>NW_025763690.1:0-513613 GCF_020744475.1 Fusarium redolens | reverse complement strand
GCGGTAGAGAAGGAAGATACCTAAACTGTGCGTAACCACCCCCTTCTCTATTCCACCATTCTCAGCCCATCGAGGTTCCAATTTCCATCTCTCAATAGCATAAAAGGCCCCTCGTACTTTAAATGCGCCAACACGGTGGAGGGCAAGATAAGATGTCCGCCATGGTGTTGGGCGAAGTTCTTATGTAAAATTTGAACCGATGGTAAAGACTGAGGGGAAGTGAGAAAGGCTTACAGCCAGGCACAGGACGTAAGATATAGATACAATATATCCTTGATTGAGCTCCGCTTAGTCATAGTCATTTCTTCCAACCCCATGCCAAAGACATGGATAAGAATCCCTCCCAGTAATCCGAGGTCATACGCCATGATGAAAAAAGAAGGTAGATGGATAAGGATGTGATACGTGTTATTACTTCCCCGCAATAGCCTTATACTATAAACACTCAGATTCAGGCACATAGAGGCCCTATCCCATCTCATGCATCGACCCACGATGGTGATCTGTCCTCCCCCGTCAAGCTCACAGCTCCATACAGTCTCCGGACTGGGTGCCTCATAAAGAGGCGGCTTTGAAGGTGTGGGTTGAGGGGTTGAAACGCTTGATTGAATCGGAACCGCATCGAACTGAGGTCCGATGGGAGAGCCCGTGTTCGGGCTATGAGCGGCCCGGGCCGGAGACCCCACAACCTCGGCCGTGTCAGGCATATTTGATAGAAATTGAGGCTGAGGTGCTGAGCCAGAATTTGAACCAAATAGAGTGTCCTTATTGCCTCTACGGCGGCGCAAAAGCACGAGCCCAAAGATACCCATGACGATGACGGCCAGGCCGCCCACTACACCACCAACAATTGCGCCGACGTTATGATTTGGACCAGGGCTGGGAGTCGCAGAAGTGGACGGTTCAGTCAGGGAGCTTGAATTTTCTGTTTCAGAAGCAGTTATTGTAGTTGATCCGCTCTCGGTTGTGCTTGGTTCCAACCCCAATGTCGTTAATCCACCCGTAATCTCGTGTCCGTCAACTAGTACCAGGGTGCTCAGTTCTCGAGGTTGCAAAGGTGTACTATCGAAGCGTACAATAAAGTCCAATGTACTACACCAATAGGAGAAAATCCCGTCACCAAGTTCTAGTGTAGCGCAGACGGGCGCCGCAGTCGAAGCGCTACGAACGTGACTGAGTCAGGATAAAGTAACTGCAGAAGGAAATAACAGAAACTTTATCTTACCATACAGCAATGTGACTGTTTGCACTACATTCGTTGTTGCACTTGGCTGGGTCGAGGTAGACGGTGCGGTCAAGACAAGTGGTGGCGACAGCGTGTGATTCGCACCATACACGGTTGATTTTGCCCGATTCCCACACGCAACGTAGCCCCTCATCACATGTCCATCGATCTCTGTTCGCGTTAAACCCACAGGTTGAATCTGGAGCAACAGTCACAGTGATTGTACCAGAAATCAGCTCTTCAACATCGGCTCGTCGCGCCAGCCTCTGTGGCTGAGGCATCGGATCAGGTTTGTGCAAATCAGTGATCATGGGTACGTGTGTTGCTTATACCTTTAATGACCTCTGCTTGATATGTATTAATAGGTGCGAGGGCGGAAGGAAGAGAAAGGAGGAAACTCCAGCCTAATAAGTATTACTTACTATGGTAATTCCAACGCGGCCAGAGAGGTTCTAGAATTTCAATCGCTTATATTAGCTAAAAGCCTCCATTTGCTGTCGATTCTGTTTCTCCGTGCCGCACGATTTGATAGGCTACTTATTATAATGGTTGTTCAGCTTGATGCCACATTTCTGCATAAGGTTGAACTCAGGCCTGAGTCAAACTTAGGAAAGTCTCATTTTCAATATCCGCGGAATTATCCATTTTGTGGCGTAATGAATGAACTCGTGCTCTTATTAATAGCTAATAGCTAGTTCAAGAGAGTTCCGTTTATAATGGGTTTTTGACCAAACACTATGCCGTGATAGTGCACTAATACTCTCCGACGCCTTATGATAGTTTCTGCATCTTTACGATCCCAATTTTCCAGTCAATTCGGCGTGCATATCTAACTTATCGTGCCGGCAAGGGATCTTGCCCAAGAGTATGATGAGTTGCAATGTGATCGACAACGCACGGATGATCGACATCGGTGAACGTAGCCCAATACTTCTGAGAAATTATATCCCGTACTGGCCATCCAAGCCATCCAAGGCGCACACGACATAATCCGATGGGGGCAGAACCAGGCCGACGCCATGTAAGCAATATAGCAGCTGAATCTGATCACATGCATTATGCCCAACGCCATTCGAACGGCTGTTGGACGATGGGCACCGGTGGCGCGACCCAGACAACGCCAGTCAGCGAATATGGCGTTCCAGGCTTAGCAGTGCTCGTGGAACACACCGCTTCCTCCCTTAAGTTAATTTTTCTTATCTTTGCTTACTAGAGCTATAATAGGAATTACAATTAGCTAATTTGTGCCCTTTATCTTATTCCTGTATTCTATTTATAGTTTACCCAATTAATATCTTGAGAGTTTATAATTTATAAGGATATTTATTTTTTATTTAATTAAGATTTTATAAATATTTATATAGCTAACTAAAGACAACTTATAATAAATAAAGCCTAGTAGATAAGTTATTATATTATATATAATATATAAAACTATAAACTTTTACATTATATACTTATAAATTAAAGCTAATTAATATTAAGAATATATAATTAAAACAAACTTAATAAGATTAATATTAATCTTATAATACTATACTTAATATATAATACTTACCTATTAAGATATATAATATTTTAAACTACTTAGTATTATACCTTATATTATTTACTAATATAAACCTAATATAAATTAGTTTAGTTTTAAAAGAAACTTAATTATTATAAAGTAATATATATAAACTTAATATTTAAATAATATAATATATTTAATAAGTATACTAATTAAATATATATACTAATTAAAAAATTCTTATTTTATATTATTACTCTTTAATTAAATACTTCTTAACTATTAAATATATTATAACCTTAAAATAAGGCTAAAAATCCATCTATTTTTTTAGCTTTTTAAAATAACTTATAATTAAGTTTTTAATATCTTATAAGTATATATAAAGTTAAATATAATACCCTTTATAATTAAAATAATTTATTTTTAACTTAGATTTATAAGGATTTTCCTTATAATTATATTTTATAAAAAGAATAATTAATTTTCTATTTATAAAGTATAATCCCCAGTTTAGACTACTGCTTTTTTACTAATTTTACTTTATCTATTCTCATATGCAAGGTCGATTGGTCACGTGCCCTACCACGTGCATTTAATTAATTAAGTCATGACTTCAGGTTAATTTGACTTTCGCTAACTAACTTATATAAAACTTAACATAATTCCTTTAATTCTGACTTTGACAGAATTTCTAAACCCCGCCTTTACCCCGCATTTATCCTAGAACTCTTTTATATATAATAGAGAGGATATAAAATACCTATTCTGCCTCTATAATTATATTAATAAGTTACTTTTTATATTAAGTTAAGTTTAGGCCTATAAAGGCAGTAAGGAAAGCTACCTCTTTTATTATTAGAGATTAATTATATCTTAAGGCTTTTTTTAGCTATTTTAATTAAGTTAAAGTTCCCTCTTAATAAGAAGTTCTTCCTAATAGCTATAGCTATTATATATAATATATAATAATCTCTTTTTATAGCTTGATTTAGGGCCGGTCTAATTATATCGATGAGATTATAGTTAGTTGTGTAATAGCCCTGATCGGGCTGCAGGCTATTGCGAACAGGCATCGTGATGGTGGCTATGATTGATGTCAGCAAGTGTGACCAACAGTCAGGTCGGGTAACGTACTTGTGAATTTGCTGGTTAATCTTCTACTGGGTTAGGCTCTGACTGACCTTTGAGTGGAAGTGCGATAGATAAATCAGGCGTGGTATTCCTTAAGGTGGGTTGAAGGAAGAAGGTTAATCTAGCTGCTAAAAACTAGTATTTCTACTGCTTGGTTAAGGCAGCAATTGCGTTATTAAGGCAGATAAACCTTATCTAATATTAACTTCTATTATAATAACTTGCTATAAAGGTCTCTTTATTTATATTACTAATAAAAAAGCTAAAAAGCTAGATAGCCTCTTATAAGGTTAAAAGTAAGAGAAAATAAATAAATAAATTATATTATTTCTTTTTTTAAGTTTATAAGTTAGCCTTAAAAGGTATATCTAAGTATTTCTAGAATTTAATATAATTTAAATATTTATTACCTTTATAACTAGTAAAGCTTTATTAAGTTAAATTATTATAATTAATTACTTTAATTATAGCCTAAACGTAGCTATATATATATTAGCTAAAAAGCCTCACTTATTAGCTTACTTTAACCTTTTTTCTATAACCTATTTAAAAAGTCTTTTATTAACCTCTATTATTATATTTTAATTATCTATTATATAATAAGTTGTCTAACCTAACTTCTAGCTATAAGTACTATTAATCTTATAGCTATATTATTATAATACTTTAAAAAAGCCTATAGGTATTTAAGGCTAATAAGCCTTATTTAACTAAAGGCTATAATATAATCCTTAAAATTAAAAAAGTATTTAAATAAAATAAGAAAGGCAAGGGTAATATACTTTATAAAATAATTATAAATATTAAAAGGGCTATATTAAATAAAAATAATACTAGCTCTATTAGGCTAATAATCTTTAATTATAAGATTTTCTTATTTATATATTTTCTTTATATAATAAACCTTTTAATTAATAAAGCCTTTTTTAATTTTAAAAAGTAAAAACTTATAGATTTAGAAGGAAAGTTATATAAAGGGGTATAGTTAAGTAAGAGGGAGAGGAAGTTCCTTAAAGCCCTTAGCTTAAGTAGCTTATATAATAAGTAACTTAAAGATATTTAATAATAGGCTAACAAGGTCTTAAATAAGATTAAGGACTTATAATATAATATAAATAAAAGTAAGGTAATTATAAGGTTTAAGAAAATAAAAGAAATATATTAAGTTTTATATAAGTTTAATTACTTAAAGTTAAAGACTTAAAGTTATAAATTTAATATTAGTAATAAAAAAAGAATTAAAAAAGTTATAAGATAAATTATATAACTAAATAAGTAAATTAGCTATAATATTAATATATTATTAATATAAATAAGAGATATATTTATAATATAATATAATTATTAATATTCTTATAAATTATATTTTTAATTAATTAATAAACTTTTTCTTTAAGATAAAATAAAAAAAGACTTTATTTTAAGTTAATAATTATATAATTAGGTATTTAAAAAACTGTATTAAAATTAATTTATATTTAAATATATTAAAATTCTTTTATATTTTTTACTTATATATTTCTAATTTACCTAATATTTATATTTCCCTTTATTAAAATACCTAATAGTAAGTATAAACCCTAACCCTATTAATATCTTTTATAAAGCTTTAAAATCTTATAAGTCTTATTATAATTACCTAGCTTAATACTATAATAGGCCTAACCTTAACTAAGACTAGGGTTATTTTAGTAGCTTTTATAATTAAAAAGATCCTTATAGGCCTAGCTAAATTAGTCTAAAATACCTCTAGAAGGTCTTTTTAAACCCCTTATAAGTTAATCCCCTCCCTCTTCTTAGCTTTTAACCTATATCTCTCTTTCTTAGCTTTTTTAGCTATATTTCTTCTTACTAGCTCTTCAAGCTATACCTTTCCTTATTAGCCTCTTAGGCTGTTCTCCTTCTTGAAGCTTTTTTTTTTATTATCTCTCTCTTATATTTACCTTTTCCTTTCTGTACCTTTATTTCTTACCTTTTTCCTTTTACTTTCTTTTATTTCTTTATCTCTCCCTCTCTTTTTTATAGCTATATCTTAGCTAAAAGAAAATACTGAGGCAAAACTAGCTTAGGCAGTTAATATTAACCCTATCCTAACCCTAACCTTCGGCAGAAAGATAATCCGAGTTATTAGAGAGCGCTATGATATTTGGCTCGATTGCAGAGAGCTCAGCTTGTAATTCGGCCTTGCGCTCCTGGAGATGTCTGATTATCTTGTCTGCGTGGGCCAAAGTTTGAGAAAATGATGCAGCATTGCCCTTATCGGCATCAATGACGGCTGTTTCTCTGGCGGTGGCGGCGGTGATGGATTCCTGTACCGCCGCCCATTTTTCCTCTCGCCGTATAACATAATTGAGGTTTTCTATGCGTTTTTCAAGATCATGATATGCTTCATTGAGTCGGGGGGTAGTGCTCTCTCGTTCTCTTTTGTTATTTGTATGCCGCTTACTGATATTGTTTATATCGGCCGCTTGCGATTCGTCATAGATATCAAGGCGTTGAATCTCCTCTGTCAGATGGTGTTTAAAAGCATCTTATGGAATTATTAGTGTTTGCAAAACCCGAGCTAAGAGTATCACTGACCCAGATCTCTGAACCTCCTGTTAAAGTACCGGAAGCTGGACCTTATAGGAACGTCTCCTGTCTTCATAGTGCTTCTTTTTTCATCATCAAGGGCTACTTCTATTATTACCTATTTAGACCATTAATTAAATTCATAGCTTAGATAGCAAGGACACAGCCTCTTCAATGTTCCAATTAAGTAGCAAGAGCAAAAGCACTGCCAAGACATATAAAAGAGGGCCATTAGTCCAGGGTATGCTGATATAAATATCGCCTTTGGCTCAAACATAAGATATGATATAATAGCTAATGCCAATTATACTTATAAGTAAACCTATAAGAATGAGAGGTATTTGTGCTTCGTGCTTAGTTAGACGGGTTATAAATGCTTTCGGGGAATGTTAAATTTCCGTATCGTCTCATGACATAGCTCTATAGCTAAGAGGGTTTGGATCGTGTACTATAAACTGTAGTAAGACTTGGTTCTCAATCACTGTAATAAAGCCCACTCTTTGCCCGCGTAAAATAATACTTTCAATTTAAGTTAAGTAACTATGTTCTCGCTCTTTTATATAGTATTTGCAAAGCTCTGAAGACATGGCACCTATTTCCTGTGGTAAGTGAAATTTAGTTAAGACTTTACCTCCTTTAAATCTGACTTTTGGCTGTCTTCTACCAATAGCCCTCAAATCAATATCTATTGCCAGTGGTCCTGCCTACATCCGTGAGACTAGGAAGAATGTCGCTTCGATTCCCTTCGACTGCATTTCCCCAGTCTTTACAGCGTCAGATGATGCTGTGTATTCTGCTGTTGTCTCTCTTACGGCGCCCTGCACGATGACTGTACAAGTTGTACCTTCAGGGTGATCATCTCTAGCTACGTTGGAAAATCAGTTGCCCTACTTCTCACTCCTACTCTTGCCGCGACTGCTCCTGCACTCGGTGCCGTAGCTTTCAATGCAGACCCTCAGCAGGTCACCCAGCCGAATGAACAACATGTAGCTTCTAGTCAGATGGTCATGAATTTCCCATAACCGTTCGAGGTCTGAGCACTGAGGTGCCATGGGGTATCTCCGACCATGTCTCGTTCCAACTACTCTGGGTTAATTTACAGACATTTCTCACCGCCTCTGGTAATTCTCTTCTCAAGCTATATGCTCTGGCAGATAACCTACCCAACTACGCAAAGGTGGGGGGCCGGTTGAGGAGTATTGGTCACGAAATGGAGGCACACAGCAATCTCCTATAGATCACATCTCATCAATGCAATCTTCCTCAGATGTGATGTTTATGGCCATATCCTCGCCTACGGGTGGTACATATCTCTGGGAGGAAGATCACAGCTTCCAAAGCCCTGTACTCGATTATCTTTTCTCCCGATAGTCGTTCGGTTGCTTTTTATAGCCAATTCGAGATGACCAAGAAGCAAAAGCCTAAGACTATGTTGGTGCAAATGGCAACAGGAAAGAATAAGTTAGCCTACTCAGATGATCCGATTACATCGTTTCGTTTCACCCTAAAAGCTATTTCCATGCAGCAGGAGATAACCGCGGCTATATCATGGTCCGTGAAACCCATATTCTTACTGAAACGCTCACCCTACATATTAAAACATCACGGATCTCGATACATGTTTTTACTACTATTCAGGCTTTTACATCTCACCTCAAGGAAGGCTTGTCGTCTTATCACGCTTATCCAACTTTTCGTCACTTAGAGTTTAAATCTGAGATAAAGAAAAGCAGATAAGAGATTACTAAATAATACCTCCCACTCCTATTATATTAAGGAAATACATAATAAAAAGCCCAAAACTTAATTCCGCCATGCTATGCCTCTTAAATAGACTTCTAGGGCTTAAATAAGTTATAAAGAAGCTTATAGTCGCCCAATTATGTCCTGATTGCTACTCTTTCTAGACCGTATTAAACCGTTCCTGACTCCCAGAGAAAAAGATAGCTATTAATTATCTTGGCTTAGATGGGTAAGAATGTGGATGTAGTCTTTCTCTCCTATTATTAATGCCGCACCAGCCTGGGCGAATCGGGCATTGACCGATGCGTGATAGGATATTCCTATTCGGCATTAAAGTAGTTGGCTGAACTATCCCAAAATGTCGAGATCGGAGGAGTCTATAAACCCTATCAGATACATGGGTCTCGAGTTACCCTGCAGGGCGTTAAGTGGCATAACTTACATGAGGGTTAGACCGGTCATAGATGCTTGGAGCGTTGAAGTCTATGGGCGATATATAGCCATAAGTCGTATAAGGGGTCACCTTACTGTCGCTGGTGTAGGACTCCTGATCAGCAGTATTGCTATATAGCATTCTAGGGGAAGGTATTATAGGCATGACGGAAGTATTTAGGTAATTAGGGTGGGCGTCAGTAATAGTCATAGCTGGATAGGTATTAGGGGAATTGTAGGTAGTGATAAACTTGTTATTAGGAGCCGGATTAGTTAAGTATGTGAACTGGGAAAAGCTGTGGCAGCGAGACTGGTCGTCGTGGCTGGAAGTGAAAAAGAGATCGTCAGTCGGCTCCCCGGGAGGATTGAACTGGCTCTGAGAGATGACTGGTTTGGCGGAGGTAGCGGGCTGCGGCTTCAGGGACTTGAAGGATTGCTTCGACTTGGTGGTCTCCTGGGCCTGCTTATCGGGTCCGGCAGGGTCAGAAGAGCTAGAACGGCGCTCATGGTCCTCGAGGCGTTGCTTGAGTTTCTTGCCTATAAGCAGGCATTTATGTCAGTTATGGTTGGGAATTAGCTTTGGAATCTTCGGAAGCTAAGTCCGGTGGAAGTTAGCCTCTCGGAGGTAGCGGAAAGAACGTACGGTAGTTACGCTGAGCAATGCGGTTCTGTATCCGTCGGCGCTCAGCAATGTCAGAGATCTTGGTCCAGTCCTCATCAGGGTCAGCAGATACACTCCTGGTACCCGAGGAGCGTCTGCGAGGAGGAGCTTCCAGGGAGTCGGGTAGTGACATGAACATGGACATTGTAAAAGTGGTTGAAGTTGGTTGAGTAGAGGGTTTGAGTCGGTGTGTCGTCATGGCCTAGCAATGAGCGGGCGAGATGGGCGAGAATACACGGCCTTATATGCCGACGGACATGGGGAGGGCTTAGGTGAAGGAGTAACAAATAGCGCCGGCCGAAGCGCACCTTTGATACAGCGCGATATCGTTACGACACTCGATAGTCTGCTTATATGCTGGGGTGTAAGGGCTGCGGTAAGAGACGAAGGAGATGGACGTGACAAAGACGGGACAGAGGCTCCAATCTGTAGACATGGTCTGAGCTCCCCACAAAGCAGTCTACCGTTTCATTGCGGGCGGCACGAGTCACGAGGAGGCGCTTGATCTCGGGGAATGCTTATCTCTAAACGATAAGAGAAGGAAAAGCCCAGCAAGAGAAAGAGACAAGAGGCGTATCGGACTCATATGACAGAAGAGCTGCCTAGTGCGGCTCAACATCGGACGATATATGCCTGAGGTGTATTGGAGGGGCGTATGGTATGGAGAAGTGGGGATGAAGTTCTTTCCGTCGGGCAACTAGACCTATTGTAAATCAATACTGTGGGAGTCGAAGGCGTTATTAAATGGCCTAAGGTACATGTGTTTGAGAGGGGCATAGTTCCCTAGATAGTATACATATTGCAGCCACCAGCAGATCAGACCGTCTTTGTCATACGGTCCCAACAGCTTGCAACGGGTAAATTCCCCGAACCCCTCCTCAAGCTGACGCCTACACCTTTAACTTTTGGCGTATCGTGCGGCGTGAGTCAGTATCACATAGGTGAAGCATGTGCTTGAAACCTTAGCATTCGAGACCGAAAGCATGTGAGGCTGGCGGTGGTAAGATGAATGCCGCCATGGTGGATGGTTGCGAAGTGGTGATCTCCTGCGTGCTCAGCAATAGGCGCTAAGCAATGAGTGAGCTGTGGCACAGGTAAACAGGGCGCGATAGGGAGGGTGGGTAAGCCCATTCACGGTACCAGACACCCTTTCTGTGCTCTGATAGAATGTAGAGTTGGGTAGGTTAATGCCCGGTGCCTTATAGCTTTTAATTGTTATATTCCAGAACTAGCACCGACCTCATAAAGTCTCGGCGCGCACGTAGAGACAAGAGGAGGCAGAAGCCATAAGGTTTGCCTATACCCATGGATGTTCTTTCGTTCTCCTATTATATCGCAGCTACGCGATGGAAAGTCTGGAATAAAAAGCTCCATGCATCCGCTCGCTAATCAGCGAGACAAGGAATGCTTTTAATCCGGATAGAGTTCGGCCCACATAGCTGGATCACTTTGTTTTATTAGCTCGCCCGGATTCTTTAGTCCCCGACATACTGATATTAGACAGCACGTATAAGACGATTAAGCATGGAATGCCGCTCCTCGGTATAATCTGAATTAATGTTTGCTTACAACCTTTTTGCATAGCCTTTGAATTCCTCCGTCGCGAGACGGAGAATGATATACTTGGGCAATAGACCCGCTGAAGATGTTACACGAACAAAATAGCGCGGCGAATTATTGTGTGGCCTGTAGGAATACTGGTGTGAATACTTTGTCTATAATATGCAAATAAAGTGGGGCTAGGTTAATACCGCGCCGCCTTCTCTCGTAAGCCATAACTTAATTACTAGTCTAGGGCTTATTTAAGCTAAATAAGTAGTTAAGGGCAAGTAAAGATTATATGGCGGTGTTAGGGTTGTGTATGGGCTATTTACTTAGTTTAAACTTTATATAAGATAAGTATACTAACTAATAGCTAACCCTAATTCCCTAGTAATTATAATATTAAGGTAAAGGTTAATATTTAACTTAAGTCTACCTAGGGGTTAGGGCTAAAAGGTTTATCTTATAATATAAAATAAATTACTAAAAAAGTATAATAGGTGCATTTTTAAATAAGTAAACTAGTCTGAACTAGGTTTATATTTACAGATATATAGGGTGTTATACTAAGCAGTTATTAGGCATTATATCTCTTAACAATTAAGTAATGCTGGTAAGGATTATTGATATAAAGAGGTCTTACTAATAGCTGGTGAGCTGAGTTCTGTCTATTACTAAATGAATATATAAATATTGAAGGGATCCTCGGGGGATTACTTGGTATTGGGATTACGGTGATCCTGGATTGCAGTGGCTCCTGGAACGTAGTAATCCTGTACAAGCGTAATCCTGCTGTGATTAGCTGAGAAGGTCCGCTTGTGAATTCATCATGAGTTCACGTCTCAGTGGTTGAGTTCCTCTTTTATATAGGGCTTCCTGCACGACTGCTTATAGGGTACACGTGATGTAACTGCTAGGGTTATAATAAAGAGGAAAGGAACAATAATAAATAAATAAATAAATAAATAAATAAATAAAAAGTTTTTAATATTAAGTAAAATAATTTAAGTATATAAATTATATATAATACTTATTTATTTATTTTATTTAATAGTTATTAAACTTAAAAATTTAAATATTAAAGCTTATTATTATAATAAGTATAAGTTAATTAAAGAATATAATAATTACAATTTTTTAAAAAATAAACTAATTTATATTATATTTATATTAATTCCTAAGTATATATTACTACTTTTTTACTAATCTTACTTTATTTATTTATATATATAAGGTTAATGAGTTATATGCCTTACTATATATATTTAATTAATTATATTATAACTTTAGGTCGATTTGACTTTCGCCAACTAACTTATATAAAGTAACAGACTTAACACAATTGCTTTAAATTTCTAAACACTGCCTTTACCCTGCGTTTATCTAACTCTATATATAAACTCTCCATATTAATTCAAGAGTAGCTCTCTAGTAATATTAGCTGCCCTTGAAGATATATTAAGGAGCTACTTTTTATATATAGCTAAGTTACTTATAAAGGTAGTAAGGAAAGCTGCCTTATTTAATTAAAGAAGATAACCTTCCCTTAAGGCTATTTCTAGATCTTTAAGACCTAATAGCTTATTATTAACCTAATTTAAAATAATTAAATTAATATAATATCTCTCTTTTATATAATTAATTAACTAGATTAAGCTATAATTAAAAATAGCTATTTTAATAAGGTTAAATCTGCCTTTTAATAAGAAGTTCTTTATAATAATAACTATTATATATATTATATAAAGTTATTTTTTATTAATTACCTTTAAGGCAGGCCGAATAGCTAGATTAAAATTATAATTAGTTATATAATAAGTATAATTATATAGCTATAGGCTATTATATATAGGTATTAAGGTAATATAGCTATTATATTATTAATAAAAAGGATTAGATAGTATTTAAGTTAGATAATATATTTAAGTATAATAAATAAATTAAATATAGTATTTCTTTAAATAGCTTAAAGAAAGAAGGTTAATTTAGCTATTAAAAGGTAAACCTATAGCTAGTATTTATATTACTTAATTAAGGCAGTAAGTATATTATTAAGGTAGATAAACCTTATTTAATTCTAACTTCTATAATAATAGCCTGCTATAAGGGTTTTATTATTTAAACTATTAACAGAAAACTTAAAAAGCTTAATAACCTTATATAAGGCTAAAGGTAAGGAAAAAAAAAACCTTCTTTTATTTATAGATAATAAGAAGGAAACAAAGTACTTATTTTACCTTTATAATTATATTAATAAGCTACTTCTTATAATAGGCTAAGTTTAGGCTTATAAAGACAATAAGGAAAACTACCTCTTTTACTATTATAGGCTAGTTATATCTTAATGCTTTTTTTTAGCTTTTCTAATTTAAATAACTTTTAATTTATTTAAGCTAGAGATATTTTACCTCTTAGGTAGCTTAGATTTATATAACTAATTAATTAACTTAGCTTATAATTAAAAATAGCTATTTTAATTAAGTTAGATTTCTTATTTAATAAGAAGTTCTTTTTAATAACTATAAGTATTATATATATTATATAGTAATTTCTACTTATAACTTACTTTAAAGCTAATTTAATTATATTAATAAGATTATAATTAGTTATATAATAATCTTAATTAGGCTATAAGCTATTATAAATAATAAGTATTATAATAGTAATTATAATTAATATTAATAAGTATAATTAATAGAAATAAAAAGTTAACTTAGGTAATATACTTTAGAAGTATAATAAATAAATTAGGTATAATATATTATAAAGGTTAATTAAGGAGTATGTCTTTAAGTAGGCTAAAGAAAGAAGGTTAATTTAGCTATTAAGACCTAGTATTTTTATTACTTAATTAAGGTAGTAATTAAATTATTAAGGCAGATAAACTGTATTTAATATTAACTTTTATTATAATAGCCTATTATAAAGGTCTTTTTATTTAAGTTATTAATAAAAAGGCTAAAAAGCTAAGTAGCCTTTTATAAGGTTAAAAAAAAAAAAAAATTATTAAATATAATATACCTTTTAATAAAAGCCTAAGTAATAATAATTAATAAACTTATATTAGCTTATTAATACCTTTTTACTTTTATAATTAAATAATATATTACTTAAGGTTATTAATATATATAATAATTAGGTTTTCTAAATAAGTAAACTAATTTATATTAGGTTTATGTTTACAGATTATATAAGGCATAATACTAAGCATTATAAAGTATTATATCTCTTAATAATTAAGTAATATATATTAGGCTTATTAATATAAAAATACTTTATTAATAGCTAATAAGCTAAGTTTTATAAAAGTGTTAATAAATATGTTTTATATATTAAAGGTAGCCTAATAGCTTAGTAAGGAATAATAGTAATCTAAAGGTTAGATCTCTAAGGATTATTAGTAATCTATAGTAATTTAGTCTTAAAGCATTATAATTTAAGTAATTTAATAGAAGAGGATTCTTACTAAGAGAAGTAATCCTTTTATAATAAGTAGAACTTATAAGGCCTATATAATATAGCTATATAAGTTATAATATAATCTCTCCCTTTTATTAGGTCTTGCCCTTAAGACTTATATATCTCTATATTTTTATATTAGGCTTTAATAAGTATTAACTCTTTTCTTTTATTATTTTCTTAATATACCTTACTAATTATTATATTATAAAATTTTTAATTAAAATCTTATAAAACTTTAAAGTATATTTATTTAGTAAATTTAATTATAATATTTAGTTTTAATATTATACCTTATTCCTTTTATAAGGCTAAGGGCCTTTATTATAAAATAATTAAGTATTCTTCTTATTACTTTAAATATACTTAATAAGGTTAATCTTATAATACTTTTAGTATTATAATTGCCTATTATATATTATTTCCCTTATCCTTATTACCTTCTATTAACTATTTTCTTTTTAGTTCCTTATTTAAATTATAAGTCTAATTATCTAAAATAGGCAGAAGAGGAAGCTAAGGAAAAGCTTCTTAAGGCCTAATAAGAGGTTAATAAGGCCATTATAAGATTATTTTATATTTATTATTAAAAGGATTTATTATATAAGTAAGGTCTTTAATCTATTATTAATAGTATAAATTCTTCTATAGGTAATCTTATTACTTAGGAGGAGGATATAGTAGTTCTAGATATTTAGTCTTTTAGTAATACTAATATTATTAACTAAAACCTGATTTTTAATCCTTTGCTCTCTATAGTTATTAGTAAGAGTTCTTTAGGAGTTGCTAGGTATTAGTAAGGTATTTTATTAGTTCTTATATATTTTTGCTTTTTAAGTAGTTCTTCTATTTAATTAGATATATCTTTTATTTATTAATTCTTTATATATCTTTAATTTCCTTTACTTTATATATTTCTAATTTTATAATTTATTATAGTTTATTACTGGTTTTTATATATATTATATTTATAGCTAATTTAAGTATTAAGATATAATAAACTAGGTAATATCTAATATTTAAAATAAATCTAGTTTATATTAATTTTCACCTATCTTTTATTTAATCTTAACTAATCTTAAGTACTTATAATCTAGTTTATAACTTAGTTAATTTATTTTAATATTTTTAATAAATAAGTAAATTATATCTCCTTTTATAAAGGTTAATTCTTTAACCTTTTAGGGTTATAGTATCTTTATATCTTTTCTTAATAAATTCTAGCTTAGTCTTAAGTTTATTATATATTTCTTTTAGCTTATTACTTATATTAATTACTACTAGGTTTATATTCTTAGGTTCTTAAGTATTATAATATATATTAAGTATAAATTTAATATTTATATTAAATAATATAAGTTTTATACTTTTATTATAGGCAGTATTATAAGCTAGCTAAGTACTTAGTAGTTTCTTAACTTAGTTATCTTATTTATAATTAATATAATACTAAAGTATTATTTTAGTACTTAATTTATTTATTTTATCTAGCTATCTGCCTATAGTCTAAAGGCTATTATAAGTTAGTAATTAACTTCTATAAATACTATAAGTAATTATTAGAATTTAGAGGTAAATATTAGTCCTCTATCTATTAGGATTTCTCTTAGTAGTCCTTATTCCCTTATTACTTTATTATAGAAGATATAGGCTATAACTTCTATATCTGTTGCCTTTCTGTAAGGTAAGTAAATTAAGAATTTATTAATTATTTATAATAACTATAATACTATTATAGAAGATTTTAATTAAAGGATCTTTTAATAATAGTAATTTAATTATAAAGTTTATAATAATTAAGCTTTATAATTACTTTATAACTTTTATTATTATAGTATTTTATAAGGTTTATATTATTATACTTTTATTTTAGTATAAATATTATATTATTTAATAACCTTTTTTACTACTTTTTATATTATTTATAGCCTTATTATAGTAATTATTTTAAGGTTTTAGTAACTCCTTAGTATTTATATAATAGGTATATATAAAATTCTTAAATAAATTCTTATAGTTTCTTTAGGATTTCTTTAATTACCTCTACTTATATCTATTTTAGTATTATTATTTTCTAAGTAAATTAATATTCTCCCTTATTATTCCTTTCTAGTATTTATTCTTTTACTTTAATAGTGCTAGTATTATAGTCTAGTTATTAGCTAATTATATTTACTTTACTATTTTTAATCCCTTTTAGTAAATAATTATAAAGTTAAATTTATATAGGAATTCCATATAATATAGTTATTATTTATTAAGTTTATAAGTTATGGCAAAGTATAAAATATTTTAATAGTTAGTATAAACCTTAACCTTATACTTATTTCTTATTAAATAGTATTTAAACTCTTTAAAGTAGTTAACTATTACTAGAAATTCTTTATTATAAATTAGGTAGTTAAGCTCTGTTTTATATAGTTTATATAAATAGAAAGTAATAAGATATAGCTTTCCTTCCTTATTTCTTTAATTAATTTATCTACCTAGTGTAAAGTCTAATATATTTATTTTTAATTTAATTTCTTTTTTAGGATTAAATATTATTAAGACTAGTTTATTAAGGATTGCTTTTTTTAATTACTTAAATGCTTCTTAAGCTTTATTATTTTAATTAAAAGTTTTCCCTTTTTAGTTAGTTTTATTAATAAAATTATAACTTTACTAAATCCTTTAATAAATTTTAGTAATAGTTAGTAAAGCCTAAGAAGGCTTATATTTCTTTAATATTAATAAGTATCTTTTATTTTACTATTATTAAGATTTTCTTCTTTTTTATTTAGATTTCTTTAGGTATAATAGTATATCTTAAAAAGTCTATTTTATAATATAAAAGTAATTCTTTTTAATTTAACTAATAGCTTAGTATTTTATAGTGCTTTTAAGACCTTATAAATATATTTTTATATTTTTTTTATTATTTAAGAAGATTAAAATATTATTAAGGTAATATATTATAAAGATATTAAGGTATTATTAAAGTATACTATTAATTATCTATTAAAACATTATAGGTATATTAATAAGGCTAAAGGCATTACTAAGTATTTAAATAGTTTAAATCTAGTTTTAAATACTATCTTTTATTTATCTCCTTCCTTAATATAAATAAGGTTATATACTTCTTAAGGTTTAAAGCTATAAAATCTTTTTACCTTATAATTAATCCTTAAGTTTTATTATAAGTAGAAGTAAGGTTTAATTCTTAGTAATATATATATTAATTAATTAATAATTTATAACTAGTTAGTCCTTTCTATTCTTCTTTAATATAAAGAATATTACTAATACTGCTAATAAACTTAATTCTTTAATATAACCCTTTCTTAGTATTTTATTAATATATTCTTATTAAACTTATAGTTCTTTTTAATTAATTAAGTATAGCTTTTAAATAGTAGTTTTTTATTTATAAGGTTAATTTTATAATTTATTTACTATATTTAAGGACTCCTATTTCTAATTTTTTTTAAATAGTTTATTATATATTTAATATTCTTTTAAAATATTCTTAAGTTAATCCTAGCTTATTATTATAAATTTATCTTTTATAAATCTTATTATTTAAAGATACTTAGAATTTCTAATTTTTATCTTTAGCCTATCTTATACTTATTTATACTCCTTTTAGAGGTAGTAAAGTCTTTACTCTATGCCAGTCTATACTTATCCTCTTAGTTATAAATTAAAATCTCTTATTACTCCTTATAATTATTTTACTATTACTATTAGGGTTATTAGGAAATATAACTTAGCTAGTCTTTTAGTTAATATATAGGTTTTATTATTTAAGCTAGTTTATTTTAAGGATAATATTTATTTCCTTCCTTAAAGGAATAATATTAAAACTTATTCCTTAATTCTTTCCCTTAATAAGGACTTTAAGGTAATTAATTTCTTAATTTATTATATTATTATTATAATTAAAGAGTTGCCCTTTTATATTAATAAGTTAGTATAGTAGTTACTTCTTTTTCTATAATAATCCTAGCTTTATAACTATTTTTAAATTAATAAAGTTTTTCTTTACTTTATTATTAATTTATATATTTAGCTATTTTCCCTTAATTTAAGCTTATAATATTAGGCAATTAGGTTTACTATCTTATATAGCTCTTAGAATACTTATTAATTTAAGTCTTTTTATTCTTACTTATTATTGCTCTTTTATAGCTCTATCTTTATAGAAGGTATATTACTTTTCCTAAACTTATTTAGTAAAATAACTTGCATTCTTTATTATTGCAGTTAAATCCCTTATAATAGTCCTTAATATATTTCTTTTTCTAAAGAGTTATTTATAAATTCTTTATTATGCAGGTGCTATTAAAAGTGTTTTTTAATTCTGTATTTTATTTATCTAGTGAAATTCCTTATTTAGATTGCTTATTACTAACTAGAACCTAATTAAATCCTTTTTAAGATTAATAGGTTTAAAGAGGTGTCTTTTTTCTATAGTTTTGGATCTGTTATTCCTATCTTAGAGGTGTTCTCTTAGTTATTTATATACTTCTTAAATAAATTCTCTTTTTTTTCCTTTTTTAAATTCCCTTAAGTTAATAAGTTTAAATTTTCTCTTGCCTTCTTCTTTCTTATAGTTTTTTAAGGCTAGATTTTAAATTCTTTTTTTACTTTTTTAATTATTCTTATTATTTATAAGGCTTTTTAATAGAAGTTTTTATTTTTTTAAATCTTATAATAGTATAATATATAAAATTATAGTTTTATTACTTTAAGATTTTTATATTAGTAATATATTAAATATCCTTTTATTTCCTTTTTTAATAAGAATTATTATTAAGTATATTAGAAATTATAATAAGAAAGTAATTATTATCTTCCTTATCTTATTTATATTCCTTATATTAATAATATTTATATAATAGCTATAATAATTTATTATATTTTAGGTAAGTTAGAAATGTTTTTATAATATCCTTAGTATTAAACTTTAACTCCTTATAATATAGGTTTATAATATCTATTATATAATAGGCCTAAATATATAAGCCCTTAAGCTTGTTAATATTACTATATTCCTGGCCCTTATAGGCATCTATTTTCTATTAAGGTATATATCTTGCTATTATTTTTATTAAATAGTAGTTTATAGGGTTACTTTTATTTATTCTTAATTTATTTATCTTCCTTATAGAGGTATTATATATTATTTTATATTACTCCTCCTTTATATCTTATGCTTTAGGAGTATTATTAGTAATATATATAGACCTTATCCCTTACTTTATATTTCTTTTTTACTATTTCCTCCTTTTCTTAAATAGTTATTTAAATTAGGATAGTATTAATTATCTTAAATACTTTAGGTTATTTTCCTATATTAGAGGTAGTTTTTATTCCTTATAGGTCTTTTAGGTATTTTTAATTTCCTACTTTAAGGGTCTTTCTTTTTTATTATCTTAAGGGTTTTAGTTTATCTTATTTTCTTATATTTCTTTTCTTCCTTTCTCTTAAGTAATAAGTATAGTCCTTCTCTTTTTCCTTTATTAATTCTTTAGGTTCTTTTACTATTTCTTTAGTATTTAATTACTTTTATTTATATATTATTAGGATTTAAGGTATATTCCTTACTTTAATATCTTTTTTTATTAAAAACCTTTTTTATAATTTATAAATTAAGCTATTTAGGTATAGGTATTATCTATATTTTAATATAATGCCTTTATATAGCACTATTATATTATATAGACTTTATATTATTCTTAGTACTTAGGTTTATATAGCAGTTTAGGGTTCTTGCTTATTAGTTATTACTAGTATTTACTTATTTTAATTAGGGTTTTTAGGCTTCCTTAGTTAAGGATATTTATTAGCTATATATCTAAATTAATTATAATTATAATATTTAACTTTAAATATATTATAAGGTTTTTTATTATTATTATATTATATTACCTTAAGTATTATAAATCCTAGTTTAGTCTTATATTATATATTAATATATTTCTTTTTTCC
This sequence comes from Fusarium redolens, assembly GCF_020744475.1. Lineage (NCBI taxonomy): Eukaryota > Fungi > Ascomycota > Sordariomycetes > Hypocreales > Nectriaceae > Fusarium > Fusarium redolens. The sequence continues at coordinate 493,357 of NW_025763690.1, read as the reverse complement.
TTAATTAATATTTTGTTATCTGTTAGTGTTTTACTAGGGGTTATATAATCCTCTATGTTTTTCTACTTACTTCTCTTAGTATTACTTATATTACTAATTATTAATTTCTATAGTAATGTTTGCTAGTTTGTTTAGATTCTTTAGTTTAGGTCTAATATTTACTATTATATCCTTAACTTTTAACTTTAGTCTTAAATATACCTATACTATATAGGCTTCTTTGCCTTAATTTAGCTTAGCTACTTAGTAATAGTATTTAGTAAGATAGTCTATAATAAATCCTCTTTACTTAAGTTATTATACTTTTATTTTTATAATATGTTTTTTATTTATTACTTTAAAGGCATTTTTAAGTTTTAATTTAAAGTTTTTATATTTTTTATAAATATATTTTATTATTTCTTATTATTCTTTATATAATTTATTAATATAATTTTAAATAATAAGTTATATTAATTATAATACTTTATCTTTAAGGAATTTTATATTATATTAAACTTTTAGTTTATTAGTAATAAATTAAATAAAATAATATATCTAATAGCTCTAAAGGCTAATAAGGAATTTTTAGAGTTTATTAATATTACTATTAAATAGTTTAGGCTAGTAAGGTTAAAGGATTTCTCTAAGGTCTTTTCTAGTTATTATAAAAGCTATAGTATATTTAATATACTCCTTATAGAGTTTCTAACTATTTTTAACTTCTTTTTTAAGTACTTTTGCAATCTTAATAAGGTTAGCTGCCTTCTTCTTTAGATTTTTAATCTTATTCTTAGCTATATTAGAGTTATTCTTTACATTTTCTAGGAGGTTATTATATTACTAGCCAAGCTATTTAAATTTATATTTAAGTTTTATAACTTCCCCTTTATAAGTACTTAGATATATAAGGGTAATATCTTCTTTATTTTTATTATTAGTTTTTATAAGAATATCTACTAAGTTAAGGGGCATCTCTTACTATAAGTAATATAAGGCATATCTTAAGTTAGAAAACTAGCTTAAAGTAATAAGTATTATTATATTAGTATTACTTAGTATTATATAGTATATTTTAAATAAGAGCTATTAATATATAATAGTTAAGTTTTTTAAATAAGTAAACTAGTTTATATTAAGTTTATATTTATAAATTATATAAAGTATAATACTAAATATTATAAAATATTATATCTCTTAATAATTAAGTAATATATATTAGGCTTATTAATATAAAAATACTTTATTAATAGCTAGTAAGCTAAGTTTTATAAAAGTACTAATAAATATATTTTATATACTAAAGGTAGCCTAATAGCTTAATAAAGAATAATAATAATCTAAAAGTTAGATCTCTAAGGATTATTAGTAATTTATAGTAATTTAGTCTTAGAGTATTATAATCTAAGTAATTTAATAAAAGAGGATTATTACTAGGAGAAGTAATCCTTCTGTAATAAGTAGAACTTATAGGGCCCACGTGACATAGTTATATGGGTTATAATAATATATTATTAATAAACTTTTATAATATTTTAGTTAATATTTTATTAAGTTATTAATTATAATTTTTTACCTTTTAATATTAGCTATATTAGTTATAATTTCTTTTTTATATTTATATTTATAATTATCCCTTAGTTTATTATTTCTTTAATATATTATATATTTCTTTTTATTTATTTTAAATAGTATTATCTTATAAAATAATAAGATATTAATATATATAATAATTATATTTATTTAAAATAGTAAGCTATTTAATAACTAGGCTATTATCTTATAATATTATAATAAGCTTTAAATTAGTTAGTTTTAATATAATAAAATAGTTTTTTATATTTTTAAGTATTTACCACTTTAGCTAATATTTATATTAAAAATATAATTTAATACCTAGGCCTGGCTAAGTAGCTACTTAATATAGCTATTAAATTAATATTTAATAGTCTTAATTAAGCTATATAATATCCTTTATTACTACTTAATATTGCTTTTTCTATCTTAATAATAGAAAGTACAAAGTTAAGTAATTTTATTATTCTTTCTTATTAATTAAAGTCTCCTTTTCTTTATATTACTTTAACCCTAAGCTAATACTAGCTAGCCTTAAGTTTAAGGCTAGGGTTATTTTAAGCTAATTAATAACTTAAATTTACTTTAAATAATTTAGCTTTAAAATATAATAAAATAACTTATTTTATTAGCCGATTTAAGTTAAATTGCCTTTAATAATACCTAGGGTTATTTTTAGCTAATTAGCTACTTAGCTTTAATTAAAGCGATTTAGACTAAAATTGCACACCCTGCAACCCTATTTTCGTAGGCGATTTAACTTATATCGCCTGCAAATAATTCCTAGGCCTAGGCATCTAAGGCCCTTAAATGGTCATGCAGGCTACCCTGCCTGTCTAAGTCATCTCCTTAGGCGGTGCAGTCCTCAAGTTTGGACCTGGACAACAACTTGTCTAAATATGAAAATGCTGCTGCGCAGACATTGTATATCCCGCTCGGCCTCGCAATACTTACGATTATTGGGGTAGCTGCCATAGAGAGGAAGTTTATTAAGAAGAAGCAGTCTTGACATGTTTCAATTAAAGGTACAGAGTAGGGCGTTGGGCTTTAGTGCAAAGGGACTTTTTATCTTCGTGGGCTGAGGTCTTTCCAACATACCAACTTGCCTTAGAGGAGTTCCCTCCCAACCTTGAATGAGAACCTTATGCGTCCAAGCATGGCCAACGACATTATCTTCTGGCGGCATGCGCTTGGCAGGGCCTAATAACCGGGCCGTGAAAAAATGTCTGTAGTGCAACCGTGAACCGAGGCCAGCAGGGAGTAAAAGTGTTCAGAGTCTTGGGGTTGGAAGGTTGATATTTAGAGAATTCAAGCAATCCTGGTGGTAAATTCTGAGATACAGCGAGATTATGAAAGACCTCTAAGCTAGCTGAATAACTCTACAGTAGCATCTAATGAGCAATTCGCAGAACGATCTTGCCAAGATGCTTCTGATCCCAGAGATACTGATAGGCCTCTCGCGCTTGATCTAGCTCGAGGACGCGCTCATCCAAGACAGGATGAATATCATTTGCTTCGATGGCACGATTCATTTCCTCAAACTGCAGTCTTGAACCAACAGTGACGGCCCGCACCGTGCAGCAGCTGTAGACGGCGTCGAGGAATGTCGGCGCCTTTGCGTCGCTTCCGGGCGAAGTAAAGCTGCTGATGGAGCCCACCATTGAGATCAACCCTCCAAGCTTCACAGCAATGAGCGCCTACCAACAAAGTTCTCGAGTCAGGACCCAATTGTATCTTCAAGAGGGGTTTGTTGGAATGGAAAGTTAGCCTACCTGTCTAGCAGTTGATGGCCCTCCAACCTCGACGACGAGGGAAACGCCTTCGTTATTGGGTGTCAAGCTCTTCGCAATCTGCCCCCAATTGGGGTTCTCCTTGTAGTTGATGACGTAGTCTGCGCCGAGTTCCTTGAGCCTTTCTGCCTTGTCAGCTGCTGAAGTTGTCGAAATGACTTTGGCACCGGCTGCTTTGGCAAACTTTGAGTAGATTAGTTTCACCAAGTTCAGACCATCTTGCTAGTTTCACGGGAACGCACCTGGACAGCAAAGCTACTGACACCACCTGTGCCTTCAGTGAGTACGATGTCACCCGGCTTCAACGCCCGGCCCTCGAGCCCGTAAAGAGCACTCCAGGCGGTCAGGGAGGCGCATGGCAGAGAAGCAGCCTCGAGCAAGCTCAAATTGCCTGGAATACTAACGAGGCCCTCTTCCGAAAATGCTGCGTACTCCCGTAGTACGCCATCGAAAGAACCTCCGAGGCCACTGTGCAAGGCTCTAGAGTCGAGGGGCCCAGCGAGGTGGTGCTGGTGGAACAGGGTGGCAACCCGGTCGCCGACAATAAAACGGCTCACACGAGAGCCTACAGAGACGACGATGCCGGCTCCATCGGACAGGGGCACTAGACCGTCTTTTAGCGGGAAAGGGTACAGTCCCTGATGCCGTGGTCAATGCTCGATATCTTGGAGATTCGGAGATATGATGGAGAGATGGAAATTTGTAGAACGGGCACACGGCTCAGAAGCGCTTACCCTGGGGATGATGACGTCGCGGAAGTTAAGCGAAACGGCGTGAACTACCGGTAGTAGACTTTGAGCTAGCTACTGATAAAATGCTGCCAAGGCGAGGCATGGATGATATTACTTTGCACCAAAACATCTAGATCGCCGATGGAGGGGATCGGAGACTCTGTCTGGAATTGCAGAGAGTCAAAGCCATCGCTGCCGCGAACTACCCACTGCTTCTGGGTCTGGGGAACCATTGTTCATGGGAAATTTGCAAGTGTAGTAGTAAAGGTTACGTGGTGTGATCAAGTGATGGACAAAATCGTGGAGGGTTTGGAACTTTAACACTGCTCAGAGGAGCCACAAACTCTTTATCAAGCTGAGGCAAGCCAGCGCAAAAAGCACGTCGGGCCTACTCGGTCACAAACACTGTTCTCATCATCTAGCTTACAAATAGAGTTGCTTATGAAAGCGAGTTTAGATTGAGGACCACATTGATTATAGTTAAGCTATGCCCCGTAATTTGTCTTTCTCGTGGGGCCTCGGATTGCGGATTGATCCACGGGCGAGATTAAGTAGCCCCAAGAATGATCTAGCTTCTAACTTCCTTCTCACGCTGCCCCGCAATTTGTCCTTAACACAGATCTATCAGCAGGCGCAGACACGCTTCTCTTTCCCGACTTTGCATTCTTTTCAAACCTACAGATACTCGCGCAGCAAGAAGAAAAAATGACGCATTATCAAGCGCCGCGTCGTGGCCGACCTCGCCTACAAGGTCATGACGACGTCAGAGACAAGGACGACGTCGAGGTGCGTGTAACAAACCTGCTCCACAAAACGCCACTAAAAGGGCTCTAGAACAAGCGGATGCGGATGAGGTTGGCACAAAGGACGTACCGAGCTCGAAAATAGGGTGCGTTGAACCTGGAAAGGGTCCGCAGCGAGTGTCTCAGCGGGGCTTTGGACCAGGCGCTTGCAGCTTTTGCTGCTTTCCATCAGCGTGCTCTTGAGTCCCCCGAAGTACAGAGTTCGTCCGGTCTTCTGGCTCATCTAAACAAAGCGGCTTCGGAAATGGCGACAATTGCCAGTGACACAAACAAAACCACTAGACTTTTGTATGCTTCCGAATCCACCTACCCAAGCATTCAACAACCAGACCTAGGAACAACGTCGCTCTCAAGTACAACCGCTGATGGAGAATTACAAAATGACTGGATCATGGGTCTCGAGCCCACGACAGCGCATATGCCAGCTCTGTCACTCGCCGTGTCGTCTGACGCGGTAGCCCTCACACTACGAACGGCTAACCGCACCTTGAGCCCACTGTCGGAGAGGTTCATTCGAGCTTTCTTCGAACGTGTCATCACTATCTTATCAAGCAGTTCTAGACACGAGAGCCGATTCGTGGACTTGACGCTACCTCTTAATATTCTTGGTGAGGAGCTGCTCGTAGATGAGACCCTCAAGATTCTTACCCTCTTTCCTCTTGCGGCAGACTACCAGTATCTCCCTGAGTCCGCGGTTCGTTTGCCATCCATGTACCGTGTTGTTGAAGGTGATAAAAACGGTATACGTCGACTACCGTCGCCATTAGTGCAGCGGATCGTGCGTGGCAAGACTAGGACTATGTTGGCGACAGAATTTCCACCATTACAGGGGGAGTGGCTAGAGGCCATGGACGTTGAGGAGTACCTGGAAGATCGGGGAATTTGTTTACGTGGTGCGAGCTTCAGTCATATGGTCAACTTTGAAGAGCTTGGGACTCAAATGCTCACTCGAAATATTGACTTGCAGAATGGGCGGGCTTTGACAGCAACCAATAGTCCCATATCCGCAGTACCGGATCAAATACGAGTCGCTTCCCAGGTCAATCATTACCAACAGCCTCTAAACGAAACAGGAGGCTTATCCGTCGACTTGCGACGTCATGAGCCCGCAGACTATTCAGTATTCGGACTCCCAAGACCTGAACAGTCGATCAGTCCGGCTGAGCCCCTCCCTCTGCTAAGGACAGGCCTTGTGCCAATCCAATCACCGAGAGTGTCTTACACTGATTCCACCCAGCGGAGCTATCACCCAGCCTCCCAGATTACCATTGACCTTGACAAGCTTGTACACCTGCTGGCGTCCAATGCTACTTGTCTGGGACCTGCGCCAGGGGTTCGGAAAGCTGCGGTAGACTCATCGATTGCACAATCCGTCACCCAACCCTTATCTTAAGTACCATTCGCAGGCGATTTGACTCAAATCGCCCACACAAAGTGGGTTGCGCGACCGGCGTTTTAGAGCAATATCGCTTGGAGTTGGGCCAGGTCGCTGATTGACATGTCTCCGAACCCCAGGGTTTGGGCTTAGCTAGCCCCAAGTTAGGTTTAAGGTTACGCAGGTTAGAGTGGTTCAAAGTGAGGAAGGAGAATAGAACAGTATTTTCTACTTAGTTGTATTTATTTACAGAAGGTGATTCAAGTATGCCCGATAAGGATTGTGTAATTAAACGAGGACTATCGGATGCTTGTTTGTCGGCTTTGCAAAGCAGCTGTTCGGCCCGGCGCCGGCATCGAGTTGCGCTTTTGACATGAGCATCAGATGAAAGGCAAAGTGCTAGAGGATATCAAACACTACTATGGAGCAATGGAACTGGCCGACCCCAAACTTGCCGAATTGCCAAAAAGCAGCAGCATAGCTATTGAATTGCTTGACGTGCCAAACAGATACAGCTTCGCCGCATGCAGGTATCTCATGGTACCGGAGATGGTCTGGAAGCGTGCTTCATGAGGCAAAAGCGAGACAAAAGAAAGGTCAACTGCTTTCTTCCGCTATAGCGAACTATTCGTGAGATAGACCAGCGCCGGTGTGGAATTAGGTGGAAAGATGCTGCTTTTCGGAAAGCCTGACATGATGTTTATATACGGTGAATTTTTTCTTGAAACCCTCCTTTTTCCGCGTTCAATTTAGCACATTCTGACGCAGAAGATGGAATTGTAACTCGCCCGAAAGCTGTTGACGAAGTCACCGCGAGAGGAGATAATGCCCTTTCGCAGTCACACGGCAAGTTCTTTCCGATGTGCATTCTTCAACGGCTGAAAGACCCTTACATCCATCGGCAGCATGATATGTGTACATCATGTCACTCCAGAATGCTGCTTGTATAAAGCCGGAATACCTTACTAGCCTAGAACTTCGCGTTTGATGTCGTCATCACACCTGTACTGACTGAGTCAGTAATTTGAGTACCACCATAGATATAGGTAGATATCCGTAGATTGAGACTCTCGAACTGGCGGACCAAATCGAGGACGAACGGCGGACAAGCGGTAAATTATTTGTCTTCCTTGCTTAAGAGTAGTGATTCTTAAGCCCACCATCGGGATTCCTTGGCACCCCTGCTTCGTGTTGGAAAGAAAACACCGACCAAATTGGGAGGGCGACCACCCACCTTAGCTAGTCCGGGTATTTTCCCCCCCTTCGGCAGGGCCCAGCCGTCGCTTTGAGCCTTTCAAGCTGGTAATTGTAGAATATAGTTTCCCTAGTTCTATTGGTGTGATCACGTCTTCGTACTTAAAACGCAAATCTCCTATACTTCCTTCTCGAACTCACTCATCACTATTTCGCTCCACGCCGGCTTCTTTACTTCACTTTATCCATTATCACGGTTTCTCATCATATCTCGTGCCATCCTCATCACCGGCGCGACCGGCAGATAAGGCAGGGCTGTCATCAACGCTCTGGTCGCAAAGCTGCCCTCAGACTTCCTTCTGCTCGCCATCACCCATAATGTGCAGTCCACCAGCGCAAAACGTCTCGCCGCCAAGTCGCCTAACGTCAAGTTGGTCGAGGGGGACCTCGAATCAATCGCATCTCTCTTTCAGTCTGCCAAGAAAGTCGCCGGAACTGCGCCGCTTTGGGGCGTTTATTCTGTACAAACATCCGGCGGCAAAGCTGCCATATTAGAGGCCGAAGTAAGGCAAGGAAAAGGCCTGATTGGCGAGTCAATCAAGGCAGGCGTCTAAGACTTTGTCTACAGCAGTGTTGATCGCGGCGGTGAGAGATCTTGGGATAACCCAACCCCTGTACTACACTTCGAAACCAAGCACGGGATCGAACACCACCTCTGCGACTTGACTTCTAATGGCAAAAGCACCATAGGCTGGACTATTTTGCGACCTATAACTTTTATGGATAATCTAGGACTGAGTTTTGCAATGAAGGTCTTTCTTATACTTCTTTGCGATATAATGAAGGATAAGCCGATACAATGGATCGCAACCGAGGACATCGGCTACTTTGTAGTCGAGGCTTTCTCTGACTTAACGACTTATTGGATTAATTGGCAACGAATTGAACTTATTGTAACTCAGCCAGTCTTTTAAGAGGGCCGCAGGAAGCCTGGCGCCGATAATGTTTAGTTTGCTTGGAAAGGCGCTGAAGCATGGCGTCCCTGAGATGGGCGGTATGATAAGCTGGTTGTACGATGGCGGATACGGCGCCAATGTGGCAGAGACTCGGAAGATTCATCCCAATGCGACGACTATGGAGGATGTTGTAACAGATATGGAAAAGCCGCATTGGCCGTGCTTGCATTTATTTGGTCTGTTGAGTGCACAGAATAGTTATGGTGAATTGGGCGTTGTTTATTTCGTCGATACTCAGAGCCACTCCATGTACCTGGACCTTGGCGGTGTGCCATGTGGGGTGAGGCACCTAGTTTGTCGTCTTACATCAGTCAAAGTTACCGGGGCTTCCGACTGCACAGCATGTCATTCGTCCAGCGCGAGCTAATGTCGAATTGTGCTCAATTGGGATAGTGCACGACGCTGACCGTGTCATCAAAGCCTTGGGCCATTTGTTTTGACTCTTGCCGGAAAGCAGAAATGGTGTTGACAAGACGGATAATCACGGATTTAGATTGGGATCTTCCTTAAAGATATTAGTAAATAGATAGGCGTTCTTTTGTCAATATATTCATAGATCATGCAACTCATTGCAGCAAAACTTTCCACTTTCACTCGGTCACTCCTCACAACGATCACACAGCTTCGTCCTCCACAAACAAAACAATAAGTTACAGCCTTCAAAGAAGCCCGACTTCCGCCCTCAGCCAACCCATGTAATCGGGATTCATATCGTCAAAATCCCATCATTTTGAAAGCACCTTGACTGCATAAAAAGTTGTAGCCTTATCATCCGCAGGAAATAGAACTGTCAGGAGCGGCTAGAATACCTCCTCATTGGATCCCAAGACAGATCTTCCTCATCGTGTGTTTTCCCGCGGGGTGGGCCATGTATGGTGACCCAACCCTTAGCTTCTTGGATGAGCAAGCCACCTCTGGGAACTGCCCGAGGTCCATCTTCATCTCTCTGTGGAAGATGGCTCACAACTCTACGCGCTGCTCCTGCCACGGCGCCCCAGAGCCGCACTGTCGGATCTTTCGACCCGGATGCAACTTGCTTACCGTTTAGTGAGAAAGCTACTGAGTTGGCGCTACTTGAATGGCCAATGTGCGTTTGTGACGCCACTCCCGTCGCGGTGTCCCAGAGCTGAAGTGACCTGAACTAGCATAAGTTGTACTTAATCACGAGGTCATCATGTCGTATCGCACATATTCAGCCATTTGAATCAGTATACCTTCTCAATTATTGCTGGCCTGCTGAAAAAAGCATTAGTAATGGATTGACAAGGCGATTGGTGAGGAAGCTAATTGCAAACATATGTTTATACCCTATTCACTTAGACTGAGCCCGATTCGATGATCTGCATAGCCGCCCGCCCTTCCCTCCGCGGCGCCTGAAGGTTGGGCCCCGGCTGTTGAGATTACAGTGGTTCACCCTACCTTCGAAGTTCTAAGTTTGGCAAAATTCTGTTTGGACTCCGGTTTCACGGGGCCAGTGGCGAGAATGTAAGACTTGACTCAATTATATCTTTGGGACATTTTGTCTGGTCCAGGGCTGGAAAGACCTGTCAAGTATCGATACACAACCATATCTTAGGGAAGCCTGTATAACATAAGGAGCTATCGCCATCTCTATTATAGTTTCTACCGTGTGCCCCGAAACTCTTGAAGCCACCCAACCATTCCGCCTGTGCTACAGCGCCAGCCACAGGGACTCTCACTTGCTCGGCATCTCAACGATTCCCATATCCCATATCCTTCTAACAATCAAACGTCATTCAATGCAATATAATCCTCACCCAAACACTCCTGTTTCACAGGCCCACCTCTTCCAAATACATCCCCTGCATGCACAAAATGAAACAGAGCCTGCACAATAATCATCGGCGCACCATCAAACACATACATAGCCCACTCATGCGTCATCAAACATCCGTCATGGCCCCCTCCAACTTCAATCATTCTATAGACACATCGCGCAATAATAATGACTGATGCCACACAACAATAGCATCAACAATTTCCTCCAGCCATGTTTGCCATGTTGTGGGACTGAGGAGAGCTTAGCACTCTTGATCATTCGTCGGCCGGAGATTATGGCGATGACAAGAAAGAACTCGAAGAAGAAAAGCTGGGCAAGGAGACCGACAAGAAGAATCTTCTTGCCAACATCGGCGTTTTCGGCTCTTCCCATCAATCCGCCTCCTGCTCCCCGGACTTGGAATGCAAAGACGACACCCACGACAAAGATTAAGGTTACTCTAGTCGGTCGGATGACGGATGCTTCTGGTGCATTGACGAAATGGACGATGCGGCCGTAGATCATGTATACTGTGGTCGCGTAGAGGGAGGGAGGTAGAAGAATGAGGATACTTTGAACGGTGTAGAGTCCGATATTTCGGGACTTTTGGCAGAAGTTCTACCCTTAATACTTGGTCGAGGATCTACCTTTGATGGCTGTGGGCGATCTCCTATTGTAGGTTGTTAATGAAGTAGCAACTAGCTTATATAAAATGTAAATATCTTAGATTTATAATCCTAAGATGATAGCCCCTCTAGAGTGGTAAAAAATATAATTCTTTTTGTTATTTATTAATTGGCTACCTTGCGAGTTTTAGACCTTCAGGAGCCAGCCAACGCTTACCACCAGACTACAGTGTTCTTAGCTATCCATCTAAGCACCAAACACCTTAACACAGTCCTCGAGAGGATTGAACTGTTTAGCGGTAGCCTCGCTAGTCTTGCCACCAAAGACAAGCTGGGCATTAAGCTTCCAGTTAGCGGGGACCCTCCAAGCCTCGGCGACCTTCTCGTCGATCAGAGGGTTGTAGTGCTGGAGGTTAGCACCGAGACCCTCAGCCTCGAGGGCAGTCCAGAGGACAAACTGCAGCATGCCAAGACTCTGGCTAGCCCACAAGGGGAACTTGTCGGCGAAGGGGACGAATTTGGCCTGTAGGCCCTCGACGGTGGTGATATCATTGAAGAAGAGGATGGTACCAGCGGCGCCCTTGAATAAGGCGAGCTTATCACTAGTGACCGTCCAGTTCGCAGCGGGCACGATAGGCTTCAGGGTGTCAATAGTGATGTCCCACAGCTTCTCATGCTCGGTGCCGTGGAGGACGACCAGACGGTTAGACTGGGAGTTAAAGGATGTGGGGGTATGCAGGACAGCCTCGTTAACAATCTCCTGGATGCGAGAGGTGGAGATGGGAAGGTTCTTTGAGAGGGGGTAGTAGGTTCGTCGGCTCTTGACGAACTGCAAGAAGAGATTGGCGGAGAGTTCAGCGGCCATTTTGTCTGTCGTTATAGGGTTGTCTGTTGTAGGAGTGGTGGTTGTGATCGTTACAGGAGAGCGGGAGTAGTAGCAATTGAGAATGCTAGAGATGGAGGAAGAATATGGTAGATGTAAGTGGCCAATGTTGTGAGTCTGCAGAACAAAAGCCAAAATCAAGACAGCGAGAACCCCGGCTGCCTTTAATACCAGCGCTCTTTTCCTCATCGGTTTCTCCATCACGTGTCTCTGGTCTCCAGTGTGTTCCACTACAGGCATCGACGGGAACCGAATCTTTTAGCTTTATTCTTCCCATGCTTTCCTTGATAAGCACCTTCATATCCGCTACAAGGGCTCCCTGGGCTGATTGCTAAGTTGGGTGGAGTGGGGAGCCGAAACCGAAGGGAAGCCTTCATCAGTTCTCGCACGGCCTAGAATAGGGGAACGCACCCGACAAGACAAGGGCATTGTCGGTCAGCTCGTGTGTTGGGAACTCGGATATACGCTTTAGGATGGATATGATGGGGCAGTTGTCAAAAGCTGATAATGGCTACTGGAGTGGTACGGAGCCATTGTCGGGATGTAATAAGCGGTATCCGAGTATCACGCCGCATCGGGGAACTTGCCGGTCACATTCGCCCGTCTCCTCAATTTCTTAGTATCAAAAATGGACAAGAAATTAATCTAGTTCTTACCTAATGGCTTATTAAGTCAATTGAAAGTAATCGAACTGCACTTAGCCTACGACTTCTGCTACCAACAACGCTCCCGAAGTCAACGTCGATGACAAATACCCCTGTATAGCTATCCGCTCCACCCCCGGCAAAGTTCCTACCAGCCTCAATGTTACTCTGTCGTTACGACGGCGATCTTAGTTGTGCATCTATTACCCCACCCTAACTGAAAGTCTATCTCCAAGCGTTTCTTGACCGACTAATGTATGCCACGCCCTGTCCAACTTGTATTGCGCTGACTCAGCGGCAAGCGTCCGTCCTAAGGGCTACTCGAAAACACGGTAGGATGAAGGCAGCCAACCTTGTCAGGATTTCAGGTGTCAGTAGCTGCAAATAAAACGCTCGGGTTAACCGCTCAACCGTGCATTATCTGGAAAGCGAATAAGCTGCAAGGGGGATTTACTCGGGTGGGAAATTACCCGATTCAAAACCGTTCTAGCAACAAGCACCCTCGAATCAGTCCAAGTGCGTAGTGCTAAGGTAGTGCTGTATTTACTAGTTAGAAACATTTAACTTTACAACGCTAGTCCTCTCGGCATAGTAAATTCCATCCACTTAACTATAGGTGCGTGATCTCAGTTAGTCCCGAATATTGCAGAGCTCAGATTATGCGCTTATTAAGCGCATAATAACAGTAATCCCTGGGAGTAGCATTTAATGATCTTCATATACTAGCCTGCTCAGCTTCGGCATATATATACTTTACTAAGCAATTACCTGCAAAGAGTAAGATAGATTATTACCTATCGAGGTGCAAAACTCAAATTACCATTTGTCATCATTTGTCGTACATAGCACTCGAATTAATCAGGGCTTCTCTAGATACACATATAACACAACCCAGCTTCTGCTTCGGACAGTGGCATAAATCCGAGGCCAGTCCTAGTGGTATTGTTTATATTGCGCAGTAGTGCTGGGTGAAAATATATTGTGTAAAACTTAGTTGTTTATTATTGAGATGAGAGTTCTTCTCGGGTTTATATCTCCAGATAATTTTATCTAGGACTTTCAGACTAACAGTCTGAATCCTGAAGATAAGGGGGATTCCTATTTTTCTAATAAGTAGGAGTTAGTAATGCAGGTATTTCTGGCTTGCAGGATCTAATCTCCGCTTAGGGAGCGGGTATAGGAGCGATGACACGCGGGGTATGGAGATTTAGTACAATCATGAGTTACTAAGCGCAAGACTTCAGTATTATAGCAGAAATGTGACGTAAGAGGGAATGGTTCTGTTTAAACACGGGTATTTGCAGGTATAATCTGTCTTTGATTAGTTGTTAGTTGTACTCTGGGTTGAATCAGTCACTGTAGTTTCTACTCTTTCCGGGACTGTCCCTTATAGATACAACGAGCCTGTTACTGAGATTATAGGAATCACGCCTTGTTCTGTTTGCTTCGATATAGTAATTCGAGTAGTTGCAAGATTCTTAGGGTGATACTTTACTCCATGTACCGTCGCCTAGAGCCGGATGTCGATGGAATGATGTGCCCGGATCTCTCAAACTGGAAAGATGGCCGAGAACGGTCCAAGTGAGCTGTCGGTACGTACGGACAAGATTTACCCCTCACTGCGTAAACGATGAGTTCAAGCGAACCGGCGACTATATATTTAAGCATCAGTCCATTAGACTTCCTAATCTATCTTCGCCCTATTCAGTATCAGCAAGAACAATAAACCGTCGTCAGAATCATCACTATTCTCATCATTTCCAGCAATCAACATGTCTGCCACTAAGCCCATTATCTTTTACACCACCGCTAGAGGCCCTGTTCCATGGAGAGTCACTACCATTCTCAAGGAATTGAAGGTTCCTTATGAGAGCAAGTACCTTGAAAGCCCCGAGATGAACACAGAAGAATACAAGTCTCTGAACCCGAATGCCAAAGTTCCTGCCATTGAGGATCCCAATACCGGAATAAGACTGTTCGAGGTTAGCTGCACGTCTTAGATGCATATGTGCTCTGATATTCTAACTCGACAATAGGCTGGAGCTATCATTCTCTATCTTCTTGACACCTACGACACTGCTGGCACCTTGCACTCACTTTCAGGAGCAGAAAAGTACTTGGAATTGGCGTGGATGCAATTCCAGGCGTCCGAACAACACATGTACTATAGTCAATATGCCTGGTTCCTGTACAAACACCCAGAGCATGTCCAGTCTGCCCTCGACCGCTATGAATGGACGATCAAGCGCACCATTGGGATGATCGACGAGTATCTGAAGAAGACCGGCAGGAGCTATCTCGCCGGCGACAGGGTCACTTACGCCGACCTTGTCTTTGTGGTTACCAACGAGTTTGTTCCCCAATTGCTCCCAGGATACGACCCATCCGAGGAATTTCCCCATTACGCTAAATGGAACTCTTCTCTTGTCAACAGGCCCTCGTTTCAAGAGTTAGCTGCTGAGAGAGCAGCTCTTGGCCAGCCACTGGGTGTAGTCGATCAGAAGCATATCGATAACTACATTTGGAGAAACGATCCAAACCACAAGTGGTGATATTTCTATGGTAGATACTCATATAGATAGTCATCTAAGAATCATTACTTTAGGTTTTGATTTTTACCCTAGGGTTGAAGGACACTTTCACGACTTCAATACCTCTCAATAAACTGTACTGCAATATGATACTCTAGGACTAGTAGCCTACCAACAACTCCTCATAGTACGTCAATTGACAACATAACACTCGCATCAACGGGAATTCTTCAGTCAGCAAGTAGAGCGTAAGGCCTGGTGACCTAGTTGCTCCAATTATCTTAAAAGAGTCCATGATCCTATAAACATTAGAACAAACGAATGGGGCCGTTCCTAAGTGACATCTGGCACTAGAAGATCATTTATGGCCTTCCAGTGACTTAACTCTTTACTTTTAGATAGCCTCGAAAGCGATTTTGTCGCAGAGGTTAGAGTTTCATCCTCCGTCACCAGAACAAGCTCGTACTGCAAGAGTCGGGCCGAGGGAAAAACGTCGTAGTTGACTGCGTACAGGTCTTAAATCTACAAGTAGAGACTCTTGGACTCCAAATACGGCGCCTGATCCCTCGTATGGAGAGCCACGGTCGTAAAGCGCGCTATAAGAGGTCTTAGGCGGTACGGACGGAGACCCAGCCTCCTTAGGAGGCGCCCAACAGGTCGATCGTCTGGGATCGGATAGGGGACCGGTGTAATGACTGAGAAATGAAACAAACCATCTTTATGGATATGCACCATATCGCGTCACGTGGGCGAAATCTTAGAAGTGTGTAACCAACTGTCAAGGAGTAAGCGCAGACAAACGTCCTCGCCCCATGAATTAACGACTTTCACATGGTCCGGAATATTCTCGATTGTCAGGTTTAACGGGAGATGTGTTGCGCAGTCCATAATGGCTATTATGGAGGGATATATTAAGCTTGATAGTAGGTAGGTAGTGTATGTAGGGTAAAATAACCGATTCTTCCAACTATCGATGCGCAATGAAGTACGCTGGAACTAGCTGATTACCAAGCAGCCAGTCGAGCTATTATAAGAAGTGGTGGACGGTGCTAATAATTACACTTTTCTCAGTCATGATATAGTGTATTGAGAATTTGCCATAAGGCTCGAAAAATTCAGCTAATTTAAGTTACATTTCATTCTTTTCTCCGCTATCAGACTTGTCTATTGCGGTTAATTCTTCACAGTCTGGAGCGCATCAGAAGTAGACTTATTATCAATAGCGTTAACGTCTGTGCTTTCTGCGTAACAGATTTCCATGGACATACCCTAAAGAGCAGGCTACCCATCCCCTCTCAATACCCTGCCACCTGATAGTACTAGGGTCATCTGACCGCGTCGCTCTGGTGACTGATTTTAAGCCTCCTTTTACCTCTCCAGTGGAATATCCCAGAAGCATCACTGTAATGCAGTAGTGGAAAGGGATTCCTCGGCAATTGAGGAGTCACGGAGAGTGGAGTAATCTCACTATCTAGCTATCAAGACATGGGGAACCCGGGCACCCGCTTCAGAGGCGCCCTGACGCCCAGAAAGCATGAATGTATCGCCCCAGCGCATTTTGGGGCTCCGAATCCGAGCGTTAGTTGATAGCTGAGGAGTCAACATGCCAGTCATGCCTATCGGAGTGCGAGCACGTTGACTCTCCGTGTTGTACGCATACGCCTGGGGGAGATTAGTGGGGCATTAATCGCATCTGATGCGTGTGTAGGGGTCCCTTGTTCAGTCCCGATGACTAAGCGCAAAACCACCCTTACGAGCCGAGCCTCACATACCGACCGAGTACTAGTCTGCGGATTCAAACTGTCGTACAGTCTGGAGGCGGCGATTTTCGTATTCAAAAGTGTTATATAAGCCAAAGTGATTTCTCTGAGAGAAAATGAACCCATATTGCAAACACATTCCACTTACTGCACCTGCTACATTGAGTACTTCCAACTTTCTTTTTTAAACACCTTCAACATACACTCTCGAGACATCATGACTATACCATCTGAATCGACTACTGATGTGGTGATCATTGGTGCTGGGCCATCAGGGTAAGTCCACTTCGAGCAGACCACCTTTTATCTGTTTTGATTTCTAATTACTTTGCATGTAGTCTTATGGCTGCTTTATGGATGGCGAGATGCGGTGTGAAAGCACGCATCATCGATGCCCGTGCCACAAAGGTCTTCAGAGGCCATGCTGATGGAATGCAGACTGGAACGCTGGATATATTTGACTCGTTTGGCATTGTAGATGAACTCTACAAGAACGCTGCTCCTGCAGTGGAGATGACGTTCTGGGTTTGTGGGACCTGCCTTTGGTGTGATACCCAAGCTAACTTCGCGCACATAGGCTGGTACTAAGGATGACCCCATGAAACGCGTTGCTCGCTTTCCAAAATGGTACCCAGAGCTCGGTAACTACCGTCTGGTCCACACTAGTCAAGGTTTGAACAGTCCTCTGTAATGCTAGGAAGACGTCTAACTATGTGTAGGGAACACTGAGCGTGCTATGCTGGATGGTATGAAAGCCTTGAACGGACTCGAAGTCGAACGAGGTGTCATAGCGACAGGCCTTGAAATTGACGAGGCGAATGTGCATGATCCTCAAGCTCATGCGATCAAATTGACGGTTAGACATCTCACGGACGAAGAATTAGCTGCGTCTTCGAAAGACGAAACTATTCCCCGGCCCGGGGATTTCAACTATAACCCAGCAGACGAGCCATACATGAAGCGCAAAGTTACTGGAAAAGAAGGCAGCACCGAAGTCATCAGGGCCAAGTTTGTGATCGGTACCGACGGAAACCGAAGCTGGACTCGCAACGCTTTGGGTTTCGACTTTATCGGAGATGATGAGTCCGGGGACGAGGGTTTTGGTGGTATTCTGGACTGCGTTGCAACTTCGAACTTTCGTATGCAACTCTCGATCCGATCCCTTGGCTCAAGCTGACAATCTTCACAGCGGACATCCGTATTCAATCAGTCGTCTCCAAGGACGGACGTGGAGCGGGTTTCGTACCCAGGGAGAATGGGATAACGCGCATTGCAGCCCCCATTTCTAGCAGGGCAGAGGCGACTCCAGAAAACATCATCAAGTCATTGAAGGAGGTTCTCCATCCTTATGAGATTAATGTCAGCCGTATTGATTGGTGCGGAGTTTTTGGCACCCGCCAACGAATCTCAAGCTCTGCTTCTAAGCACTCCCGCGTCTTTCTTGCTGGCGACGCACTGCATGTCCATTCACCAAGAGCGGGAATTGGCATGAACTTCAGTATACAAGATGGTAATGGTATTCCCTTGTACAATACAAAGCTTTGCTAACATGTTCAGCATATAACCTGGGCTGGAAAATCGCCCATGTTTTAAAGGGGATTTCTCCACTGTCCGTTCTCCAGACATACGACGAAGAACGTGGATTGACCACCAACCAGCTCATCGCTTTTGATAAAGCACTGTCGAAGCAGTCGAATTTGAAAGAAAACTTTTCGGTTAAAGGAACCAGTAACGGCATAAAAGACGCTCTCCCATTTTCAAGCACTACGGCAATCGAGTACGAGGCTGGATTGTTTGTCGCCAAGGAAGGTGGCCCGATTGTTTCCAAGCAGCATTTGGCGTCTGGCATTGTTGTAGGCAGACGTCTACCCTCGCACGTTGTCGAAAAGCACGCCACCGGAGAAGCGGTCGATTTCGGAAAATCCTTCCCTAGTGATGGTCGGTACCGGATCGTTATCTTCGCGGGCGATATATCGCGACCAGAGCAGTTACGCCGAGTGGAACGTTTCAGCGAGCTGCTAGAGCTCCCTGACGCTTTCCTTCAGCGTCTCGATGGGCATGCCATCTCGCCGCGAGACGTGTTTGAAATCCTTGTTCTGCATAGTGCGAGCAGGGATGATGTCGAGATCGCTGACCTGCCCTCGTTCCTCTTTAAGCATGCTGATGCTTTGGATCAAGTCTTTGTTGACAACAATGAAACAAGGGACTGGACCCTAGGTGAAGCATACAGCAAGTATGGGGTAGGTCGAGAAACAGGATGCATTGTACTAGTCCGGCCGGATAGGCATGTCATGTACATCGGCGAGTTGGAAGACGGTGCCGAGATGGTCAAACTCGTGTCCTCAGTTTTCGTTTGATAGGATAGTTTCTACATTATAGAGGGAAATTTCAATATACAGGCTATTGTTTCGTCACTTCTCTGTTTAGCCTTTGGTTCACCGCAAGTTCTCCGAGTCTTTCGTCTGGAAGAAAAGCAAAAACATGTGAAGGCCGGTGTTTTCAGTCCTGCCTACTGTATCAGGTCCCACTGATGTCAGTACCCTATACCATTTTCTAGCCCGTGAGCGCTTGTATGATGAGTTTTGACATAACCATCATCTCTCCTATTCTGTTACATCCTACTATATGTTCAACATGTCATGTATCGTGAAACTTGGCGAACGCTGACCACGGATCCTTCCAATCGTGAGCTAACATTCTTCTCGACTTGATAACAAGGCTGATATGTGACAATGATATGTGACTATATAGCCTATAGGTCTGTCGTTTGTCATATATTACATGCACTTCTCAACGCCAGATCCGTCTGTTGCCATTTCCCTGCCAGCCTTAGCGATGGCGCAGTTACCAAGACGGATCAGTTCTGTGATAAAGTCATTTACTAACTGAATATGATCAATCTCATGCTGTGTCGGCTTTTGTATTGGCATGCCGCGAATGAGCTCTACTGCTGAGCTCAACAGCTCTATATCCGCTTTTGCTTGTGAAGCCAATGGTTCAGCCAGGATTTGAAGGAATAGCATCGTTACCGCTGCCGTGGGATAGAAGACAGTAACCCTAATGATGTAGTGTTAGAACATTCCTCGCCTGCTCTACACTACAAACAGGACTCCGGGACTGAAGAATAATCAAATGAGTTACCATAACTAAACTCACCAGAATATCTCTCCAGCTAGATCATTGATGACTGCTCGAAGATAAAATAAAGTTGACCGACTCGCTTCAAGGCACAATGCTATACTAGAATTGATTGATGCGTGACGTTCGTTGGCATGAAGACCAGTGTCTGGATTGTTTGCAATACGCCTAGCGCCTGCCCGGTGTATTGCCACTACAAGATAGTGGTACTCAAGGTGTAGAACAATATTTTGCATTCGGTGTTGTATTGGGAGATCTGACAGTGGTTGCTTGGGATCGGAAA
This sequence comes from Fusarium redolens, assembly GCF_020744475.1. Lineage (NCBI taxonomy): Eukaryota > Fungi > Ascomycota > Sordariomycetes > Hypocreales > Nectriaceae > Fusarium > Fusarium redolens. Next base: position 473,249 of record NW_025763690.1, on the reverse strand, counting down.
CGGAGAGAGCAGGGCGAACAACATTTGGGATAGATAGTCGCCAACTTTCAAGTTCATCGTCCAACTCCAAAATAGCACGGATGACTTCGGAATCTGATTTGGTAAGAGCTTGAGCGGAGTATAATAGCTCGTATGTTTTATGCTTGAGCATACTCAGTCGTAACTCTCCAGGAAGAAAAGGAACTAGGGACTCGTTCGCGAAGAAAAACGAGGAGACATCGTGACCTGGTACAGGAGGTACGAACTGGGTTTCGATATAGCCTTCGGGGAGTGTGAGGTCACAGTCCTTGTCAGATATCAAAGGCACCTGTCCTGTCCGAAGGGCAATATCCTTGTCAAAGACATAACAATGCCAGAAAAGTAGTCGGATGTGGCGGGCTTGTCGCTCTTGACGAGTAACTTCGTCGTTGAAGGATTTAGTTTTCGTACTTGTGTGTCCACCAAGTATGAATGCCATTCTGCATGCGATAGAGTGGTAAATAGCGCCCGACTCTGAGCGACCGAAATGTCTTTGACGGAGGTACTGGTTGCTTTGAGCTACTAACATCCCGCTAAGCAAGGTCAGGGCCGATAGAAACTCACCAGCATCAAGGCCGTTTGGAGATTTTCCACAGTGGCTTCGTCGAGGATATGTGGTAGGAAGGAGCGGGCCGCATCGTAATACGCATCCCAGTCCATGGGGGGGAGGAATGATAGTTTGTCGTGGAAAACACCCACCATGGAAAGAAATGCCAACACGCCTATTTTGGCGGTGATTTGTTTCGGGGATGGCAGCATGTCGCTGACTTCATAGGCCGTAGCAATAGTTTCCTGGAACAGAGTGTAGTCGACGACCGGGAATGCCAATCTTAAAGTTGATTGGTGAAAAGCATCTAAAAACGCCTTAGCAATACCTCGTGATGGAAGCACAGAAAGATGATCGGTTGCTTCCTGAAGGGACATCTGAAGCGGGGCTGGTAGCTGGGTTCGCTGCCTCATGAGAGAGGTAGTGAGTTTTCGGAAGTCAGCTTGTTCACCGGTTCGCGAGTATATCCATTCCTCGTCTTCTTTGGTGAAGAAAGGAACGCCACTGTGACAGCGATTCTGGCCTAGGAGAAGTCCGGCATAGGAACTGGTTGAGTCTTCTGGAAACGCCCAGTTGGTCTCATTCGAGTGACATGCAATTGAAGTGTCTGACATGGTAGAGACAAGTTGGACGTTGAGACTTCCGCTGAAGTCGTGGGATAAAGGTTTGCTGGCACGTTCGGATTGATCTGTTAAGTTATCGTCGAGCCCTGGCCTCAGTCTTGATATTGTTAGAAACGGGAGGTTCCTGGAATTGTATCTGACTTAGAGGAACAGATTTGACCTACTTGCTTTTCGCCGCTCTTGCCTGAAGTCCATGGAATGTGCACGGCATTCCGTGGCAACTGCACCAGTCGCACTGTCGTGTCGGGCTAGAAGGATCACCGTCACATTGGATCTAGTACGGTCCAAGAAGTCAGTTATGTTATCCTGGAAAGTAAGTACCTGCTCCTCATCTCACTCCACGGACATTGTAGATCGCTTGGCGAGCAACCCACCTTCCTCTGACGGCAAGCGTCACATGCACGTCGAATCCTCATGGCGCTTCTACTTGAAGTAGGAAGCCTTTTCTTCCTGGGAGAGTATGTATGCGAGAAGCGGTCAGAAAACTCGTGCGGGGCAGAAGCTGGAGTCTGGCCTCCTTATTTTGGGGCAGCCGATGTGGAGGTATTAAGTCACGTGATTAAGGTAGTTGAGTTTGTCGGACAAGTGCTGTTGAACGGACCTGACCTATAGACCACATCTAAGCCCACCAACCCTTGAAAAAGGGACCTCTTCACGTTTGGCCTAGTGACATCTCCAAGAAGTAACACTATGAGGTAACTCTATACTCTTTGGCTCATATGGGCCTCCGGCTGAGGCGTACTAGTAACTTAGTTGAGGGTTTCCTCGGCTGAGACGGAAGAGTAAGATATAAATATGAGCTTGTGCAAAGGCGGACACCATTCTATGCTGTACGGATAATTCTTTTGCGTGCGAGGGTCATTCTAATGTAATTCATCTGGTATCTCCCAGTGTGCATAGACCACAAGCCCAACTAATCAACTAAGTAACCACAGATGACCCGTGACATAATAGTTTATTAGGTCTGCAAATAGACAGATACGAATAACCACTGAGAAATCATAGCACCTGCCGATCAGTATGAACAGAAAAGGAGTGGGAATCCGACATAACCAGCATTTCCCGGGTTTATGTTTTATTAATAGATAATGTTAGTAAAAGACGAGAACAGTTATACGCGGGAAGAGGATTATTTCTCGGGTCCTGACTTGTAATAACTCCCCGCATAGTGATCGCGGGCATTAAAGATGTGCCAGGTATCCGATTATAAAGCAAGATCAAGGGGAGGCGGAAGTTTTTATTGGCTCGGGTAATCCAGAAAGTCCAGTAGTTAAATAAGTCCGGCAGTCAGCCTAAGCACTGACGCGGCTAAAAAGTGGCCCTCGGGGCTGGCAATTGTCCGGGGCTCCACTCCGAATCTAGCGGGTACGATATTCCATGAGGATGCAGTCAACAAAGGTATATTAGGGGACCTCTACCCATTCTCTCTATGATCTCAGAACCTCCAGTATCCCTAGCTCTGTCAACTCAGCAATCGCAACGAACCAACAAACCAACCAACTATTTCCCATCATGTGTGCCGTAAAACAACATGTCATTCATGACTACGCGGAGGCTCCTCAACCCACTCATGAGACCGTCATTGTTGACGGGGTGCTTCGATATCCTCCCACCGACCTGAACGTTCTTGTTGTCGGTGGCGGCCCAGGTGGTTACTTGACAGCACTTGAGTGCTGGAGAAAGGGCCACGGCGTTGAATTGGTGGAGAAGCTCAGTACTAACTCACCAACTGGTATGTACTAATGTTATGTCTCTGGAGTAACAGCGTTGACAAAAGAAAAGGCGACGCTTTCCTGTTGAGCCCATCAGGCGTGTGCTTCTTGAAGTACTACCCGGCCCTGATAGAAGAATATAAAAAGTGGACTTGGGATCTTGCTATCGGCATAAGCCGGCTTGACGGCACGCCAATTGTACCTTCTTTCGACTTTGAATGGAACCGAACCGGTGTGCCGGAGCACGCCGCATGGCCCTTACGGGTGCGCACTATGATGGCCAGGACAGGTTTGGCAACTATGTTGTACGATCAATGCCAGCGACTTGGCATCAAAGTCACGTTTGGCGTCAGCGTCGTGAACTATCTCGAGAATGCTACTGAGGGAACGGCAACAGCTGTCGCCAACGATGGCCGCCAGTTCACTGCTGATATCGTGGTAGCAGCGGACGGTCTCGGCACCAAGTCTCACCAGATTGTCTTAGGTCAACCCGTCCGAGCTATACCGACCGGATATTCTATCGCACGTTTCATGTACTCCCTTGATGGGATCCAGAACCCGATCCTTGACCAACTAAGAGATATCAAGCGTGGTGTGCTCCGCATCAGTTCGGGGTATGTTTTTCTCTTTCTTTGTTGGCTACGCTTACTAGCCTCTTGATTGGTCAGTTCTAACTCCCGATGCGTATTTAGTAACGGCTTTCACTCCTCCATATGTCTGACAAACAGCCACGTGCTTTTCACTTTGACAAGCCCAGTAAGTAAAGCCTAGCTAGAGCTTCCCTCATAGCCATTGTCTGCGTAAGGAAGCTCCGCTTAACTGATATGTTTCACTTAGGACAATGGGACAGCTGAGGAATCTTGGTCTGCAGGAGTCACTCCGGACGAAGTCTTGTCCCGGATACCTGACCTAGAGGGGTTGGATCCGCTGGTCATTGAAATCATTCGAAACGTTCCTCAGGAGAAGACATTGATCAGCTGGAAGCTATGTTGGCGTGATCCTCAGGAGAAGTGGACTTCGCCTGAAGGTCGCGTCATTCAACTAGGCGATAGTGCACATGCATTCATTCCAACGTCTCTCATGGGTGCCTCCACGGCTTTGGAAGATGCCCAGTCTCTGCCCGAGTGTCTAAGACTTGCTGGTAAAGCTAAAGCAAATCTTGGAACCAAAGTACACGAGCTCCTACGGTAAGTCCCTTATTCACGTCAAGAACCCCTGATGTATCTTTTTCATAAAACTAACTATGTAGGGTTCGACGTGTCGCGATTATTCAACGCACAGGGTTTTCCAACCGAAGTCAATCCCACCAAGAAGGTGGAATGGAAGCAGCTGTGAAAAATTCGATTGATAATGATCCTACACGAATGGGTAAGTGGGTGTGGACCCATAACCCTGAGCGGTATGCGACGGAGAAGTTTGCTCAAGCCTTAGCCCATTTAGAGGCCGGGGCACCATTCGAGCATACCAATATCCCCCCAGGTTTCAAGTGGGAGTCAGGTTGGACGATGGAGAAGGAGCTTGAGAAAGAGAAGCTAGGTATCAAGACAGAGGAGCTGAAGCAGAATGGAGACTGGAGTGTCTATTAGATTAGGAGGTTACTATTTTAGTAGCTTAATAACTATAGTGTCGTTGACGAGGCCCCATAGGGACACGCCTAGGCGCACCTCCACACCTGAACGCGTAGGCGTGTGGATTATGTCAGCCCTCAATTTGGCCTGTCGAAATTCCGCTGTGATGCAGTTTTTACTTTTGAGAATACTATGATTTCAAATGGTTATGAATTCTTGGTTATGTACCGGAATGAATGGCCTGCTGGACCTCACTATCTCCCGCTGCCGCCTCCCAAATATCATGCATACCTCTTCTGCTTGAAAAAGGGCTGCGTTCTATCTCCACAGCTACCTGAGCCTCGACACGGTTATTTTCTGCTTTACTCCAATCTAAATAGGTTATCATCTCCTCTTTAGTCCAATCTCTGGAGCCGTTTGGAGTATCGCAGCGCTTACCCATCTGCTTCCAATCGAGACACCATTGATAGCTGGATTTGTCGTACCGCAGAGGTAGACCTAGCGCCCTCCGATACTGCTCGTTAATTTTAACACTGCCACGAGGCTGCACCTTGTACCAAGTATCTCGAGCAGCAACATATCTCTGATAGATAGCCCGAGGATCGTCATACCTTGATGCCGGCACTATCTTTGTCTGTGCCAACGGTGCTGCTGATGATGCTGCCGGCAATATGTTGTCCGCGCTGTTGAGACTGACGATAATGCAACTGGCACTATCTTTCACTAACTCTGCCTGATCTGATGATCCCGAAGACGTTGGTCTGGGAGCTTCTCCCGCGCGCAAGGATAATGCTGATGAAGATGTCGTCGGCAATGGTCGTGCCTGCGCCGTTGGTGCTGGTGGCTTCAAAAGCTCCTCGCATCGTTGAGGGCATGCCTTTGAAGTCATTGAATGACCTATCTGGTGGCATCTGCTGCATTTAGGTTGTGCCTTTGGCCGTGTTGTTGCCTGAACTGCCTCGAATGCACTTGGCTCTCTCTGGGTACTTGATTGTGGTCTCCTAGTACTCGAACCGGCGGCTATCCGATCGGGTCGATGCCGAGGCTCCAGTAGTAACCGGTGAACACCATAGCGATTGAGGTGCCAATGTGTATGAAAATGCTCCAGGTAAAAGGACTGATTTTGTTCTTGTAGAGTCGTGAGAGTATGGGCGCAAGGGAGGCTGTGAGATCCGGAGAATGCACCAGTGCAAATGGGCAGGTGTTCTTTTAAGAGGAGCTTCCGCTGTTCTTCTACCTTGCGTAAGGCCTCGTGAGACACCTAGCCACGGATGGCACTGTATAGTGATCCAGAGAGCTCGATTGGTGTTCTCAATTGTTGGCTGGTTTGGTTGGATCGCAGTTCGGCTAATTGATTGAGAAGCGCATGCTTTATAGCCCTCCAAGCCTCGACGAGATCTAGCGTGATTTCTTGAGGTGGCTCTTAAGGAGCCCATGGATACCCTCAACCCGCGAGGTGACTACATTGCCAAAATGAGGATGTTGATCAACCCAAGCCCTCACTAACTTTTCCCTGTACGGACCGAGCCAATTGGCCTTGATATAACCAACCTCTTCAATATATTGTGGTAGGTAGCGCCTTTCAAGCTCTTATACGCGCTGATCAAATGCCTATTCATCCGGTGACTTCATGATTGAATGCCAATGATTAAAAAACTCATTCTAATCGGCCACGTGTATGATGTGCGAATTATTGTAGCCATCATACGATTGAACATGACATGGATACCTTGGAGCTAAATGTGCAGTTGAGTTTCGGCCTTAGCAGTGCCCTTGACCGAAGCTCCATTGATGCTGTCTATATTGACAGACAGCTTCTCCAGGCTGGTGGGCCAGTCATTCAAATCGCAGGACAGATCATCAGCTTTGAAGTCGGACCATCCGCCGTTGGACGACCCTCCCTTCTGGCTGGGTCCTTCGAAATAGCCCGCCAGATCGATGGCCCAGTCCGTGGTGCCGCCAAAGTTGAGCGTCTTGACCCAGGCCACGCGCTCCTCCTTGGTCTTGTCGCTCATGTAGGCGTCCCAATCCGTCATGCCGCTGCCCTGTGTACCGTATGTCATGATGTCCGAGTGGGTCTTTGCGTCATGCCATCGCTTGGCCGAGACACCTTCGGTGCCGTTGCTGGCCAACTGCCAGATCTCATCGAGTTCGGCGTTCGAGACTAGATAGGGCCATATTAGCAATGAACGTACTAGGATGAGGATATCACATAATGTAGCCACTGGTGTCGGTACACTGGCCGGGCTCAGCCTCGGACTCCGAGTAAGAGCCAGTAAAGAGGCAGTGAGGTCCCGTGCAGCTCTTGTCCGCCATGCGGAAACTTCGACCGTAGCTTGCAATGCCGATGATGACCTTTTCGGCCGGCACGCCCGCCTTGATGATCATACTCATCGAGTTCCGGGTCTCGGTACGGTTGACGTGAGATCGGAGACAGTTGCCATTTTCACAGCCGGGGTTAGCGAACTTATTGCCGTAGTCACACTGCCCATGCAAGTCGTAGGTCATGAAGACAAAGTAGTTCAGGACCTTGGCCATCAGGTCAACGGGGAATGGCTTCAGATACCTGAATGAACCGGGCAAGACAATGGAAAGAGACTTGCTCGATGGCAGTAGGTTTCGGAGGACGGAGAGAAAGCGGTGGTAGTAGAGAACGTCAGTCCTGTCACCGGCAGGGATGCCCTGATCAGTGGCACCGGGGTACTCCCAGTCGATGCCAACGCCGTCAAAGCTCTCATGCTTCTCCAATAACTTGACAACGTTTGCGTCGAAGACGGAACGGTATTCAGGCTTGACCACATCGCGGTAGCGCTGGAACGTCGCGGCGTCGGTCGACTCGGCCCAGCCGCCAAAGGACAGGATCTTCTTGAAAGGAGCATCCATCTTGTCTAAGACGTCAAACTGTTTCTTGACATGCTCTGGGATGTTGACGTCGTAATCGGCAGTAATGCCGGCAAAGGCAAAATGAACATGAGTCAGCTCCTTGAAGTTGTCTTCGATCTCGGAAGCATCCATGTGCATACATGGGCGGCCGGGGTTGTAAGCCTGGAAGTAACCGATGCGCTTGAACTCCTTCGCGGATGCCTTATTGTTCACAATGTCAGTTCCACAGTTGGAAATGCATCCGTTGGTGTTGATCTTAATGGCTCCCGGTGCCTTAGTATCAGCAGGGGACTCAGTACAAAACTCATCAGTAGTGCCATAAAATCCCCAGCCTCTACAGCAAGAGTTAAGCAGACACTGGTTAAGCTTGGCAAGATCCCATCTATCAAAGGAGCCTAAAGGCTTCTTGGTACCGGGCTTTTGTGGACCGCAAGCTACACCTTTAACAAGAGAGGGCATAGGAGTGTTTCCCTTGCTTAAACAAATAATCTGGCTTAGCTGCAGTCTGTTATAACCAGCCCAACCCTACGAGGCCTTGTTATACGCCTCGTTATCCTTGACCGTAATACTCGAAGTTGCTGCGACAGACACACAAGTGTCTCCGATGTCGATCTTATGCGTGGCGCAGGTGCCATCCTTGTCTGCCACTGGAGCGTTGTCTGGTAACGTCCCGGAACTGCAGCAGACGAACTGCCCAGGTTTGAGGGTGCTACAAATGTTCGTCTTCGGCTTGTACTTGACAAAGTCGGCGCCTCGAATGTTGCACCTAACACTAAGTGTGGTGCAGGTATCATCTTCGATGACCTTGGTGGTCTTGCACTCGGCACGAGCTTCGAGATCCGTCGACAACCCCACCGAAGACACAGAGGAGGTACCGTTGGATGAGCCCGTGAACAGATCACCACCTCGGATATTGACCTTGATCCTTGCATCCTTGGGTCTGGTAAGAGGCATCGCCGCGCAGTAACCATCAGCCCACGTCTGGACGTTCTTTCATACAAGATCAAAATCGCTGACCTTATCGACAGCAAAGATTCCAAACGTGTACGGGTTCATCGGGTTGATGTCGCAGGCCTGCATGATCTGCGTGCCCTGGCTGGCCGCCTTCTCAAATCGCTCGAGTATGGCGGTGCCAGCGACAGACCCCATGTCTGCGCTGATGTAAATACCGACGATGGTAGAGCCTGCCTTGGAAAAAGGGACAGTCTTGCCACACGAGGCCTTCTTGGTGATATGCTGCTTGAGTCCCTGAATGGCTACGGTGACACCACCGGTTGCGTTCAGCGCTCCAGCCAAACCAGAAGTGAGGACAATGGGCACGGGTGAAAGAGGAGCAGGATTGCAAAGGCCAGTAGAGGCCTTATCGTCCTCGCCGTCCGTCTCTGCCCGCTTGGCGTGTCTTCGCGCCGCTCCCTGGTGCAGATGTGCTCGCAGGTGTGCTGACGCTTTGGACGAGAACGAGGGGCCGTCGAGAGCGCAGACACGAATGGTCTCGACGGTCTCGGGGTGCACATTCAGATCGAACATCAGAGGAGCTTCGCAGCCGTCCAGGTCTCGAACGTTATGGATGTGAGTCCATCTGGCGGCGTCCGATCCGGCAGCAGCGCAGGTTCGAGGGCAACCCTCAACCAAGGTGGTTGCCCACTCCTCGCTGGTCTGCTTCTCGCTGTAGGGGGAGATGGGGGTGATACCGAGTTCACGCTCATGCTCTGTCGAGTTCTGAGCTTTGGATGCATCATATGGGCCCAAACGAGTGCTGTTCGCCCTACTGGTCGTAGCGGAACTCAGGCCGGCCAGGAAGCCAACAAAGAAAATGAAATTGTAAACCCTCGTAGTGTAGAAGAGAAGGCAAAAACCATGAATGAATGAATAAGAAAAGGAATGAATGAATGAACGAATGAGTGAAAAGCGAGTGTGCTGTTTAATGGGCAGTATCAAAAGGGAGCGAGGTTGTTGTAATTAATACGCGCCAATGCCTCCCTGACATATGCTCTACTCTATCAAACGCCAAAGGAGTGTCAAGCAGTAAGGAACTCCCCATGGCGAGACCATCAGTCGAAAGGTCTTCTTGCCCTTCTTTTTCTCTCACCCTCTGTCAAGGTTGTAGAGGAAAGACAAGTTCACGGCAGCCGAAGCGATATCACGCAGCCGAGACCATCGTGTGCTTGGGTGTCCGCCTAGGCATTGTCAGAAAGATGTTAGTGCTTACCTTAACTACACGTCAGTTAAATCGAATGTTTGTTCAGGTCCTTGGCTATCTAACTCGGATGGGAATCTCCCGAGTATCCGAGAATAAATTTCCAAGTGACAGCCGCCCTGCCAGGCGTGGACGGGAGTATGCGTGTGGAGTGTCAGAAGTGGCGTGCGAATAGGGGTGGGGACAGAGGCAAGGGCAAGGACGTGGGTAGAAATGGATACCCATGGGTAGGCACAGGGGTAAGAAAAGGCACAGCACAGGCTTTGTGACACATGCAATCACACTACTGGCATGTCAAAATGGGTTTTTTTTTTTTCATGAGGTTCCACTGATCACTATGTACCGCATATCGCTACACATCACCTTAACCAGTGGTAGCTCATCATACCATACTATTCCATCTGCTAGTCAGGTTGCATTAAGCCAAGACGACAATCGGTCGGCTGTTTCCTTGTATAGTATAGTTGTTTCTCTGACGGAAATTACTCACTCCTCAGCCCGAGCAAAAAGACCTGTGATTGAGGACTCAAGACTCGACATGTACTGGAGTATGATACCATGTGTGTAAGCCAGTTATGCCGTTAGCTGTAACGCCTTGGACGTAGTATAGACTTGAAAATATATGAGTGAGCCTCTCTTTACCTTTACCTTAAAACCCCGTAACTGGGAGCCCCTAGACTAACCCAACCCATACTTTACTTACTCCCCAGTCACTAAATTTCTGTCCATTCCATTCATTATCATACACTCGTTCTTTTTTCACATCCCAAGAAACACGCTCTTTTCTTGATGTCAGCATGCGTTGCCATGCTGCACCTCTCACTTGGGCCTGTATAGGATGGCCACTCCTCGTTCTGCTCCAAATTGCCCACTGCGCCCAAATTGACAACATTTTGTCGCACGCCCGCGAGAGAATCTGGTTGTGGGAAATGTATGATATCTTTACGTGAGTTACCCCACTGCAGCATACCGTAGATATGACATGTACTGAGATACCTTTTCTTTTTCCAGCGACATCGAGGGAGCCGACAAGCAATCAATGATCTTTAAACAAGACAAGACGAACAACTGGGCTAGCAAGACACTTTTCGTTGGAAAACACGGTAGACGGCAAATTGACATATGCCGAATTCCGAGCCGATCTGCAGAAGAAGTTGACTCCCGCCGGCGTTGACAAGTCCCTTAAGGCTGCCAACGCCAAAGGCATGACTCCAAATGGAAAAGAAAGCTGATCGAGACCAACATGCGCAAACACAAGCTATCCAGCGAGATCATGGCTCTCCGCCGGCAGGAAGCTGATGAGTGGCTGCTTACGCAGTTGACTCGAGAGGTGGATCCGGCCGGTACTCCGGATGATAAGAAGGCTTATGGACTTGGCTTGGATCGCAAAGAGCTGGTCATCAAGAAAGTTAAATCTTCTGTACCCGGAGCGAGTACCTGGGAAAGGGTGGACTTGGTACAAACCCTTCTGGACCACCCCGACCCGGCTGCATTCGAGAAGAAATTGAGCAATGCTGGCATCAAGGACGGCATTCAAGGCCTCGTGAAATAGGCCGACAATCTAGGAAACGAGAAGTTTGCGAAATATGGTCCGGGTACATCAAACAGAACAAGACTCACGCACATGCCCTATCAGTCTGGGGTGATGCCCATAGTAGTGCTGAGACGAGACTGGGCGGCCTGTCTGCATCCTGTTCGAGATAGACAGTGGTTATGTAGTCGGTCTGGGTGTTGTATCGGGGAGAGAAGATAGGTGTGCATATTGTTGGTTGATTGACAGTGTATGTAGTCCGGTATGTGGCGGGTTTTTTGTATGAGAGATTGGACATCGATGGAGAAGCCTGTATAGTTGATTACCATGATAATTTACCATCGATTGTTGTTCATTATTTCGTATGCCACTATCAGGAGAAGGTCCATTCCATTTTTTTTTTAATCTAGCGTTGTGTTACAGCGGATGTCCCTGTAGCTGATAATGTCTAAATAGTGAACTAGATGTGTTATTTGCAGTTGAGACCTGTGGCTGAGAGCTTATAATCACCACACAGAACTTGGTCCCTGTAGCTGTTTGTGGGGGGTTACGTGGGTGGTCAATGGCCCTGGTATGAGTCACAACGTTGGTATGGAAGGCAACAGGTACCTAATTTATGCCCTGTCAGGCCACTTAGTGCCGGCTGGCAAAAATATTTAATCCCTCCCATGTCATTCCTTCAATTAATAAATCAACGACCCAAATTCTGAAGTTTTGCCTCATCATCCATCGTCCAGCAAAAAATAAAATAAAAATAAAAATAAAAAGAATGTTGCACCGCCTAGAACTTCGACAGGATCAGGGAAAGGCCATCCGCGGCGATGCAGTGCCGAGGCTCCTTGAGGACCGTGATAGTCGCGCAGCGCTTATCCGGGGCATTCGCCTGCACTACCACTTCGCCATGAGTGAACCCGTCAGACGCCTCAGCTCCTCAATGCCTCAGGTCGCTCGAGCCCGCAACGCTCGCCGCATCATGAGCAACGACATACCGGAACGGATGACGGCGGAGGAGCAGCCATATTGTATATGGCATCCCGACATCGCCACCGAGGACACCTACCGTTCACTGGCCTCTAAATTCCCCGACATGCGCTATCAGGTCGGCCGTGCCTGTGCTGTAGCAGGTTACCACGTCCTTTATCGGGAGCTTGACCTCCTGCCTGAAGTGTCCATCGCTGAAGAGGCGCGAGAAAGCGAAACAGATGGTGGGAAACTTATCTATGACGAGATCATGAGTTTTAAATCTCGATATGCCATTATGGACGACTGCAAACGCACCATTGAATTGATGGATTATGAATGCCCGGCGTATCTGACCGGTAATACCGAAGTGCGATGGCGCTTGACAGCTCGACAAGGCATCACACGCCGGTCCAACGACGACCTCCTTCCATGCATTGAAGAGGACATGCATCTTGGCCTCGAGGACCAGGAAGTAGACGCACGGCACGGCACACTGACCGATGACGAGGCGAAGCTGCTCTACAGTCCTCTGCCTCGGGACCTGCCGACGGTGAAAAAGACTTTATTGACACAGATGGCCGCCCACGACGGCAACATCGAACGCTATGCCCAGCTCGCCAACTCTGGAACATCCTTGACGCAACTGGACCAAGACTGTGTCACCCGTGGTGTCTTACATCACACTATGTATGCTCGCTGGTGGGCGGACCAGATCAAGAACAACACCATCTATGCTAGGTCTGCCCCATACGTGTGGGACATCCAGCGAGCGATAATGGCGCGCCGCATCATGCTCAACGACGCTTCCGTGTTTGAAGACGGCTGGCCATCCGGAGTCCCGATGCCCTACATCATCTGGTGGCCCCTGCAGCCGCAGCCAGATATGCTTAGCCTTCTCGCCATAGAGGTGCCTGAGATGAAGAGGCAGTGCGCGGCGGCAGCGATTGCCTGCGATTACGAGAATATCTATAAGGACCTTGACCCAGAACCGAGCCGGCACCTATGGAAGGTCGCCAGTGAGTTCGCTGCCAACCCGTTTTACCGTGAGGATCAGGAGAGGCGAGGGAGGGAGAAGGATGTCAATGTGGAGGATGACACTTCTATGGAATCATACTACAGTGAATTAATGCAGACGAGGGAGACTACGGTACTTGAAGAGGATGGTGAAAAGATTCCAGATAGTGTCGAGAAACACGAGGTACTAACTAACATGTATGACTCCGTGAAAGTACTTAGTACAAGCTCCGTTCAGCTCAGGATCTGGGAAGGCATTGGAAAGGTATCGCCGAAATAGGCGTTCATTTTTCGTACTATTTATTTTTTATAAGTAAAATAATCTCTTATAAAAACCTTTATTAGTATTAATATACCCTCTAATTAAAATTTTATTCTTTTATTAACCCTGCCTTATTTTAATTTAATAGATACTAATTATATTATTAATAAAACTATAATATTATCCTTATAACATACGCTATGCTAACCAAGTTACAAATACCACGCACCATGGATTACAAAAGCTGCCCAATAATAAGGGTGATCCAAGCGCAAACCTGTACTCTTTCTTTTCTGGAGTCGTCTCACCGCCTTCTGGAACGAGAGTGCCAGGTTCCATGGCGACGCGATGGTGTCCCCTTGGCGCCGCACAGCCTGGAAGAAATACAGGGTAAATGCTCGCCCGTCCTCGCTGCGAACCGGCCATAGGGTACCTATGGCTGTTGCACAGCCCGCATATTGCAGCGCCGAGAGCAGCCCTTGCGGCTCGTCCCCCGTGCCATAGTTCTGCACACCAGAGGAGCATGCGACGATGGAAGCGAGTGATAGGTTGAGGTTAAGGGAAAAGGCGTCGCGGACCGTGAAGGCATCCTTGTGCGGCCCCAACGTTGGTCGGTAGGGCGACGTTGAAGACTGTGTGTGATGAAACTCTTGCGCACCGGAACTTGACTCTGATGTTTTTCCATCGCTTAGAACGAGAGACTGGTAGATGATGTTGGGATGGGTCGCTGTGTGTCCATGAAAATGAAGAATGTCAACGTCCTTCACCACTGTCATCAGGTTTTCCCTGTTGGCATTGCATCCAAGCCTGGGCTCCGATCCGAAGTCAGACGCCAGCTTTCTAATGCATTTATATGCCTCCTCGCGTTGCGTTATCTTCATCTTGTCCTCGGAATGGTCTTCGTAAGCTGAGAAGAACGCGGTTCTTAATCCCCCAGCTCTCTCGTGTAGTTTCGAGTTGGCTCTCTCACAACATTGCCTGAGTAGTGATATGCTCGCTGTATATACCACTGGGTTCCTCCATATCACAGGCACGCCTTCTATCTTCAACGCGTGCAAGGGGATGGCATGCAAGGTCCTCGTCGGACAAAAGACGAGCAGATCGCCCTCATGTGTACACTGTGAAAGTCCGGAAACAAGGCTGTTGAGTTTGTCAAGTGTTCCTTCTTCGAGCAGCCTCTCCGATGACACCAGCGACGTGTGTGAGGATAGGTATCTCTGCTTCCATACACGCACGTGAGTTAATGTCATGTCGAGCACTGACATCTGGGGCTCGAGCCTCGCATCCAGTGTGACCATTACAATGTTGTCACCTATAATAACCCAATCGACTAATACAACTTTGGAATCGGGCGAAATATCCCGATCTTCTCCATTTCCAAAAAGCCATTGGAGATCCTGCAGATCGGTCTTGCCCGCTCTCGACGCAAGTAGACGGCCGAGGCGCGGGTGTTCCTCCATCATCGAGCGAACACGTTCCAGTTCCATACTCGTCGAAACCTTGTCTATGGAAACTGCCGATTCGAGTTTTCGCACGAGCCTCGCTTCTTCCTCCAACAGCTTTACGATTTGGTCATCGACGGCAAAATTAGGAGGTCGCTGCCTGGTGTACGAATCAAGTTGCGAACCCACCAAGTCGGACAATGCCCTTGCTTTCGCTCTCTGGGTCCATCGCCACATCTTCTCGGCATCACCTAATGCGAATGTGAGTGCTAGAGCATGATTAAAGATATCATCATGGGTGGAAGAAGCGACAAGCAGCTGCTTTTGGCGCAATGACTCCAAACCCGATGACGAAGAAAGGTCCCGTCGCAATCGTTCGGAGATCGACTCCCCGATCTCAAGGTACTGCAAAGCCTCAGCGTAGAGCATATTCCTTTCTTGTCCGTCTTGATTTTCGCCGAGAGACTGAAACGCTTGTGAGATATGAAGAATAAACTCCAGGGGAACGCTGTAAGGTCCTAATTCTCTGTAGGCTGCCAGCGCGGCTGCAGCTTGGTCTACTACTGCTCGGACCTGGGAGTGGTTCTCCTCTGGGTGCAGAGATGAACCAAATGAAAGAAAGAGGCTTGAGAAGATTAGGTGTTGGCATTTCGAAATCCGTCTGAGGTCTTTTTCATCCATGCACTTCACCAGACGTTGTCTCAGAAGCTTCTCAGCACTCTTAAATTTCCCCCGTGCCATGAACAGCTCGGCCTGTCTAATGGAATCATTATGATACCTTTCTCCGATTCGCTCCCATTCCCCCATCCAATAGTCTTGGAGTTCCTTGTGGCGGTCACCCTGATCCGATCTGGCTAAGCATCCCTCTAGACTGACGATGGCTTCGAGTTTCTTGAGTTGGCGTTGCGCATCATTACGCTCCTCATCAAGTCGTAGTGACTCCTTCAGTATCTCGATGGCCGCCTCATGATTAGGTCCAGGCGTTTCCGATGCCATAGCCATTGCGAGTGCCAACTTCGCGTCAGACAGCATGTCCGGTAGCCGCCATTTCTCAAACGTTTGCACCGCCATCTTGACGTATTTGAGGCTTCTATCCTGGTCTCCAAGCGAGCGATACGCCTGTCCGAGCTGCATAAATAGCTGACCAGTAGTCTTTGGGGTTTCCTCCGACGCATCATTCACGGACTTTTGCAAATATTCGAATGTCTTTCCAAGGTGCTCTTGTCGTAGTATTGCTGCGGCAGAGAATTCCACGCTGAGGCGTAACATCGCATATCTGTTGGACGTCTGGTCAAGAACTCTCTCGAGATGGCTGAATGTGTCGACCATGTCAGCCCATGGTAAGACATCGGCTCCTTCTCCAACTGCAAGGGACAAGGCCGTGATTTGCAGCGCAGGCGAGCCGAGAGCCTCGAAATCTTTGGCGATTTGCTGCATCTGCCGGATTTCAGTTAGAGTTTTGGGGCGAATTGCCTCCAGTTGTTGCAGTTGGGTCCGGAGCTTTCCTTCAGCGCACCCCAGCTCCTCGAATGTTTGCTCAGCCACCTGGAAGTGGTGTTTCGAGGAAATAATATCCCCCTCTTGGGCCATCAGACCGCCAACTTTAAGGCAAATTTCTGCTCTGTCAAGACCTGAAAATCGAGGATCATGGAGATGCTGTTTCCAGAGCTGCATCTGCTCTTGAGTGGACTCTAGCTCGTTGCTGAGGAGCATGGCGAAGAGAATTGATTCATGGGTATGACCAGCTTGTAGTAGAGTCTCTGAAATAATCTTTAAGCGTAGTTGGACAGCGACTTTGCATTCAGCGGCGTTCAGGAGACCTTCCCAAATAGCAGCAGTAAGAATCTTGCAGTAGAAATACTGCGACGCGACCTAGGATCCTGTATCAGTGAGAAGTTTCAATACACCTCACAGAGCCCGGTGGCGAATAACATACCGTTACGTTAGAGAGTTCATTCGTAAAAGTAAATTCATCCACCTCCTGGATAGATATGGCCGCATTGAGACCATTCTTCAACGTGCTCCCGCAGAGAAAAGCAAAATATGACCGCATCATAGAGAGCGCCTTACAAGCCATAATATTCTGCCTTGAATCTCTCCATGGAATATACGAGCTTTCAATCACATCCAGTGCCATCCTCACATAACCCTGAAGATACAAGTTCCATCCAATTTCGATCCCAACCTTTGGATTAACGCTCTCTTCCAAGTCCAGAGATGAAAATATGTAATTGGACTTCTCCCAGTTCCCCATTGCCCTACACTCTTGCAAACGGCGGATATGTTCGCTCACATCAGTTACATTGCAGACATCCTGCACATTGAGTGCCTCCAAACTCTTGCCTTTGATAGGGGAATGTTCTTGGATGTCCACGATTTGATCCGATGCCACCAGTTCTCTCCGTATACTCCTGCACTGGTCAGCTTCGTCCCCCTCGTTGGCGCCATTTTCTTACTGCCTCGCATGGGTGTCGGTATCATTTCCCCTGGGATCATTGGCATTCCTGGCCCGCTCTTTCTTAGCCTCATCCTTGAGCAAAGAATCTAACTCGTCCACGAGATTGTCTCCACAGGACTGGCGTACTATCGAACGTATAGGATCGACAATTTGCTGCAAGTCCGACACCGAATTCGACCCATCACGCTCTCGGAGCTTGTCTACGCCCGCCATGAAGAGGTTGCGTTGGTCGGTAAGGCGGAGCACATCCTCCCGCAGATTTTCTTTTCTCCGCTGTCTTTCAACGTCTTCTTGTGTGTTTCCTATCTTCCCTTGCTGGCCTCTGGAGCGAAGAAGTACATTTTCCATTCGCTCGTCGATTTGCAACCCAATCCTGTTTTGGGAATCCACCATCTCACGTTTGACCGCTTCTCTTTCCTCGGGAGTCTTGGCATTCTTGAACTTGGCCAAATTGACGAGGAACGGGTCGGTATCTTCGGCAGGCTGATCCCGGGGGCCGTAGTTGTAAAATTTGTCAAGTTTCTCTCGAGTTTCCGGATTCATGATTTGAGATCTAACAGCGGATGGCATAGTTAATGCTGAAGTGCGGGTTGAAGTCTGTTCTGGGATTTGGGCCACAGAAGCGGGAGATAACTCGGAGCTGAACGGTGTGGCTTGTTGTTGAATAGGCAGTGTTTGTATGTCGTAGCCACGGTAAGGAAGAGATAACGAAGAGGACTGGGTGGTCCACTCGAGTTGGGGGTTTCTCCATGGCTGGCTAGGAGCAACCGTCGTTGTCTGGTTCCAACCAGGTAACAGGATATCCGCAGTAGCATAAATTACAGGAGCAATGACAGGGAATTGCCGTGCGCATTCCCGAGGCCCCAGGAGTCGCAGTTGTGTAACAGGAAAAGGAGACTGAGCCATGGCTGACAACAGATTACTTGCAACTTGCTCATGAGCAAAAGCAGGCGTGTAATTGAACATATTATAGACCTCGCTGGCAATTTGTCGATGAAGATCATCTCGATTGAATGGATCCTGGTAGGCTCGCTGGCACAAGTACATGATGCGGTTGAGGAAGGCTTGAGTTGCCGCCCCTTGAGCGAATAGGCCCACCATGCTGAGAAGATTAATCATTGTGGCTCCCCGCTGCCCTTTGTCCTGGTATAAGTTGGTAGAGAATAATTACAGTAGGGCGAATACTAATGAGACTCGTAAAGTTTCAGGAGCTAGGACTCGAGCCTGTCATTATTGGAGCAATTGAAACGTAAGATATACTTATGTATTTGATCGAGGTGAACACATTTTATGTTCGCCTGCCCTGCAGCGAGACCTCCAAACTGTCAGACATCTTTGGGAATTGGGATTCGACGAAATCCTGATTGTACCTAGCCATGTCCAAGAAACGGCAACGAATAAACACCAGTGGCATCAAGATTTTCATTTCTGCTCCACTCCTAGTGTAACTAGTGGCTCCCTCCGTATAAGCAGCCAATGCGTTAGTATGACGCGATGTGGCGCCCCATGTCAGCTTCAAGCACCAAATATAAGGTAGGTAGTGACAACCAAGCCTTTGCCCTAGCTCAGTTAATATGTGCTTTGCTAGCATGGCCTCGGAATCTTCCTGGGTATGTGGAATTCTATTGGCATCATCTTCACTTCTTCCTCAATAGCATTCAACATCCGGCTTTATTAAAACCATTGTCATGGAGTATCTGAACTCCTCGTTCGACACAGATTTTGAGCTGCCCCAAGAGGAACCATCGCTTGGAAAGGAGAGTACTCTTCCGAGAATTCGGGGCCTCATTACACACCAGGAGGTACGCAATATCGGGTTTCAGGCAAAACTCGACCGCGTCCAATACGGATCCTACAAGAAGCAGCGCGCTTGTCTTCTCTCATTCCAATTCTCATTCTTCTGGCCGCGAAACACCAACATACGCTTCAAGTCCGCAAATATTACCATTTTTTTTGATAAGATCGCTACACTCGCTTCTGTCGCTGCCTGCGAGCTCCAAGAAGATGAAGACGAAGACAATGATGAAGAAGATAGCATTGAAAATATCCCTCACATCATTTGTCTTTTCCCTGACCGGATCTATGGCGAATCCCAAAGCAAGTCTATTGAGTCAAGCTCAGGCCTAAAGGTGTCGGTCGGTGTTCCAGTTCCCTCACCAGCATCGGCAGGCTTAGAGATGACTTATGACGGGAAAGTCACACACAGCTTGGACCGGCGGATGAGCATTGAAGCTCGAATGAAGAGTTCGGTATATAAATTTGACAGCATGGACACTGCAATTTGGTCGATCGCGGAAAATAGCATCCAGTGCATCGGCATTCCCTTTGATATCCAGGCCGGCCTCGTGCTGCGCTGGCCTGTGTCAGGAGGCCATGTCCGTGCAAGCATCATCGTGGAGCCTGAGATGGCATACCCGATTTATAAGCCCTGGCAGGCCATGACAGCCCACAAATTGCGCCAGCGGTGTAGAAATCCTATCGTCTTCGATGGGGAGACGGCCAAGAATGATCCCATCGGAGGTGGCAAGGATTTTGGGGACGAATCCTTCGACTGGACTCAAGTCGTCAGCAATCCATCTGAATACTCTGTTAGTTAACCTCCCTCTTTGCCCATGTTCTAACGGGCTCCTCGCTCTCTAGTAATTCAAGCCCTGTCACGATAAAGCTGACAATTCTTTTTTACTTGCAGCAAAGCTACGTACGATTTAGTTGAGTGTAGGACGAGGAAATTTCCGGACCTATGAAATCAAGATGACAACGGTAGACCGACCTCGTTCTTCGCCAGGTTAAGTTTGGCATATGTGGGTAGTTAGGTTCACGCTTTTTTCAGCTTAACAAGATATGGCGTCCCAGAACGGTGCCGATTACTTTCTTCCGGCTCAAAAAGCTCAGTCCCTCGCCAACTATTCCCACGCTCGGATAATAAATCAATCAGCCAAAACCA
Organism: Fusarium redolens; assembly: GCF_020744475.1. Lineage (NCBI taxonomy): Eukaryota > Fungi > Ascomycota > Sordariomycetes > Hypocreales > Nectriaceae > Fusarium > Fusarium redolens. Next base: position 453,087 of record NW_025763690.1, on the reverse strand, counting down.
TTTTTGTTTCTGGTACCTCGTCACGTCATGGCGATAATACTGTCCCGGGTTGCACCACAGGCGCTGACGGAACGCACCACCTCGATATTTCCCTGCAGACGGAAGCGGTGCTGCAGAACAACAGAGTCATTATTGACAGGGCAACAAACGGCGCATGTGGACTACAGAATGGGTCAACGCCACTCTCTTTTTGACCGACATGGAAGATTATGCTGGAATGAACAAGGAATAGGCTTGGACACTATGGACTCAGCCTCGGGGCACGATTTCCCACTCCAATACAATAATAAAGAGAGATCTGCAACTATATGGAATTATCCCTGCTAAATTTGTGCCGGTTAGCCGGCCATTGGTGGTCAAGTTCCCAGATAGCTACTATGAGATAAGATAAAGACTTATCATATTGCTTTGTACATACTATAAATTGAAGGTGAATTAAGCTTCTTTAGGCAGGTAAGTACTATTGCTCAACGTGTGATTCTCTAATCAAGTACCTACCTAACTAGGTGTATCAGACTTGCTAGTCATTTACCTATCAATGAGCTATTTGCAAAACGTGTCGGCAACTATGTGCCGAGCAGTAGCGGTTTGCAGCACTTGTCGAAGGACCTTTGTATGCCAGCCTAAACTGACTCGGCTGTAAGACCAGATTGAGGCAAGTAAACCCATATGTCGGTCGCTCAACCAAGCAAGGTTGCCGACTCTACAGTTGAGCGACATGTATATAATTACTGTCTTTGAATCTTTTATGCATTAACAAGTATCATCCGCTGAAATCTCTTCAGAACTAGCCATGATGTTTAAATCTCTGCTTGTAGCCTTTGGCGCCATCCGTGCTGTCCATGGTTGGGGGGTCTTAGGTCATGCCACTGTTGCGTATATTGCTCAACACTTTCTCGACGATGACGTTGCCTCCTGGTAAGCACCCATGGCTACGCTGTCTGTTTATTATGTACTGATTTCACAACAGGGCACAGGGTGTTCTGGGTGACTCCTCGGATTCGTACCTTGCCAACGTTGCCTCATGGGCCGACACGTACCGCACAACTGCAGCTGGAAAATGGTCAGCCCCTCTGCACTTTATTGATGCAGAGGACAGCCCGCCAACAAACTGCAATGTAGACTATGACCGTGACTGCGGCAATTCTGGATGCTCCATATCTGCTGTCGCCAACTACACTCGACGTGTAGGAGATAGTCGTCTGTCAAAAGCTAACAAAGCTGAGGCTCTCAAGTTCCTCGTCCACTTTTTGGGTGACATTACCCAGCCACTACACGATGAGGCCTACGAGGTTGGCGGAAATGATATCAAGGTTACCTTTAACGGGTTTTCCGGCGATAATCTGCATTCAGACTGGGACACTTATATGCCCGAGAAATTGATTGGTGGCCACGCCTTGACCGACGCCCAATCGTGGGCAAACACACTCATCACTGATATCACTTCGGGCTCATACAAGTCCCAAGCCGCTTCTTGGATCGCTGATAGCGACGTGACTGATCCTATCACGTCAGCAACTGCCTGGGCCTCGGATGCCAATGCTTACGTCTGCACTGTGGTTATGCCCGACGGTGCTGCAGCGTTGCAGGAGGGTGACCTCTACCCGACCTATTACAACTCTGTGATCCCAACCATCGAGCTACAAATTGCAAAGGGTGGTTACCGACTGGCTCATTGGCTGAACAATATCTACTCTGCCAAGATTGCAACTCGTTCGGTGCATAAGCTGAGTGCACGGAAACCACTGCCAGACTTGATGGGAAGAGATCTGCTTCCTGGTGCACGACCTCTGAGTCGCGCTAAGCTCGCGAGAGAAGCAATTAGCGGGAGCTGCTGTGCCTCAGGACATTCTCATTAGAATTTGCGTCTAGTGGACCTTTATGGATGTTGGAGAACCCTAGGCTACCTGTTTGGTACTATGTAACTATATTGCCACTATCAATAGGTAGCTATCATCTCAACCTCTACATCAGTGTCTAAGGGCAGCTGATGGACAGCGACACACGTCCGGGACTGTAGTTGTAAACATTAGTTAAGGACTAGATTTAGAACCTATTTTTTATATCACTAACAGGCTTGGGCTCATTTGGGAAAAACTCATCCCACGCAATATTGAAAGAGCCGAAATCCTTCATGTCAACCAAGAAGACATTGGCCTTCACCACTCGGTCTAGGCTACTACCAGCAGCTTCAAGCACGGCCTTGAGATTCTGGAGCGCCATGCGAGCTCGGTCCGTGATAGAACCGGGAACCAGATCGTCGGTTGCAGGATCGATGCCGATGGATCCGCTACAATAAACCATGCCACTGTATTTGACGGCTTGAGAGAATTGGGGGAGAGGCGCACAGGCGTCGGTCGTGTAGATTGCTTCAAGGTTGGACATGATAAAAGGAAGAAAGAAATTGATTGACAGGTGTGAACTCTTGAGGTGAAGAACAGAGTGGTGTGACTGAAGTATTTGCTTAGTTAAGATTCTGAAGATGTCACTAAGTGTTGAGATTAAATACTTGTGCACCTCCACTTCTGTCTCTTGGACAGAATGCATGTATTATTGCAGTATGTTACGTGGTAGAAATTGCAAGCTGGAATTGTTACCAATCGCCTCTGCCATTGTTGGCTCCACTACCCTGGAGTGGGGAAGCTTCTGTAGGCAAGACAGGAAACTCCGAGTTCACAAACAGTACAGTAGTCCTGGAGTCTTGGATGGGGCTGATCTAAACCAAAGACAGCAAAGTAAGCGGCGCTACCTGTCATTGGCATCGTCAATGTGGATCTATAGATCATCCCGAGGAGGGGAGTGGGCCGCGACAAACGCCGCCGGCTGACTTAATGCGACCAATGACCAGTGGACATGCCGTCGACGTCTGGGCCTCACTCGATTTTGACATCCATCATATCAAGGGCGCAAGCCACTTATGAGCCATGCAATTAGTAGTCTGACGATTAAGCCTCTTCACGTCCGAATATTTAAACATCCCTTCTGGAGCCGTGAACCTGAACACCAAACCAAACAAAAGCACACTAAAGCATACACATACGTACCATCCTTTCAGAAAGCAATCACAATGGTTCACATCACCCCTTTCGCCGTGGAGCAATGGATGGACGAATATGAAACGACTCCAGGCGTCCTGAATGTTGCTGAAACGTGTGCCGCCTCTGTGTCCATCGATGACTTGGTCGCCATGTCTAATGGTCCCGCCAAGAACCCCATCGACACAAGCACCAAGCTCACATATGGTGCCATCCCAGGATCCCAGACTCTTCGACAGCGCATTGCTGCCCACTGCAGCACTGAAGGCTTGCAGCTAGCGGCCGAGGATACCATCGTCACTCAAGGCGCTATAGGCGCCAACTTCCTGGCCCTGTATACGCTGATAGGGCCTGGTGACCATGTCATCTGTGTTTATCCGACGTATCAGCAGCTTTACGACACTCCCCGTAGTCTCGGGGCTGAAGTGACTCTATGGAAATTGAAGAAGGAGAATGGCTTTGTCCCTGATGTTGATGAATTGGCTGGTCTGATTAAGCCAAACACCAAGGTATGTATTATTGCCCTCCATTATTATATATACCACGAGATACTAACATAGCCAGATGATAATCATTAACAATCCCAACAACCCAACTGGAGCGCCAATTCCAGACAGCGTTATCAACCGTATCTCCAAGGTAGCAGAGGATAACGGTGTTATTCTCTTCTCTGATGAGGTATACCGACCGCTCTTCCATGGTGGTGCTTCTGGCGGCAATGGCACTGAAGTGCCCAAGCCAGTGACGACACTAGGGTACCGCAGAGCCATTGCAACGGGATCAATGTCCAAGGGTTATGCGCTAGCAGGTATCCGCATCGGCTGGATTGCCAGCCGGGATCGGTCTATCATCTCAGCTATCATGCTAGCACGCGACTATACCACTATCAGTGTCTCCCAGATAGACGATCAGATTGCTAGATTCGCCCTCTCGCCTGAAGTCAAGCCTGCATTGGTACAGCGGAATATCACACTCGCCAGGACAAACGCAGCCATCCTCAAAGAATTCATGGACCGCTACAAATCAGTTTGTTCATGGGTGGAGCCCAAGGCCGGCACAACAGCCTTCATCCGCTTCAACGACAAGAATGGGGATCCTGTGGATGATGTCAAGCTTTGTCTTGATTTATTGGACAAGGCTAAGCTCCTTTTTGTTGCAGGGTCTCGCTGCTTTGGAGGTGATGAAGACTTCAAGGGTTATGTTCGCATGGGTTATGTCTGTGAGACGGATGTGTTGGTTGCTGGCTTGAAGGAGCTCGGGGCTTACATTGATAGAGTCTTGGTGTAGAATTGCTCTCATATGTAGTTTCACTAAGGCTTTTTCAATGAAGTATGTGTCTATTTGTCACTTTGGGCTGTGATGGGGTGAATAAAAGCAGTATCTGGTTTGACATTCCGCGAGGAGAAGTGCAACATAATGAAGCAAGAGTACAGCCTATAGAGAAGTATTAGATTGAGTTCACTTTGCTATAATGCTATTTCGCTTGACCCTTTTATATCTAAATATGAATTGCATGTACCTGCTTCTCTAGAGTCTATAGACTCCTTATAGACACTACCTTCTAAGGAAGCACTCTCACGTTGTGTAGCCTTTAAAATTTGAAGGAGGATTAGCTTTCACATTTCCTATATTTTCACAAACAGTGCTCTACTGCATATTTGCTAGAGTTATCTAATATTGAAAATTTAAACAGGCGAGTCAGTAATAAGTCAACATCGCTGCCAGATGTTCATGAATGATGTTATTGGTTTTATGAGATTATTACGTAAAACAAAATCATGAGGAAGGTAACTCCGAACAATAGTTTCTATATGTAGAAAAGCCTTCTGCTTATATAACGAATCTGACTGACGGCTTATATTAGCAGCCCTTCCTTGCAATGCCTGAAGATATTAACTTTATTCTCAATGACGTCTCTTCGGCAGAGCCACCAAATGGAGGAGTTGGGCATTTCCAAGGCAGCGTTAAAAGTTCGCAACTGGCGAAAACCCTGTAAGCTCGAGATAGAACTCGCCGAACACTATTACGCGAAGATCTATTCTTCTGGGTCAGTTGTGCAAGGTCATTTAGCTATCTCGCCGGCTAGCGATATTTGTGCTTCCTCCATCACCATCTCCTTTGATGGCACTACAACGATCCGTACGGTCGGTCAAAAGTTAACAGCTACAACTACACACCGCTTTCTGAAGATTGACTTAATTTCCTCCGACATCCTTGAGTTGGTCTCAACAACACTCACAAAGAACCACTCCTGCAAAATACCTTTCCAATTCACTTTACCTTATCAACTGGATTCAACGGCTTGCACACACAACGTCGTATCGACAACTGTCACAGACAAGCACTTATTCCTCCCTCCAACGATTGGAGCGGAGTGGAATCGAGGTGACATGAGCCCTGGAGTGGTTGAGGTTGAATATGGAATCAATGCCTGCGTCGTATCAACTCCATCTCTGGACACAGGTCACAGTCAAGATGTAATGGCCAAGAGAGCCATACGATTTATTCCCAGGTTAACAGAGAGCCCACCTCTCCATGTGTCGTTGACCAGTCCACGATACAAGCTGCAAGGTACGAAATCTCTTCGGAGTAACTCGTTCAAGCGACCGTTCGGCATCATCAGCGCCACAGCGATGCAGCCTGAACCACTTCATCTCCAATCTTATGGAACCGTCATTACTCCATCGTTCATTGATGTCACCTTGACCTTCAATCCTGAAAATGATGGAATCACGCCCCCGAAGCTGGATGGCGTATCTCTTTCAGTCCGGTCCTACACTTGGCATCAGGCCGACCCATACCAAGCATTCCCTGACCAGATTGAAACGCCCAGCCTCAAGCAACCATTCACTACGACTATTGTATTAACCGTCGAGTGTCCGCAAGTGACGTGGGCCCGACATGTTGATCTTTCACTTCATGATAGCAAACAAGGGAACTCGTCCGTAGCTTTTTACACCTCTACGCTGCAGCTTCCACTATCTGTCTCGACAACTGACAAAACCTTCCTGCCGACATTCCATTCCTGTCTTGTTTCTAGGACTTACGATGTCTGCCTGCGTCTTACGTTCAAAAAGGGGTATTTGACAATTATAGCACCTCTCCAAATTATAGCTGAACCTTGAATTGAAATGATGTAACAAGACCTTGTTGAGTGAATCTCCCTATGAAGTGGCGCCCTTTAAAAATTCTTGCTTTTGCTAGCTGGTCCCGAACATGCCGACTCTATCATGGGCTCTTGGTAGGGCCAGCTAAGCGGGATGTCAAGTCACACCATATCTCTGAACTCGGTATATCATGGCTCACTGAGTCCGAACTAAGTAAACTCTTGAGAATACTACCGTCTGGAGTCAAAGGTTTGTATCGAGAAGGTGAGGCCGTTCTCGCAATTCTTTCAACTGAGGGACTCTTAACACGGATGCTGCTTCAAGCCATCCACCAAGTTAACCACGCTAGGCTTAAAGATCTTTTCTGGGAGGGCAAGTCGAAGCGCCTCCGAGTCTCGATCTCGGAAAACGCTGTAATTCGACGAAGAAAAAGCGGTGGGGTAGCTTGAACTCCAAAAAGGCCCACAAACTCCGAGCCGCCATAACTACGTCGTTCTTTTTCTCCCACCATCAGAGGCCAAACAGCCACCATGAGATCATTTCCGAGTGGATGCTGGACTTGCAAGCTCAGACATCGTAAATGCGACCTCCAAATCCCTACGTGTAGAGAATGCACGGACCGAGGCATCCCTTGCCACGGCTATGGCTCCAAGCCGGCGTGGATGGATGGATCAGCTGCTGAGCATGAAGAGCTTAGACGAATCAAAAATGCCGTCAAACAGAAGCTCAAGAAGCTCCGAAGGGTTCAGCGGAATCAGAACGTTGGAAGAGATGTGACGGCCAGATCTCTGCCAGAGGGACGTGCCCAGATCCAGACGCCGCCAGCTCCAGACGCTACTGAACTTCAAACTCCGTCGCTTTCAGTGCAAGCTTCAGATCATGGTTATAACAATTTTGAGTCCCCAGCAACGCTTGTAGAAGCTGGGAGTTGCCTCCCACTCACCCGAAGGTTGATTGGAGAGGAAGAAGCTGCACAGCCAGTCTCTCCATCACAAGATCGCACTCCCCCTTGCGTCTTGCCACCCAGGTTGGCATCTCTAATCATGTACTATCTCGATCATGTGTTTGTTTGGCAGTTCCCTTACTTCCAGCCCCGGTCCTATTTGGGCAACAGAGGCTGGCTTCTCATATCTCTCAGCAACGGCGGCTCGCTGTCGCACGCTGCGCTTGCACTCTCCACCTTACATCGAGATGCATCCCAGAAGATCTGCTCTTATAGCCAGGAAGCTTTTGAGTTTCACTCAAAGGCCTTGAGAGAGTTGCGTAAGCTCTCGCAGCACACTGAGACCGAGACACTTCTCGGCGATCAGCCCAAACTTGCCGAATTTGTAGCGGCGAGTTTGACACTGATAAGTTTCGAGGTAGGTCATGGAACTTCGGGCGAGATAGCTGTGTCTTGCTGGATTCTAACTTCCTTCCCTATTGTCACAGGTGTTCAATGGAGCTGAATACGACTGGGTTCCGCACCTCGACGCTGTGACGGCTGTCCTTGCCATGCATTCTCCGGAAGCTCTGCTCCGGACTTCATCGTCACCCGAAAACACTTTGCCTTGTTCATTCAGTATTTCCCGTGATGATGATCTCCATCAATCGCAAGCTGATTTCAATTTCCTTATGGCTCAAGCATTGTGGCATGACATTTTGGCGTGCGCCACGACAGGCCGAGTCCCGCGAATACCTTATCGGCAATGGCTGGAAGGGTCAGGTCTTGAAATGGCTGATTTGATGGGTTGTTACAACTGGGTCATGATTGCTATTGGAGATCTAGCACATCTCCAAGCCTGGAAAATTGACATGAAGCAACAAGGGAAGTTGAGCGTGCCCGAGCTAGTGAGAAAGGGTCAAAGGATAGACAAGAGACTACAAGACGGCATCACTGAACTAAAGGAAGCTGCTAAAGTGAGTACCAGCAAGATCTTAAGTCCGCACTGCCACATGACTAACCTCTCAAACATCCACAGGGAGGAGGCGGTATCCTACCGGCCCCATGGGTCTCGCAAATTTTCGCACTTGCATCACTAGTCTTGTCAAGTACAATAGTCTCCGGTCCCTGGGCATCTCTTCCCGAAGTCAAAGACGCGATTTTAGAGTCAGTAATTGTGCTAAGGGACTGGCCCCAAGCCATTCCTCTTCGGGGCCTTGTCTGGCCACTTTATATCATTGGGTGCATGGCCGAGGCCAGTCTGCAGGGCGTCTTTGAGTCACTTCTATCTAGTGTCTTGGAAGAGAGCGAAGGATTTGGAAATAGTGGTACTGTCATTAAGCTCCTAAAGAACTGCTGGGCTTCACTGCCAAATTGTAACAATGATGGGCTAGAATTGGTGTTCCAGACAGAAGGCAATGTATTGCTTATATAGACTCCTTACATTTATGATAGGGGCAATTCGATAACCCAGTTGATCTGTAACCATCTGATAGAAGCGCGACATACAATTTGCTCTATGGCATACATCGCAGTAAAGAGCTGTTTGTAGTGAATAGTTTTGACCAAAGAGGCCTTCCTATTAACCTTGAGTAGAAGCATAGTCAAGACATTATCTCCTCACTGCATTTGAGCTGGCTCGGAATGCAGACTGGGATTCATCAAGCCCCATAAGAACCAGGGTCTGAAGGAGATATCTGGTAGCGGATACACTCGGCTTAATGACAGCCGTCCTGGGAGGGCAGGTCGAAGCGCCGGTACCTGAGAAAGCTTAGAAACACTTGCTAGCTTTTAATCATGAAATCTCTCAATGGTGTCAGACTCCATCTTTGAGCGACATAACTTCTTATATGTCTGAGGCTTTAAGCCCTTCACAATAGTCTGCCATCTTCTTTTATCATTAGGTAACTTATGCAACTTGTTACTCGACCCCTCAGCAGAAACCAACTACCTTGTATCAACTCGCGAATAATACAACAATGAAGTTTGAGCGCATGCCCATTGAGATTGAGTCGCCCGAGGAGTATGGATACGACAAGATCAGATACAATCTTTCAGAAAGCTCTGTTACCGACCAGACACTCGAGTCACTAGACCTCCAGATACCAAACCTCACCCTTCTGTATAATGAGCACCGTGGCGAGACGAAGTTGCGAAAGCTTATCGCCGACGACGCCGGCGTGAGTGCTGACGACGTTCTTATCACGTCAGGGGCTGCTGGGGCGCTGTTCATCATTACGACGTCTCAATTGGGTAGCACCCCCGACTCAGAGCGCAATCATCTTGTCGTGGTGCGTCCCAACTACGCAACCAATCTGGAAACTCCCAAGGCTGTTGGCTGCGAGATCTCATACATCGATGTTACTTTTGAGAATGGCTTCCAGCCCAAAATCGACGAGGTTGAGGCTGCTATCAAGTCCAACACTCGGCTCGTCTCGGTGACATGCCCGCATAACCCTACTGGTTCGACGCTCTCTAGAGAGGCACTCGATAGGCTTGTTGCAGTTACAAAGAAGAAGGGGGTTTTGCTGCTTGTCGATGAGACCTATCGAGATATCGCATTTGCCGAAAAGCTCCCTGTTGCTGCCTCTTTGGGTGATCATGTTCTGAGCGTTTGCTCACTTTCAAAGCCCTTTGGCATGCCTGGAGTCCGCATCGGTTGGCTTATCACCACCAGCAAGACGCTTCAGGAAACCTTTCTTGCTGCAAAGGAACAGATAAGCATCAGTGGCAGTGTCATCAACGAGTGGATCGCAATCGATGTCTTGACCCGCCGTGAGAAGATCTTGGGCGACACAACGAATGAGATGAGGGTCCGACTTCAGATGGTTGAGTCTTGGATCGAAAGTGAGGAGCTGCTGGAATGGATCAAGCCGACTGGCGGCGTTGTCTGCTTTCCCCGTATCAAGGAGGAACCCAAAGGAGGGTTTTCGGCGTTCTACGAGAGGCTTCTCAACAAGTATGCGATATATGTTGGACCTGGACATTGGTTTGAATTGTCTGATAGCTTTTTCAGGCTCGGCTATGGATGGCCCACTCGGGAGGAGCTTAAAGGAGGCATGAAAGCAATCTCTGCTGCGCTGCGAGATGAGTAGAAAATGCAATCCGGATACAGCAGTGTTAATAAAAGATAAAAACAAAAGATGGACGCCATTTCGATGATAATTATTCTCATACCTCTTTTTAGTACAGTATCTCTCTACTTTTACACGGAGTGGAGTGGCTACTAGGAACACGTGATAAAATTGCTACTTGCTCGCAAAAAAACAAAAAACCAAGACCTAGCCAAACCTCAGTTCACATAGTACGATCAACTAGACAACCACGTCGATTGCATGACAAGTCATAATGCCATCACAGAAGGCCCAACGTGCTGTGACCTACACAGGGTATTCAATCCGACCCGGTCACCGATGTGTTTGCTAATTGTTGATATTTAATCTAGTTGCTGGACTTGTAAAACTCGCAAGGTCAGGTGTGACGAACACCCAATTGCCTGTAAAAACTGCGTAAAAAGAGGAATAACATGCAGCGGCTACGGTATCAGACTGCGTTGGGTATCAGACTCGGTAACAGATGCCGATTCAAGCCCAGTACTTCAGGGGCGCAGGCGCATCAAGCTGGGTACGTTTGAGTGGCTTCTTGTGATTACCTTGATATTGATTTTACAATAGGTCGAGATTTTAAGGTCTATGATGCTGAAACCATCGAGAAGTTTCTTTCAAATATCGACCAACATGTCGATCATGGGTTGCCATCTTGTCATGGGCCATTCTCCGCCTTCATGACTACACGAGGCGAGCCAGATCAAGCTGTGACACCGACAACATCACGTGGGCTTACGTCGCGGGCGGCAGTAGCTGCGGAAGCTCACTCATCAGGTGCTATAGGTTCCCCTCAGCTTGCAGATCCAGGAATCCATGAAGAAGGACTGCAAAGAGATGACAGTGAATTGGCACTAAACTCAGCCATATGGCTCCCATCAAACCTAGCAATTTCGCCATCCTCTTCGGGTCCCGCGGACATTGACGTTCTGTTTGATATCAACGCCATTGCAGATTCATCGTCAAACGAGTACGAAATCGAAGCTAGCCTGGTAGCAGGGCACGATGCTGTTGGAATTGGCGAAGAAAATGCTCCGTCATTGGAAACATCTCCTGTCTCGTACAGGGGTAACAACATCATAGTACGGCAACTTGACGATGTCCTGTCTGGTAGCCGTCAACAGGATTACTTGATTAAGCATTACTACATTCATGTGGCAGCAGTTCTCCTTCCTCTGAACCATTCTGACAACCCGTTCCGAAGCCTCTATTTGTCTACAGCGATGGAGGGGTTGTTCCGCCATAACTCGCACACTACCACATCGAGAGAGATAGCTTGTACTGCACTCTATCAGTCTTTGTTGGCATCCGCAGCGTACCACCGTTGGCAATGTAACAAGCAAGATAGTATCTATCATGAGCTTGGGGCCAAGTATCGAACCAATTCCATCCAATTATTACAACTTGCACTCACACAAACGCCACCGACGGCAAATTACCAGGCACTGATGCTTGCAGTACTGTCCCTTGTTACAATAGGCGTCAGTCATGGATGTTCTTTTGATTCATGGAGCCTGCTGACATGAAGTATGCAGGTTTTATCAGGTGAATGCGACGACTTTCGTATGCATATTCAAGCTGCTACACAGCTCCGTAGTCTACGGAGTCCATGGAGGCTATTAAGCCGTTCTTCCAGACGACTGAACGAACTCGGCGCTTTTTTAGCCCTGTTGTCAGAAACGACATCCTCTGAGCCCTCGCTGTCTCCCTGGGGCAATAAGGATGATAGGGCCATCTATGATTGTTCAACTCTGCACTCCAGTGAATGTTACGCATTCACTTACGGCATTACACCGACCATCACGCTAGCTATTAATGAAGTGTGCCGTCTTTCTAAGAATCTTACTCGCTTTCAATTAGAGAGTAAGAGCTTACCTGATGAGTTTCTAGAAGCATGTGAAGACCTGGGTAGCATACTTGAGGCTTGGCGATTAGAGGCTGAAGATACCACAGCCATCTTTACTGGCGATGGAATTAGTTCTTCTGTTTTCTCTCATTATGCCAGGGGATGGCATGGAGCTGCGCTGATCTACTACTACACCCGCATACAAGGGATTAAGCGCGCGGATCTCACACGGGTGGTTGACGGCGTGGGCGAGCATGTGAACAACGCTGAAGATTTAAAATCAGTGATGGATAATACTCGGCAGGTAATTTCTATGGCGCCAATTACGTGGCCGGCGTTTATTGCAAGCTGTAATGCCATAAGAGGGCGACGTGGTGTATGGGAGCGATGGTGGAAGCGAGTACTAAGGTATAAGTTGGGTAACGTGAGCAAACAGTGGGGTTTAGTTCAGCAAATATGGGCCATACTTGACGGGGCCGAGAACCAAGGGATATGGTTAAGTTGGACTGATGCCTATAATATGGCTGGTCTTGATGTGCTGCTTGTGTAATGCTTAATAGTAGCTTTATTGTCAATAACGTTAAGCTACAAGTTACCAAAGAAGTTAAATGAACTCGGTTTGAGTACATTTGGCACAACCAGCGTGAACCCATCTTCCCTAGTCTCGGTTAATATGCCGGAGAACACTTCAGTCGCCTTTGCGAGTGGTAGCGGCATATTGGTTAGAAGGCCCTGTGCGAGTTGCATGGGGTCTTCAGAACCTCGTAAGCGAATACATAGTTCCTAAGAGGTCAGAAAGGTTCACTTGTAGTGTAATTTAAACCTACTGTATACCGCCGCCATAGTCCTGCTGTGTCATTTTCACTCTCATTCTCCTGATCTGCTGGATTGTGTTGTGCGAAGGATGCAATATCATATAGCTTGGAGCAAAGGTCGATAAGATTCTTTAGATCACATCCCTCTTGGTCTTGGAAATTCTGCAAAAACCTGACAAACTTTCCAATACATGCGACGTTCAAAGTCACCTCTGAGTCTGCAGGATTGTGAAGCACAACTGTCAAGAGAATAATAACAGCGCAGGTGGGGTAGCATATGATTTGCCTGGGTCATCAGCATGAATGAGATATAAGCAGGATTTTTTCTTACCATAGAGAGGCCAATGGCTGTGGGGATAGACTTTGAAGCAAAAGGATCGTGGCTCGGGCGCTATGCGTGGGTGTAGGCGTACTCAGCAGCAGATTTGGATGTTCTCGTCCCATCGACGTCAAAGGGGCATTATGGAGTTTCCCGATGGCTGTATAAATCTTCCAAGTAGAAGCGTAGTAGGCAAAGTGGAGCTGTACGGTGCCGTGATTAACCACTCGGGGCAATGTTGTAGGTCGAAATTCTGTAGGCAGTTCGGTCTTCCAGGATTCGAGGTCGTTGTCTAATTCAGCAAGAGCCTGAAACATCTTATCAGTGCTCTTCCAGAGTGATGAGCCAGGGTACAAGCATCGACATATTCTCGACTGAATCAGTGCCAACGTTGACATGTGCCTCAGTAGATGTGTACCAGAACTAGCATCTAGTTCGGGCCTTTGGGAGGGAAGTTCAACACCAACTTCATAAGATGGCGCCGGAAGGTTCAAGTTGATCGACGCATTGCATTGGAGCACGTATATGGACCAAAACGACCGCCTGCGCTTTTCTATATCGATCAAGTCGGTCGAGCCACAAAGATCATCCAAATGCAAGCCAATACAATGGCTAGCATGCGCAGCTGCGGACAGCAGGACAGTGAAAGCTTTTGCGTCGGCGGTTCCCTTCATAAACATTGCCATGACAAGCATCGCTTGACAGGAGTCGATGCTGTCACCGCTCGTGACGATCTCTGGAAAGATAGCAAAGGCATTTTTGAAATATGCCCACGAGGTAGGAAACAAGTCTTCTATCGCCTTGTTGTCGGCCTTCCAGTGGATGCCCGTGGCAATAAGAGCGTTCAGCATTGCCCAACGAGTGGGATTGGCGTGACAGTTTGATAATCCAGCTGAATACTGGTCATCCACAAGCTTCAGAACATGGTGGATGCTGAGGAGCGGCTGCATTTCATGCATGTCTTCTAGAGCGCTAGATATGAAGTGTAAAATGTGCCCCTTCGGTGGAAGTGGGACGAAGACTGTTCGCTCGAGATTGCTTATGTTCTGCTGGGCGTGAGTGATGTTTCTGGTGATTTCTTCCGGCCATCGCGATGGAAGAAACTGAGTTGTATTGGTCGTTGCTGTTTCGTCAACCGGGGGTATATCGCGGGTGTGTCTAGGCTCTGCAAAGATCTGACTTGGACCTTTATCGGATAGAGGGGTGACCGGCGGTGCTACCTCTATATCCTTTAGGCGTTGCTCGAGCGTTTGGATGTACTGCTTGCTATTCCAATTTAGTATTGGAGCCTATCATGCAACCATGGAGACGCACCTTTTCCCAAGACCTCTTCCTTTCCGCTCGCCATAGTGACATGTCATTTTGCGATTCAAGCACCTTTGACAGCTTGGTAATTTGCCGTCACATCGTACCTTGCTACTCCTACACGGAACACAAGCCTATTGGACTTAGACCTACAGGGTAGGGATGCCGGGTTGCGGTGACTTACATTACCAGTCCGTCTACGCGTCGCATCAGCGCTGACGGTCACCGTGTCATGTAATTCCATTCCGCTTATTGCAATTAAAACTTCAAATTATGTCGAACAAGTATTTTACCTGGAAGAATCGAAGGTATTGATGCTTACCTTTGAAGTTGCCGTGATTACTGGAATGATAGACCCATATTTACCCCACTTGATTTGTAACGTCACCATTGTCGGAATTAAATTACATCCGATCATCGCAAATCACTGCTCTTTGTAATCACCGACAAGAATGTTTGTTTCTCCACAGAATTCTACCTGTTGATATGCTCAACCTGGGCTCAATTGATGCTAAAATTACTGTCCCCAGGCCTCAAAGAGAAGGTCCTTGATCTTTCGGGCCTGTACCTCAGGGAACACCTGGTTGAGCGTACGGTCAGGCTTGAGATCAAATGCACCTTCAGTGAACATGCGGCCAAAAGCAGCAAAAAAGCCCTGCAACATCGGCTTGGGGAAAAAGGGATACATATGCGGGTGTGAGGGCAGCTCCGTGATTCTACCCTGCTTGAGGTCCTCGACCGAGTCGTGCTTGACGGTGAACTTGACGCCCTTGGCCTCCTCGGCGTACTGCACGAATTGATTCCACGACACCTTGTCCCCAATGATATAGGACTCCTTGTCCCACTTAGGAGCACCAACGAGTGCCGCCACAAAGCGCGCGACGTCAAAGGTGTGGGTAAAGGCCACGAGCTCGTTGCCAGATCCAGGAATGGCGGCAAAATTGTTCGCAATATCGACTACCAGAGCGAGAGGGCTTTGGTAGGACTTAACTTTCGGGAGTACCCAGTAGTCAGCAAAGTAGCCGTTGTACACGGCAGAGTACTCGAGGGTCGAGGTTGCTTCCAATGCAGCAATGATGTTGAGCTTGGCCCGAGCGATGGAGAAATACGATGCAATCCTGTCCTCGCAGTTTAGTCTTGTTATTCCAAAAGTTTTAGTAGCACGGCAGCACCGACTCTTCAGTGTACTTGATGCCCCAAATACTAGGGATGTATCGTTTAGTAGATGCCGATTTCTCAGCTGCCTTGATCAAGCTCAGCTCGGCCGAGATGTCGTCCAAAGAGTTGATGGTGGATATGACAGTCTCAATGCTGTTGGTCTCAAGCGTGGCAGCAAGCTTATCGACGTCGGTGTAGTCCACGGCGATAACCTGGGCTCCTTGTACATCTTTGGCCTAAAATCTGTGTGAGATAATTTGTTGCCAAGTAGTGCATGACGATTATAATTACCTCTCGAGCCAGGGCCACCACGGTATGCTGACCCTGTTCAACGAGCGCTTCAACAATCGCACGGCCGAGCTTGCCGGCGCCTCCAGCGACAGCGATAACAGTCATGATCTTGATGTTTGTCTATTTCTTTTTAAGAAAAGGAGGTATGTTTGTCGATCCAGATACAATCAACAAAAGAGATAGATGATGATTCCCAAGAATTATTCTGGGTGGTCCTGAGACCATTCATATACCTGCGTGGTAAACATGCTAGTGAAACATCGGCAGTATAATACAGCCGGGATGCAGATTAGTAAAGGGCGCGCGGCTGTGCGGATAGCAAGCCCCGTAGTAAAGCAAAGGATGATAAATAAATGCCGGCTCGGAATTAAAATACTACCGGAACGACCGCGTTCCAGAACTTTGCCGGTAACTAGCTAAGAGTTGCTTAACCCTAGCTTTATGGCCATCTATACCCGCACGGGTACCCGTGCAAATAAAGTCATATAGGTACCTATGCAAATAAGATATTATTATATTAATAACCCTGATTATTTATACCTGGTCCAGTACGTCAGATATCCCACGACGACACTATAAACCAGTGGGAGCCCGAGTCGAAGGTCCTAGAAGCTCAGTGGGACTGATGATCCTCTTGTGACTGATCAATGCAGTTCTCACTCGGACAAAATCCAATGAATCCACACATCTTGCATCACGCGTCGTACCTCAACCCTGTCGTCGACCGACTTTGACACAATCCGCCGAAATAGCTACTGGATTCACCCGGCTGCTGTGGCCTCAGACGTCTACATGAGCACCTTGCAGTTCTCTTCTGTTCGGCTATCTCTCACATTTGTCACGACAAACGCTGATGCACTGGAGACAGACATTGAGGCATTATTGTACAATACTATGTAGTCCATTTTAAAGCTTTGCCACAAATCTAATATCCTTGATAACCATGTTCTTGCTGCTGTTGATAGCCATGTCTCGTAGTTTGCGTCTCAAGATCTTGCCTGCAGGGCTTTTCGGTATCGCAGAGACAATCTCAATCTCTCTAAGCCACTTGTAACATGCCGTGTTCTTTTTGATGTATTTCAAGATCTCCCTTGCTGCTTTGACTTGCCTGGAGGACTCTAAAGACTTAAGGACTATAAACGCCTTAGGCCGCTTACTAGCGCGCTTATTAGGGATCCCGCAAACAGCAACATCATTAAGATGCAGATATCCGAGAAGAAGGTTCTTGAGTTCTGCGGGTGTAACTCCGATTCCCTTGACCTTAATCATCTCCTTTAGCCTATCAGGAATAGATAAGAAACCTTCGTGATTGAAATGTCCCATATCGCCAGTATATAAGAACCCATCCTTATCAAAGGTCTCTTCTGTTGCCCTAGGGTTATTGAGGTAGCCCATAGCAATTTGAGATCCGCGAGCCCAGATCTCAACTGACTTGCCAACATTATAGTCCTCGGGGACGTTGACGGAGGATGTCTTCATATTTGCGAAAGGCTTGAGGTGATGAGAGTGAGTGTAGTAGATGGTGTTGCCGGTGTTCAAGTCAGATTCTATCATAGTAATTTTGGTTTGTTATATAAAACAAAACGAAAGCCGAAGAGTTGAGTGTGATATGCGATTTCGCCGAAGGCGTAGACGACACTCCGACGCCTCGGTGACTCCGACTCGGCTAATGTACGCCCTACAGACCTCAAGCCCGCCCTTGTTCAGGCTAAGGAGTCAAACAAATGCCCTGTACGGCAGCCTAATTGGAAGTCCATAGAGGAGTGCAACAGCTAACAGTAAGGTTTGGCGTTGGTAATATGCACCGTATCGTAACGACGTGCATCTCGGTTCTCATTAGGTCACAGAAAGTTCATAGGAGCCGAGGTGCAGTGAGAGGGACAGCTCGTTTAGGCACGGGAGCAACATTTGCTGTACCAGTCGCCACAGCGTCTCTCTTAAGATGCAGCCAACACATAGGCGTATGTACACAAGCCCGTATCAATTGGCTTGGCCGCGGGTAGTCACGAGGTGATCATTGATTCAAGGTAATATTGTATCTTATCTCGATCTCATCCACCTTCTATCCTCTCCCCGCGCTTTCTTGTCATTGCTGAAATCCCCCTCCGGTCCATTCCTCCCTCGGCATCATCTCCCTCCACTTCTTCCCGCGGTTAATCTACCTCGATTACTTTTCCACCCACTAACTGAAGGTTGCAATATTCTTTCCTGTCATGGTTTCTTCGAGGTAGCCCACTCCAAGGCCGAGAAGGGTGCCTCGAACGAAAGCACCAAGAGCGTGCCGCTCTTGTCATCAACGCAAAGTGCGGTGTGATGTGACCCGCAAAGAGGGAACGTGCACCAACTGCCTCCTCGACAACATATGATGTGAGCTGATGGCAAGGAAGCCCAGAAGGTAAACTGACATATTGCGCAACTTCTATGAACGATTTACTGACCTTTGCTCAGGAACATGTTTATCTATGGCATCAGACTTGACCCTTCTGATGATTCCTCTTTTCAACCACGACACGGCCGCCGAGTGCTTGGCTCTTCAACCGATTTCGCTCAGTCAAGTCCAACTGTTTCCGCAGGCCAGCCTTCTCCGAGTACATACAATCAGGAATATTACAGGCACCGAAGAATCGTCTTTCAATCAGGAAGAGCCTCAGAATGGAAAAGGTTGACCGCTTGTCCAAGTTGCCACTACTCAAGAGCCGATCGAAAAGGCGAACCAAGGTTTTCCATTTAGTTATATTCTGCCAAAGATCAGCAATGAAAACTCTCTTCCCGCTTCCAGGATCGCCAATGGCGAGAATGCTTCCCTCGGGCCCTAGACAGAAGACCAAGTGTTTTCCACCTCTTAACCCCTCATAGATGCTACCAACTTGAAAACTCTTCCACCCTCATATGTCGCCTTCGTCGTGTGTTACCAGCGAGGATCAGGTTATTCTCATCCAGAGGAGAGGTAAGCATCTGTAGCGACCCAGACGCTGTTTTCCAGATGACGAAAATATTGGCTGCCCCAGCCTCAGTGATTTGACGGTCCGGGCCATATAACCAAAGAACCTGGTTAAACCCCCTCTCCTTCGCTTGAATGTGCTCAGCCAGAGCTGCAGCGTAGTTTCCGCCAACCTTTGCTGCCCCAGTTCCTCCCGGCCATGCCCTAACTACTAACTCACTGCTCGCCAACAAGCGTGTTCCTTGAAGCCCAGTCGTTTTTGGAGACGACCAGTAAAACATAAATATATATAACTAGACTTCTTCCGGTGCTTTGAAGCCTAAGCTCGAGTCCGATCCAATCAAAGTTGGTCGGATGTAGAGAGCAGCTCCAGGGTTATCCTTTGGCAGCCATTTTGGCGATTCAAGCGCACAAAGCTTGTGAATGAGTTTGAGCAGTTCCTTTGGGTCGAAACTCGGGAGCGCGATGCGTGATGCAGAGTTACGCAAACGCTCACAGTTAAACAGAGGGCGAAAGAGACGAAGGCGACCATCATATCCGCGAAAAACCTTCATGCCTTTAAAGCATTGCGTAGCGTATTGCAAGGCGCTCGCAGTAGGCATTAATGAGATTGGGCTATAGGGAACCACTCTAGGGGCTTCCCAGCCATGTTGAGAGGTCCAGGAAACAACAATCATACGATCTGTGCCGTCTCTCAGAGTCGCAACCTCGGGAGAGTCGGGGTTTGGAACAGGTTTGGAGTTTGGCGCATTAGTAACCTCGAGCCTGGACGCGTCCAGCTGAGCGCCAAGGTGTCCGGTCGTCATGATGATGAGAGCGAAGAAACTTTTTTCCAAGTATGTTGGTGTTACGAATTGGGCAGCATAACGGTCAAGACTATTCTATTGATTTTATTATATGTCGCCGCCATGTCGGAGTATAGGGATTTCGGAGTAAGACGTGGGGCGTTCTGAGTAAGTCGTAGGTTGTCGGAGCAAGGCATTGAGTGTAGAGTCTGACCTAGTGCGTAGGGCGTAGGGCATGAATGAAAGGCGTAGCAAGGCCATACTAGACCCTGATGATAGCATTATAAGCCTAAGGTCTTTAATATTTACTTCTGTTTATTATTGTTTTTATATTAAAAGGGCATAGATACCCAACTGCTTCATAGTACTACCACAGTCCCACTGTTCATTTGGCTGCTCAGTCTTGTTTCTCCAACAAGCTCGCAAGATATCCCGAACAGTCCCACAGTTCCCTATCATGCCAGTTCCTTCGGATAGCACACTGTTTAATAACGCTTCAAAGAATGGCTGCTGGTCTTGATCAGCTATGCAGCCAGCAACGCATATAGGCCAGCTCAGTTGCCGAGGAGAGACCATTTGGGATGCCATTTTGATCTCCAGAATCACTCGGCTTACACCTCTTCTCACTACAGTCAATGAGATGTTCTTTGAGACTTCAGCGCTCAAAGCCGCGAGCTGAGCCAATGCCGCGGCAGCAAATATGCGAGTAACACAATCTTGATCCGGTCGCTGCTCTGAGTTCGTTTGACTAGATGCTTGGTTCGTTAAAATACTAGGAGGCAATCCCCGAAATTCCATTGAGGCCATAGGGGTCATATCCATGACGTTCTCTAGTTCATCTTCGATCTGTTGTCTTTTGTTCTGGAATTCCTCAAGATCAAGTCTGCCTCTGACGAGAGAATTGAACTTCCACTCACTCAAAACTGCCAAGTCCCCTATGGCTTTCATGACTGAGTTGTGGCAGCCCATTATATGTGCGAGCTGAAAGGTACAGTTAGGTCCCAGCCACTCATCATATGGAAGTCTTGGTTTCTCCCGAGTCGCTACACAGGCTAGCAAATCCACCCAGAGCAGGACCGGGAGTTGGAAGGCCATAGCTGCGGCAGCTTTGCTTTCAAAGAGAGGGGAAGGAAGCTGATCTACTGATTGCGGAAGCGGAGGCTGATTATGCATCATTACTGCGATGGAGGACATGGCGCATAAATGCGGTTGCCAGTTTGTCGCACTTCCTCGAAGGACCTGTTGTCTTTCAGCACCTGTTTCTGCAGCTTTCACGTCTATACCATGGGCCATGTCAATATTTACCTCAAAGCTAATAAGAGTTATACCACAAGTGATGATCTCGACCAGAGTCTCGTTTTCGGGCCGCAGTTCATTGATGTCGATGGATGAAAGAAAGTCCTGTAGCTGCCTGACCGCTTTGGTATGAAACTCAAGTTCAAGGTGATGGTTGTTTGTCTCGCCCAGCAATGATCGCTGATGCAACGCTGCGAGACCCATGGATGCTCGATAGAGAGGCCCATTTTTGCTCAGGAGCCAAAGGAGCCAACCTCGAGACAACCTTGCCTTGTCAAAAAAAGGGTACTGATAGGGAAAGACATGATCTAGGTAATGCATCAGAAGGCTGGCTTCGTCGTAGTGAAGGGGCTCGGCGAAGGACTGTCCCGAGAGGACCCGGCTTTGCAAGGATCGAGGAGTCAATATTGGCGATGGTGTGATCCTTGAATCGGCATTTGCTGATGAGTTGAGTAAGAATCCATCGCGGTGATAACAAGCACTCACTTTGAGAAACGCCGCTGAAATGTATGCCATCTGTAGCAGGATTTGATAGGCTTCGTTCTTGATTTGTGTTCTGATTATGTCCTCTAGGTTGACGTGCCTGAAGTCTCTTTTTCTGCCTAAAGTTCTTCTTTACAGCATGCTTGATGCGCTGCTTCTCTTGCTTTTCATTTGGGCCTCCGTCCAACCACAATGGCGTTGGTCCATATCCATGGCACTGGATCTCCCTGCTGGTACATTGGAGACAAGCGGTTGGTGCGCCGTCGCATTTGACGTGCCTAATTTTGCATGTCCAACAGCATGCGGCTTTCCCCGGCCCCGTCATTGTCGGCCACCGACGGGAAATGAGCAGGGAACTCACCTCCTCTACCTATACAATTGATCTAGCTCCCGAACATAGAAGGGCACTTTTCAAACTTCGGAACAACTAACTGTTTGATTGACTGATTGATTGATCTTGACTGAAAGGGAGGGACATTCCCCGCAGCCGCGAAGGGGTCAGTCATGTGCGATTCCCGATTGTGACTTGGCCGCTGGCCCCATAAGATTCGCAACGACCTTCCCTTTAGAGTTTAGTGGCTTCCGAAGATGAATTCTGCAGCCACCTTTCATTTGCTAAGCCAGACTTTTCCGAAGGGAATGTCGAGGCGCCGCACATGCATCTTCGGAGAGCAAGTCGGGGCAACTGTAAAGTTAATGTCGGAAAGTATGTTCGGGTGAGATGGAGCAGCGACAGGTTGGAAGACCACAGCCGCATTCATATAAGTGATGCCTTCCATCAGAATTATCTTAGTCTTTCACAAAGATCCTGAGTCTTGACCTCCATCCATCTATCTCTTACTTCTTGTTCGCCCCTCTTCACCTAAAATGAACAGCAAACCAACGCTCAAACTGCTAGAGGCCAGCATCAGCGATCTCAAACAGTTGTTGGACGATCGAGTCATCACAAGTGTCGAGCTTGTTGCTCTTTACCTGCATCGCATTGGCAAATACGACTGCCGCGGTCCCTGTCTTAACTCAATATGTTTGATAAACCCGGAGGTTTTCGCTGAAGCTCAAGCCTCGGACGATTATCGTGCCTCCGGAAAGCCGCCACGACCTCTAGAAGGTATTCCATTTACGGTCAAAGACAGCTACAAGGTCAAGGGCATGACTGTCGCAGCTGCATCCCCTGCCTTTGCAAAGCTCGAAGCAACCTCCGATGCTGCCATCGTTGAGCTGCTTCGTAAAGCAGGAGCAGTCGTGCTTGGCAAGACCAATATGCCCCCAATGGCTGACGGCGGCTGTCAGCGTGGCTTATATGGACGGTCAGAGAGCCCATATAATCAGAAATATATGCCCACTGCTTATGCGTCTGGCTCCTCATATGGTTGTGGTGTGTCTACCGCCGCAAGCCTGGCTGCCTTTGGCTTCGCCGGAGAATCCGTCACTTCTGGTCGCTCGCCAGCATCCAACAATGCACTGGTCGCCTATGCCCCCTCGCGCAGTGTTATCCCCCCCGAGGATTATGGCCTTTGTATCTAACTTGCGACCAGGTCGTTCCTCACACGAGGACTATGGACGATCTGTTTCACGTTCTAAACGTTGTCGTCGCTGATGATGATACTGCCGGCGACGCTGATTTCTGGCGCTCGCAACCGTATGTATCACTCCCGAGGGTTAGTGAGATACGACGGGTAGACTATTTCACGTTGGCCAACCCAGATGCCCTTCGAAACAAGCGACTAGCTGTCCCTCGATGTTTCATTGGAGTTGAAGGTGCCAAGCCGGAAAACGCATGTTCTGCGGGCGTCCGGGCGCTCTGGGAGAGAGCGCGCGCAGACATTGAGAAGCTAGGCGCCACCATCATTGAGACTGATTTCCCGCTCTTTGAGAACTACACCAAACAGGAATTTCCTGGTCAGAGCATGAATGTTCCCAATTTACCTCAGGAATGGCCGGCACGCGAGCGGTGTGAGATGATTGCCTTGAGTTGGAACAACTTCCTCCGCAGCAATGGCGATAAAGATATACCAGACTTCACATCTGTCGAGCTTGACAAGATTCATCCTCACATTGCCCCAATGGATGACCCATCGCAGCATACCGAGTCCCAGAATCAGGTCCGCTACGAGGATATGGTTGCTGCGGTCAAGAGCCGGGGAGACAGCAGCCTCGCCGACCTGCCTGGATGTCAGGATGCGCTGCAGGCCTTGGAGTTCATGCGGAAGAAGGACTTGGAGGACTGGATGGTCGAGAACAAGTATGATGCTGTGGTGTTTCCGACCAATGGCGATATCGCGTTGGCGGATTCGGATGAAAACTACCAGTCGATGATTTCTGCGCTACGCGACGGAGTCAAGTATGCTAATGGTGGCCGATCGCTGAAGCATCTTGGGGTTCCTTGTATAACCGTGCCTATGGGAAATCTTGTCGAGGAGAAGATGCCTGTTGGACTCTCTTTCTGCGGCAGAGCGTACGACGAGTCCAACCTATTGAGCTATGCCTTTGCCTATGAGGGAGCCACGAAACGTCGGGAGATTCCACCTCTGGCGCCTTTACTGCCTTCAGATGAAATTACAGTCACTGACTCCAGTCCTCCATCTCCCGCTATCATAACGCCAACTTTAGACATAGCATTGATTACAGCTGTGAGCGAGGATTCCCCTGACTTGGATGTTCGCGTGGTCAATGCAACAGGAACCTGTCACTTGGCAAGCTCAACTGAGGCTTCAGTCGGCTTGGAAGTCTTTGCCAATGGTGAGACAACATCACCTGTGAGTTGGGTGGGAAACAACTGGGTATGGACGGCTCGCCTCACTCGACCTAAGCGTGACGACAGGTACCCGGCTCTGGCGAAGGTCCCAAGGGATCAGTTTCTTATTGTGTTTGTTGCAAAGGCAGATAATGGACGCTCTTCTGGTTCTTTTATCTTGCTTGACTAAATAGAAATTATCTAAGACCTTTAAGACGCAGTAAGAAATAGAGCAATTATGAGACTATAGAGATAACTCTTCAAGCAATTACAGCACCAAGGCCTGATTACATAATATTAAACACCGGGGATAGCGGTAAAACTACAAGCTTGAAACAAGAGTTCGGGCAAATCATCTATCACAGCCTAGAATTGCGTATGCATTAGCAAATCCCATCAGTCACCCACTTTCAACAGGCTCACTATGTTGGTTAGGCGACACCCGTTCTGCGTTCAAGAATGGCATCAGCAGAGGAAATCCATCGGGGTCTCAGGCAACGTAAATGGAAGCTCAGTGGGATCCTGATTATGTCTCAGGAAAGACGAACACTATTATGGTTTTCTATGGTTAATCTTATGGCAAAACCTATATTCTAGCTATATAACATGTTTAATAAGCATGCGACGCAGACAAGCATGCAACGCA
Source organism: Fusarium redolens (assembly GCF_020744475.1). Taxonomy (NCBI): domain Eukaryota; kingdom Fungi; phylum Ascomycota; class Sordariomycetes; order Hypocreales; family Nectriaceae; genus Fusarium; species Fusarium redolens. The sequence goes on along the minus strand of NW_025763690.1, from coordinate 428,300 downwards.
CTTTTCCCTCTTATATCTAACCTTTTATCTAATTAATTAGTTCTCAACTACATAGTATATTATAACCTTCAATTAAGGCTAGAACCCTCCTTACCCTTTAGGCCCTTTAAAATAACCTAAAATTAAGTATCTAATGTATTGTAAAGATATATAAGATCTCTAAGCCGAGGCTATATTACTATAAAAATGGCATTTAATTATAATGTAATTTTATCCTAAAACTACAGAAACTATTTAATTTAAAAAAGCTAATAATAATCTAATTTATTCTTAACTTAAATATAATAGTTTTATGTTTCTAAATAAGTAAGCTAATTTATATTAGGTTTATATTTATAAATAATATAAAGCATAATATTAAGTAATATAAAGTATTAAATCTCTTTATAATTAATAATATATTTTAAGCTTATTAAGGTAAAGAAGTTATACTAATAGCTAATAAGCTAGAATTTATAAAAGTATTAATAAGTATATTTTTTATATATATAGTAATATATAATAGTAAGTTAATACTTATAAATAAACTATAAGTTTAATTATAAGTTATATTAAGTAATATAAAAGAAAAAAGAAAAATATAAAAGTTATTAGTTAATTAATATTATAACCTAATAAGGGGAAGCGCTTACGTTATATATAACCTATTAATAAATTAGCTAATTATACAATAACTTATAAAAAAACCCTATAATACCTATAAGCCTTATAATATAACTTATAATATTAACTTATAACTTATTATAAGCCTAACTTATAATACTATAAGCTACTATATTATATATATATATTTATTTAGTAATAAATAAAACTTAGCTTACTAGCTATTAATAAGACTTCTTTACCTTAATAAGCCTAATCTATATTATTAATTATTAAGAGATATAATACTTTACTATTACTTAATATAATGCCTTATAATTCTATAAATATAAAACCTAATATAAATTAGTTTATCTATTTAAAACTTATTTTATTATATATTAATAGCTCTTATTTAAAATATACTATATTAATAACTAAATAATATTATATTATTAAGATATTTAGTAATACTAGCCTAATATATCCTTATATTAAAGTACTACCTAGCGCTATTAAGATAATAGCTAAAATCTAATAACTTTATAATACTATTTATACTTTATAGGCTTAAGTAAATATATATCTTACTATAGCTATTAATAAAAGCAGTAATAAATAAGACTTAAGTAAAGTACTTAAGCCCCTTAAGCTAAAACCTTTTAGAGGCTAAGCTATAAATATAATCTTATTCTTAACCTAAATAAAGGCTTACTTCTGCCTTTATAAAAATAAGCTAAATACCCTTATAAAGAAACTTCTATATACTATAAGCTTAATTTAGGGAAATATAAAGAATTAATTTAAACCTATTTTAAGAGACTTCTTTAAAAATAAAGAAAAATAATAAGACTAAAATACCTAAAATATCTTTAAAAACTAGGGAAATTTTAAATAAGCCCTTAAAGATAACTTTAAAGTAATTAATAAAGAGTAATAAGTTATAGTAAAATTACTTATACTTAAATAAATTAAGTTATATACTGCCTATTTTGCTAAGTTTTAATAGCTTTTATTTAAGACTAAATAAGATAATAAAGCCTTAATAGAAATTTAATATAAAGGATTAAAGGAAGAAGTTAAAGATAAACTATACCTAGTTAATAAACTTAAAAAAGGTCTAACTATATATATTATTATAATAATTAAGATTAATAAATAATAATATAAATATAAAAGAAAGAAAGCTAATTATAAATAAGGTAATAATTTTAACCTATATTACCCTAACTAATAATATAATAATAATAATTAAGGTAACTTTTAAAACTAAGGCTAATAATAAGGTAATTACTAAAATAATACCTTATATAAAACCTAAGCAAGACCTATAGTACTTAAAGCTATATAATAAGGTAATAAGGAAAAATAAGATATATCTTAATATAAATACTATAACTATAACTAATTTAAATATATAATATAATAATGCCTTAAATTATAAAAACCTTAATAGTAAAATTAAGGTAAATAACCTCTTAGACTAACTTAAGTATTAGTAATAACCTAAAGCAGGTATAATATAATTTTATATTATAAGTTAACTTTTATAAAACTATTACCTAAAACTATAAGAAGAAAGAAAGGAGAACTGCTCTTAAAAGAAAAATAAAAATAATAAAGATTTTATAAAAATAAAATTAATAATAACTATTATTATAAAAAGATAAAGAACTTAAAATAAAAAGAATATTTCTAATAGAAATAAAGAGAGAGATAATAGTAAAAAAAAGATAATAAAAAAGATAATAAATAATAATAACTAAAAGTCTTAAAAATAATATAATAAGAAATAGCAATTACCCTTAATATAGATAAGAAAGCTAAGTTAACTAATAAAATAAATAATATCCTTATTAAAACTATAATAATAAATAAGTTTTAGAAAAAGGAAATAGCCTTTAATAAGAAATAAGAAATAAGAGCTAGAATCTATAATTATTATTATTAATACTCCTAAAATATAAGATATAGAGGAAAAGCAGTATAAGTAATTATATAATACCTCTATAAAGAAGATAAATACCTTAAGTAAAAATAAAAATAACCCTATAAGCTACTATTTAATAAAGCAAGAAATAGAATATAAATATTACTAGAAGATAGGTATATATAAAGAGCTAAAGAATATAAAAATACTAATATAATTAAACTCTTAAATATTAAAGTATATTATATTAATAATACTATAAACCTATTATATAAAAAAGAATAATTTAATAAATAAAATAATATTTAAATATTTTTAATAAATAAATAATATAAGGAAATCTTATAGCTATTTTATAAATACTATTAATATAAAATATATAAATAAGAAAAGCTTAATAATAATTACTTTTTAATAACTATCCTTAATATACTTAATAATAAACCCTACCTAATAAAGGAAATAAAAAGGTATTTAATATATATATAATATAAAAACCTAAAAGTAATAAAACTATAATTTAATATAACTTACTATTAATAAACTTATAAAATAAACTAACTTTATAAAGGGATTTAATAATTATAAAAACTTATTAAAGATATTAAAAAAGAATTTTAAGTAATTACTAAAGGAAAGTATAATTATCTAAGGAAACTAATAAAAGAAACTAAGTTAGATAATAATAATATAACTTAAAAAAGAATTTTTACTTTAGTTAACCTTAAGGAAATATTTAATTAAGTAAAAATAAATAAAATAAAGAAAAAATATTAAAAATAGGAAAGAGAGTATTAAAAATAAATTAATAATAAATAATATAATTACTTAATAAAGGAACTATTAGTTAATAATACTAGTTTGGAAACTATAAAAGAATTAGTATATTAGTAAGAAAATAATAAATTCTACTTATATAATAACCTTATAGATTTCTAATAACTTAATAAGATTATAATTATAAAAGATATAATTAATAATAAATAACCTAGATAAAGAACTATACTAAATAAGCAGGATATAAAACTAAAAGAATATCTCTAGTAATTATTATATAATAGAGAGTTTAAAAATAATTATATTAATAGAGAAGGATACTATAATAGTAATTATAAATAGATTTATTAAGATATATTAGGAAATAAAAAATACTATCTATAATAGAGCTATAGATATATAAAGTATAAGGATAAGAATGACTTAGATTAATAAGTGCTCTAGGAGCTATACAAGATAGTAAGCCTAATAGCCTAGTACTAAAAGTTTAAATTAAGGGGAGATAGCTAAATACTTAAATTAATTATAAAGCTAAATATAACTTTATTAACCTAGATTTAGTTATAAAGCTTAGATTATTATAGAGAAAAAAGCAAGTTTTATACCTAGTTATTAATATAAAAGGATAACCTTTTAATTATAATAATAAAATAGTAAATTAAGAGATTAATTACCTTAAGGTCCTTATTTAGGGGAAAAATTAAGGAATAGACCTAGATATTATTTTCCTATTACTAGATATAGATATTATCCTTAGTATATTATAGCTTAGATAGGTAAACCTATATATTAACTAGCTAACTAGCTAAGTTACTCTTTATAATAACTTAAATAGTAATATTAAAATAATTATAATAAATAATAAGAAATCTTAAACCTTAATTAAAGATAATAGTATAGGTATATATAAAATAAAGAATTTACTAATTCTAAAAGGAATATAATATAAGTATATAAAAGGTAAGAAATAATAAAATTAATAAGCCCTAGGTCTTATTAAATACTAACTATATAACCTAAATAAATAACTAAAATATTAAAAGTAACTTAAAGAAAAAGAATAATAAGACTAACTTAAAAATATTTTAAAGAAATATTATATTTATAAAAAACTATTTAAAGAAAAACTTAAAATAAAGGTATTATAATATAGCTACTAAGACTATAAAACATAGCTTAAAATAAATAACTTACTATATTAGAAAATTTATAATCTTAATAAAAAGGAACTTACTACCTTAAGAAATTACTTAAATATAAAATTAGTAAAAAGAAATATTAAGATATCTAACTTATTAATAAGATTTCTAATAATATTTAGCTTATAGAAAAATAAAAAACTATAACTTATTATAGATTATAAGAGGTTAAATGCCTTTATAATTAAGGATAAGACCTTACTTCTGCTTATTATAGAACTTAAAGACTATTTATAAAGTAAATAGATCTTTATTACTTTAGACCTTAAGGGAGCTTATAATTTAATTTATATTAAAAAAGGAGATAAATAGAAAATAGTATTTAAAACTAAGTTTAGATTCTTTAAGTACTTAGTAATGCTATTTAGACTTATTAATATACTTATAATATTTTAATAAATAATAAATAATATACTTTAATAATACTTAAATATCTTTATAATATATTACTTAAATAATATTTTAATTTTCTTAAATAATAAAAAAGAATATAAAAAATATATTTATAAGGTTTTAAAAGCCTTATAAGATATAAACTTATTAGTTAAATTAGAAAAAAGTTACTTTTATATAAAAGAAATAGACTTCTTAAGATATATTATTATACCTAATAAAATTAAAATAAAATAAAAGAAAATCTTAATAATAGTAAATTAGCCTTTATTAATAATAGTTAAAGAAGTTTAGAGCTTTTTAGGATTTACTAATTATTACTAAAAATTTATTAAAGACTTTAGTAAAATTATAAACCTCCTTATAGAACTTATAAAGAAAGATAAGAAATTTATATAAAAATAAGATATATAAGCAGTATTTAAAGCATTATAATAAGCTATCCTTAGCAAACCTATATTAGTTATATTTAACCTTAATAAGGAAATAAAACTAAAGATTAACTTATTAGATTTTACTTTAAAAGGATAAATTAGATAATAAGATAAAGAAAGAAAGCTTTACTTAATTGTATTTTATTCTTATAAACTATATAAAGTAGAACTAAATTACCTTATTTATAATAAAGAATTCCTAGTAATTATTAACTACTTTAAGGAGTTTAGGTATTATTTTATAAGAAGTATATATTAAATTAAAGTCTATACTAATTATTAAAATATTTTATATTTTATTATAATATAAGAACTTAATTAATAATAACTATATTATATTAAATACCTATATAAGTTTAATTTTATAATTATTTATTATAAAGGATTAAATAATAAATAAGCTAATATAATTAGCTAATAACTAGATTATAATACTAATATAATAAAAGTAAAGAAATAACTTTTAAGAAGAAATAATAAAGAAAAATATTAATTTACCTAATAAGTAAAAACGTTAAGATTTATAAGTAATAATAAGCCTAAGAATTAGAAAGAATAAATAAAGAGAATTTAAAATATTATTATAAGATATAGTATTTAAGATCTTATTAAGAGTGGAGCTAAAATGCCTATTTATAATAATAAATTATAAGTACCTAAACAATTTAAAGAAGAACTAGTATAGGATATATATAGATATCCCTTATATAGCTATTAAGGTATTATAAAAACCTTAAAATATATTTAAATATATTATAATTAAGAAGGAATTTAAAAAATAGTAAAAAAGGTTACTAAATAATATAACTTATATATAAAAACTATAATATAATAATATAAACCTTATAGCCTATTATAACTACTAAAAGTAGTAAAAAGACTATAAAGTTTAATTATAATAGACTATATAACTAAGCTACCCTTATTAAAAGAACCCTTAACTAGAATCTTTTATAATAGTATCTTAATTATAGTAAATTAACTTACTAAATTCTCTTACTATATACCCTATAAGAAAGACATAGATATAAAACAACTTTCCTATATTTTCTATAATAAGATAATTAGAGAATATAAACTACTTTATAAAATCTTAATAAATAAAGGAATAATATTTATAAGTAAATTTTAGTAGGTATTAATATTATATATAGGATTAAATTACTAACTCTTAATAGCATTTAGACTATAAATAGATAGATAAACTAAATAAATAAATTAAGTATTAAAATAATATCTATAATATTATATTAACTATAAATAAAATAATTAGGTAGAAAAGTTATTAAGTACCTAACTTGCCTATAATATAGTATATAATAAAAGTATATAAATAATACCTTTAGAAGTAAATTTTAAATTTACCTTAAATTTATATTATATAGTATAAGAACTAAAAACAGTTAACCTAGCTACTATAATTAAAAGTAAAGATTTAAAGATTTTATATAAAGAATTAAGAAGGAAATTAAAATTTATTAAAAAATAAATAAAAAAAATACTATAATACTAAAAGGATTAAGAGACTAACCTTTTTAAAGGGAGATATAGTTTACTTAGCTATAAAAAATATTATAATAAAATAGCTAAGTTATAAATTAAATTATAAGTATATTAGGCTATATAAGATTAAAAGAAAAATCTTAAATAATAACTATAAACTAGACCTATTACTAAAAGTTAGGCTTTACTTAATCTTTTATGTTTTACTACTTAAATTAGTAGCTAATATAATATAGGTTAAGATTAGTAATAAACTAGAGGAAATTAAAAGACTAGAGATTTATAAAGTAAAGGCAATTAGGAAAATGCATAAGGAGAATAGCAGAAAAGAATATTTAATTAAATAGAAAAACTACTTAAAAAACGAAAATATATAAGAACTGGCTAAATACCTTACTAATGCCTAATAACTCCTAAAGAATTTCTACTAATATTAATAAAGAAAACCTTACCTTAATTAATAATATTAATAGCCCTTAATAATTAAGCCTTAATAATAATAAAAGACTTTATATTATTTAAAACCTTAAGATTATTTATAATCTTAATATTATAATAAAGTATTTTATTACTATATTCTTATAACTATTACTTTTAATAATAAAGATATATTAAATAACTTAAATACTTATTTACTTATTATTATAATTATAATAATTTAGTTTTAACTACCTCTTTTTTATATTCTAAATAATGCTTCTTTATAGTAAAATAATTAGCTATAAAAGAATTAGACTTAATATATAAAAGAAAGATAGAAAAATAAGTAATAAACCTTTAAGAATTAAAATACCCTTACTATTATATTAATAATTATAATAAGTATACTGCATATACTTAAAATAGCCTTCCTTAGCCTAATATTTTAAACCTTAAGGTTTATAATAACTATATAGTATAATAAGAAAACTAGTATTTTTAATTAAAATAGCTTATACTTAATAATTATAAGTAGCTTTAGATTCTAATATAGTATTAGTAACTTATATAGATAATTATAAATCTAAATTAGTATATACTAGGATAATATAAAAAGAAGGGCAGATATATAGGTCTTAAGGATAAGACTAATAAAAAGAAAAAGATTATATTATAACTTAATAAGGGGAAGCGCTTATATTATATATAACTTACTAATAAATTAGCTAATTATATAATAACTTATAAAGAAACCCTATAATACCTATAAGCCTTATAATATAACTTATAATATAAACTTATAACTTACTATAAGCCTAACTTATAATACTATAAGTTACTATATTATATATATATATTTATTTAGTAGTAAATAAAACTTAGCTTACTAGCTATTAATAAGACTTCTTTACCTTAATAAGCCTAATCTGCACTATTAACTATTAAGAGATGTAATACTTCGCTATTGCTTAGTATAACGCCCTATAATTCTGTAAATATAAAACCTAGTATAGACTAGTTTATTTGTTTGGAACCCATCCTGTTATAATTAGGGGAAATTTATAAGGTTTATATAATATAGTTATAAGGATTATAATATAAAATTTATAAGGATTTCTCTTATAGTTATATTTTATAAAAGAAATAGCTAATTTTATACTTATTAATTATAATATATTATTTATTAATAAATATTAAGTTTATAATTTTATAAAATAAAAATTTAAGCTAAAAATATATATATTATATAAATATAATTATTAAAATACTAAATATAAACTTTATTTATTATTTATAATTATAAAGTATAATATTTATTTAAAAGATCTTTTTTTCTTTTACTTTTAACCTTATAAGAGACTATCTAGCTTTTTAGCTTTTTTATTAATAATATAAATAAAGAGACCTCTATAGCAGGCGATTATAACAGAAGTTAATATTAAATAAGGTTTATCTGCCTTAATAATGTAATTACTGCCTTAACTAAGTAATATAAATACAAGCTATAAGTCTCTTAGTAGCTAGATTAACCTTCTTCCTTTAACCTACCTAAAGGATCCTTAGTTAACCTCTATAATATACTACGCCTAATTTATCCATCGCACTTCTAAAGTATATTACCCGACCTAACTGTTAGTTATATTTGCTAATATTAATTATAGCTACTATTATAATGCCTGCTATTTATAATAGCCTACAGCCTAATTAGGGCTATTATATAACTTACTATAATCTTATTAATATAATTAGATTAGCCCTAAAGTAAGCTATAGGAAGAGATTGCTATATATTATATATAATAGCTATAGCTATTAGGAAGAACTTCTTATTAAAGGGAAAGTCTAGCCTAGTTAAGATAATTATTTTTAATTATAGCCTAATTAAATTACTTAATTATATAAATTTAAATTACTTAAGAAATATAATATCTTTAGCTTAAATTAATTAAAGGCTATTTAAATTAAAAAAGCTAAAAAAAGCTAAAAAAAGCCTTAAAATATAACTAACTTTTAATAATAAAAGAAGTAGCTTTTTTTATTACCTTTATAAGCCTAAACTTAGCCTAATATAAAGAATAGCTTATTAATATAATTATACAGGCAGAATAGGTATTTTATATTCTCTAAATTATATATAAATATATAGACTAGGCTAGTTATAGCCTTAGACTTTAAGAATATAAGGATAGAAAGTCTATAAATAGAGTTAAATAAATGCAGGGTAAAGGCAGGGTTTTATAAAGGAATTATATTAAGTTTACTTTATATAAGTTAGTTAGCAAAAGTTAAATTAACCTTAATTAATTAAATATATATAATAAGGTATATAACTAATTAACCTTATATATAAAAATAGATAAAGTAAAATTAGTAAAAAAGCAGTAGTTTAAATAGGGAATTAAAAGATATATAAATTTTAATAAAACTAGTTTTATATTAAGTATTATAAGGAAAATAAAATTATTATACTTTATATATTTATTATAATATTTATAGCAAGCATTTTAGGGTAAGAGGTTTAAGCTTTATTAATAGGGTTAGATAGATGTTTATAATAATAGATATAAAGGGACAGATTCCCCTAAGGACTTTAGTTTTTTATACTTCTTTTTATATACAGTTTTTACTCTTTTTCCTTTATACTTAATACTATTAAACTAATTATTTAATTCTCTATCTTATAAGAAAGACCCTATTTTAATTAAACCTAACTAGTAGTTTATACTTAGCTGATAATTAAAAAGTATTAGAAGATATTATCTTATATAGTCTTTTCTTTATTATTACTCTTTATCTTTAAAGTATATTAAAGTATTTTATTATTATTTAACTAATTAGGGAATTTATAATTAGGAAGATATATATAATATATTATTATAATAAATAGTTTTTCTTTTTAGACCTTAATAATAAAAGAAAGTATTTTTTATTTAAGCAAGCTTTAAGTATCTTAAGAAGTAGTATTTAAACCCTAATTATACCTTAGATATTATTAATATATAGGTAAGTTATTATAGTAATTATTAAGTAATACTTAATAAAACTAATTAAGAAGATATATTTCTAATACTTTTCTAATATAGCTAATTTAATATATATATTTATAATATAAGCTAGTTATTACCTTTATATATTATTAATTATATATTTTATTAATTAAGCCCTTTTAGAAAGGTTTTAACTAGAGCTCTTAGAAATATATTACCTAATTATTAAATATTGAGTAAAAACAGAGCCGAAGTTGTTATAAAAAATATTACCTTTATTTACAAGAAGAATCTACTGGTGTAAACGCTACTGTAGCTTATAAGATCTGCTATAAAAGATTAACAGAACCTGACGGCCAGGACCAAGCATCGAAAAAAATCAGGACTAACAGTGCCGTTTCCAATTACAACAATAACAACTAAACTAAGTATGCTAATAGATTCCTCTACCATGCTCAGTATTAGATTCTTTTTTACATTATATGCAAATTACTAAACTAACCTAGGCAAAAGTCATTCTATAGCTACCTAAATAACAGGCACCGTATTACTAGATATACCTATAAAACCATACTAGAATGCTTTAATATATATAAGCTTTACCTGTTTTAAGAGCTAGTTATTCCTTATAAAGAGGTATTACTAGTTCTAAAGTCCTAGGTAAAATTATCTAGAGATATTAACCCAAGAAGAACTTTTATCTTAATAATAAAAAAAAAAAAAGTTTTATAAAATATAATTTTTACCTAGCACTACTGCGCAATATAAACAACAGCTTTGGATCTGGAGTTTCTGAGCCGTGTTATGCAAGGATAGTAATATTGAAGGAATAGAATGGCTGGGTTGTAATATTTTTCGGCGTTAAATGCTTCACTAGCCCTTACTTGGTAGCGATCCACACTTCAGCCGAGGCTAAGGTATAACGTAAACTCAAGACTATTGAATACATCCTGCATAAACAAATCCGTTCTCCCATTGCTATCAATTCGCATACTCAATACTAAACCCATGTTCACGCTTATTAGATCCGACACGAATCTCCCACTTCGGTTCACCCTGGAATCCCATACTTAGCTCAAGATCATTATGCTTTCTCCATCCCTTTGATGGATCTCCTACAGCTTGCCACTGAGATATAGGCTTATCCCAGTCACACTCAATGTGACACAAGGTCAACACTCCCGAGCCAAATCTCTTTGGTTCTTCCTCCTGAGCACTGTACAGTATATCAAATGAGCATTTTGGGGGAAAGTCTGCGGAGCGGTAGTAGTGGTGATACGAAAACTGAATAGGCGACTTCTTGTCGATCTTCTCACCCTGCAATGCTGTGAATAAGAAAGTTTCGCACAAACGGACTATGGGGTATAAGTACCTTTGAAATATACCATCTCATTCTACTTGTTACCTCGACCCCTTCGGGGTTTTCGGTGATCACATCTTCAGGCTCAAGATACACATCTTTAATGGGAAAGTCCACTAGAATTCCATAGTGGTATCTCGATCGGCGAGAGACAACGTCTGGCAGTATTGCGAGAGCGGCTTTTTGCACTGCGGACTTGACGGGCTGTGATGAAATGTTCTCTTGGAGCAGCCGGAGAACAGCACCTCGGGCGACGGCAGACCATCTGAGTAGCTTTGGTTAACATACGGATCATATCAAATTGAGATGTCTTACCCATCGCTGGGTCTGAGGACCCTGTTGGAAAAGATTTCGGTCAACACATCGTAAACGTATTCAGAGCTACCCAAGCCGCCAACGAGAAGGATTTTCTTAAATCTTCGAGTTAGTTTAGCCTTCACGAATGCTTTTCTTGGTCTAACCTTGGGCAGTCTTCCAGTTGCCTCTTTGACCTCTTTGCTTTGGTCTCCCACAAGTGTCCGAATGCCAGTGAGAGATTTGTTGAAGAAACCTGTCATTTCCTCTCTGTTGACCATATCAGCATGTTATAATGTCGTTGCAGGAGTATACGAAAACATACTTGCTGATAGTCAAGATCTCCTTATTTCTCAGTCGAGCCAAAGTTCCGTAAGCTTTACTTGGGGGATGAAGGTGGTAGTTCTCTTTGGCGTTAGTAATACTGAAACTTCGTTTTGCGCCGAGCTCCCACTCTCTCAGAATAAACTGGTTGTAGTCATAGTCCTTAAGAGAGCTGATTTTCAGTTTAACCTTGCCACGGAGGTAGGACTCGAACGCTTGGTCGATCTGGAAAGCGCCAGCCAGCTTTCCTATGTCTTCCTATTAGAATAGAGAGAACTCAAATGCTTAGAGTGAGTAATGATCACCAACCTGCTCCTGGAACACATTCTTCTAGCATGAAGGGGCGCTCTGATATGACTTTGTAACTGATAACGTCCTGGCCAATATATTAGCTTAAAATGGGCTTGAGAGTGTGCGACAATGAGGCCATACCACTGTACCACCGCCAGCATCGCAAACAACAAACGACTCATTCTTCTGTCATGGCGGTTAGTGAAAAATCAACTGTATTACCAAGACACGGCAGTGGGTACCTGTATTTCAGGGGAGTCGTTTCGCTGGAACAAAGTCGCCAAAGCAGCTGCCTCGGGCTCTTGCACGAGTATTAGAGTTGTCTCTCCAATGTCTCTATACTTCATAATACCGGCAATCTTAGCAGCCTCCCTCATTGCGCTCTGCGCATAAGCAGGCCAGATGGCCGGAATGGTAATGGCAACGCGAAGGGGGAGATTGTCTATGTCCAGCATTGAACGAAGAGTTGCATAGGTGTGATTCCACACGTTCTTCAGGTAATAGCCGACAACCTGCACCGCAGTGGTGTATCGAGATCTGGCTAGAATCTCGCGGGCCTGTTGAAGTTGAGGCGCATTGCGAATCTCTTCCTTCATGATGTCTTCATTTTTGAGCAGCAGAAGCTTGAACCATTTCATAGGCTTCATATCGGGAGTGATTTCATAGCCCCATTTGCCCGAAGGAATGTCATATAGAGTTGGTACTTGAACCTCATTCTGGTTCCGATGATCTTCTGATGCCCAACCTGTGATGGGATTGACTTCCTTGGGGTTCGTAGATCGAGCCCAACAAACGCCCGAGTAGCTGCAGTATAGAGAATTAGAAACCTGAAGACGTAAGAGCTAGGGTAGGTTATGGATCACTCACGTCGTTCCAAAGTCGATACCAATTGCGACAAACCTTTGCGGACCCTCATCACGATTTGCGTGCTGAGAATGCATTGTGCATCAAACGAAGGAAATGCGGCATCACCTGACTACTGAACTTCAAGAAGACAGAGAAAAGGCTCAAATTCTCAGCAACTGAAACGTTGGCTGAGAAAGGAGCGGGAAGAATATCTGAGAACTGGCCGGCGCATTTGCTTTGAACCTGGGGCTGCTCTGTCTGTTCTTCAGATCAGCCCGAGGCAGCCAAGGCATCAGCCCACCTGCGAACGCCTTGTCAAGTAGTTCACTTCTCCACTCACCCACAACTGAGACCAGGCGTTGAGGCACCTGCGCGGGGTGTGATATTGCATCGCCCGTCTGATCCAGGCCAGCCTAACTATGCAGGCTGCTACTTGGGTGGCGGAGCTTGGAGGGGGAGCAATCCTGTTCACAGCCTGATTTCTTCCAGCATTCCATGCGTTCTTTAAATCATCTCATGCTGAGTTTATGAAAAAGATCGTATCTTTCAGAACAACAAGATTAAAATGGCCGACAAAGACTTGATAGACGATGATGGCAGCGATGGCATTATTTTGGTCATGGGAGTTACTGGTGCTGGGAAGAGCTATTTCCTGAACCAACTCAAAAGCCAATCCGTCGTAGAGGGGCATTCGCTGTATTCAGGTACAAAGTACCCCTCTTTCTACTTCCCTTGGCTCCTAAACTAATTCATTTTGCAGAGACACAGAAATGCCAGGCTGTTCAAATCTTCCTCGATGAGGATGAGAAGCGTAGCATAACCGTCGTTGATACACCGGGTTTTGGTGATACGCTTCGCGGTCAGGCAGAGATCGTGGCCGAAATCACAGACTACCTTGCCGCTCAGCACCTGTCCGGAATGCCTCTTCGTGGGATTTTATATCTGCACAAAATCACAGACAACAAAATGACCGACGCTTCTCAAGGTCACCTCCATCTTCTCAGAAAGATTGTTGGAGATGATGCCTTCACGAACGTTATCTTGGTCACAACCATGTGGAACACTCTCCGCAGAGAAGACCGACAACGCGCTCTACAGCGCGAACAAGAACTTATCGACAACTTCTGGAGTCCCATGATAGACAGAGGGTCTTACGTCGCCCAATTCAACGGCACACCGAAATCGGCCTACCCACTTATTTACCAGCTCGCAGATCAACAGGGCGTGGTACTCGACATGCAGAAAGAAATCCTCGATCAGGATCGGTCAATTTTAGAGACCTCCACAGGTGCGACCTTGGCCCAGAAGCTTGAGGATGACCACGAGGCTTACCAGCTCAAGCTATTCAGCCTCCAAGACGAATTGGATCAGAAACAAAGGGAACAACCACCTGATAAAGTGGAGATCAAGAGGCTGAAACATGAGATCAAGTCGACCGAGAGGGTTCTGGAGGCTATAAGCAATTCAGTGGATCGCATGAAGGTTCGGCCTGGTTCGCCGATGCGAGACCGCATGAAGCTGGCTATGAAAGAGCATGGTGCTACTGCTGTTACAGCTCTCGGAATGGTTCTAAACATTGCATTTTTTGCAGTTCGGATGAGTCTGGGAGGAATGTAGGGTTTGTCCGTTGTAACGGTGAGCGGGGCTTTACGCCTCGCAGCCTTATTACGATATTTGTTGTTGTGCATTACACACTTCTGCAGCAGTTTTCAGCCTGTCAGCTTGAAATTATCAATGGAGTTAGGCGTTATCCATCGAGAAGTTGCCAGTGACAATTTGATGCATGCAAATGTGCGAATATTGGGTGGCGGCTGAGTGGCGCGCGCGGGGTAATGTCATCCGAACACCTGATAGAGGAAACCCATGTTTTCAGCTAAGCCTTGGGCGCTTAGCGGCAGCCATAACTGCGTGATCCTCTAGTGGCTTTTTTCTGACAACCTTTCAAAGGGTTTGCGAATGGTACATGATGCATGGCGATCCGCGACGAAATGTACCAATACTGGGCTGTGTTACACTACTCTATCTGCTTTCAGCTTCCTCTCCGTAAAGCGAAACCGCAAGACTCCGCGGAGATGCCATCCTGGTGAGCCACTGAATCAATGTGGGAGGTACATCGCATAGAATCAGGCTGCGAAGTCCCAGTAAGATCAGGCTAAATTAAAGTATGAAAAACAAGGCTCACAGCTTGACTTTCAGCCCCAGACTCATTTTACAGTTCGTTGAAACTGAGCAAACAAGCAGCTCGTATATGCAGGTGTCAGTGCTTCGTGTGACAGCAGAAAACGCCTTACATTCCCCTAGGAGTTGCGAACCAAATCTATCTCAAAGCCTCCCATGGCCAAATAATCTAGACCCCACCATCTCTGGTCATTTTACAGGGTGTAGAGCGTCATTTCACTAGCGTAGGCGACAGGGCAGTCTTGGCTTTCCAGTTCCAATGTGCCCATTATCCCAAGCAACCGTTGAGTCTGGTTCCCTCTCTCAGTACCTAAACCTACCAAGGTTTCCCCTCCCTCAGAATCCAGGGCGACACGCAAATATTCCCATCAAGGTGCATTAACCTATTGACCATGGGACATTCCAATCAAGCTCAGAAAACATTCAATCAATATCCACCAACGACAAAGAAAGGCCGACCTACTGAGCGTCCTCACAGTCCAGGCTCAGAAAAGCCTCACAGGAGCAGCTCCAGGAGTTCAAGACATTCAACTCGCTCAGCCCGTCACCACAACCGCTACGAGGATATGCGGGAACCAGACAAAAGGGTCAACGATCAGTGGAAAAGAGAAAGCCCCAAAGCCCTCATTCAGCGTGCCATAAACAAGGGCAAATCAGCCTTCAAACAGCAGGCCACCATGGACGTCGTTGAAAAAGACCCTCAAAGCTTCGACAGAGACTCCACTGATTCCATGCAGAACTCAATGGAGCTAGTCCGCTCCAACGGATCTCGAAGGCCCATGAGCCCAATTGGTCAACCAAGCCAACCTGTCACAAAAAACACCATCAATGCACATCCATTCCCTGTTGAACATTATGATCGAGACCAACAGATCATGTATCATATTCATCCCACCGTTCCCAGCCCTTCATTAAAGCTACCAATTGAGGATTCCAACATCAACAAGGGCTATGAACCACAAAGTCCTCAGTTGGAAGAGTCAGAAGAACTAGCACCTGCTCCCCCACCTCATCAAACCCAACCTGTGATACCGCCCAGAGTCGAAAGCAGCTCTGATGCACAGGACAATCTCAAGATCGTTCTCAATCAGCAACAAATCATCGTAGACGATCTGAATTCCCAAAGAGAGGCTCTTTCTCAGCAAGTTCAGGACCTAAAGCAAGAGATTGCTTACTGGAAGAACCGTACCAGCGAGGCCGCTAGTAAGAATGTCAATGTTCTGGCCGGCACACCTCTCAGCCGACC
Source organism: Fusarium redolens (assembly GCF_020744475.1). Lineage (NCBI taxonomy): Eukaryota > Fungi > Ascomycota > Sordariomycetes > Hypocreales > Nectriaceae > Fusarium > Fusarium redolens. The sequence goes on along the minus strand of NW_025763690.1, from coordinate 411,537 downwards.
AGAGAGCGAGCTTGTCAAAGAGTGGAAAAACCTGGCATATGAAGTCAAGAACTTCGTGACCAGCCACTTTGACAGAGTCAGCACCAATAAGCTTGACGTCTGGGCAAAGGAAAATGGACAGTGGCTTCAAGGAATAACACCCAGCTATCAACAAGTTATCAAGGATAAAAGGTCAGGCCCTGCTATTATCGAGGCTGCTATCTGGTATACCTTCTGCAGCCTTGTATTTGGGGGCGTTAAGGGCAATCCTCAAATACGATGGGCCGGCCATTATCAGAAGACTCTAAGAAGACTCAGTGAGATCTATAATTCTGTGTGACCGAAGCTAGAGTTAACACGTCTATAGTTAATGAACTCGTCCAAGGTCACACGCAGCAGAATGCGGAACAGTTTGTTCCTCTATTTCATCAGTGGGGTGCTCTGACAGCCAACCTGATAGCCACCATCCAACCTGATGAGCACCATGATCACCAGGTTCATCGTGTGGTCCAAGAGTTCGAAGAGTACTTCTCCTCCTGTCGTTCCAGAGTATTCGGGTCCGACGCTGCATATCGACGGGACTTGCGAGTGCTGATTGAAAAAGCTGTCAAGATAGACTTTAGTCTCTCTGGTCAAACAAGTCAATATCTCATTTACGCACCGCCCTCCGGTCGATGCAACGTAGCGTTTGACGAGACCAGGATGCAACTAGCACCGCGAAGTCCATCATCGTCTAGGAATGTGGAATTCATGCTTCGGCCTTGTCTTTTTCGAGAATGTAGACAAGATGAAAGTTATAATGGATGGGTGATTATTGACAAATGCACTGTTTGGATGTCATAATTTTGTATCGTGATGGAATACTTTGCAGAAGTATAAGAAAGAGACTGAACATTGGATAATAGTTTTAGGTGGAAGTTCGGGTACATGGATAGCGTTTGTTGCCTGATTATATAGATATATGCTTATTCTCATAAAAATCCCAAGGCGCTGCCGTGCTGGAACCTGCCTACTCTGATGGTCTATGCTGCTGGACCCTTCATTGGCGTCTCCAAGAAGTGGTCGTCTGCCAACCTCAGCACCCCCTTCAAGGTTGATAACACGAGGAGTATTCGGGAGCTTGGGCTCAAGTATCGCCCAATTGAGGAAAGCTTCCAGGCGTATTATGAGTCCTGGGAACAGGAGCAGGAGCAGAAGCAGGCGAAAGTTTGATTGGCATGTGAATGATACGACGCTGTCTGTTCTGTCCCAAGTATGTCGTTTTATTCTAGTAATATCTATTTAGCTATAGTGCTTGTAATTTCCTTCTGGATCATGCGTTCTCAGTGCGTAGTTGTAATTATATTAAATTGCTATGCAGCTAAAGAGCGCATCTAGCAATACTATCTGGAATGTTTTGCGTAGTGTGTTTGCTTTTATCCTGTTGTGCACTTCCAACTAAATAAGAAATGTAAAAGTCGCTCATCCAGCCATATCTATCCAGGTTCTGAGTGTTCTCATGATCCATAAATGTCTGACCGTATGTCTTGAGAATGTAATGCCTGGGCCGATACTGCGTGTTGGGCTGTAAGGTGTATTGCATTGAAGTGCTTCTGAGGCATGGCATTTACGGCCAATCTAGCGTTCCAACCATGAGAAATGAAGCCAAATGTATGCCTTGATGACTAAATCTGTGTTTCTATGTCCTTCCCCGTATTGCAACCTCCGATGGACCGACATGCATTGGGCATTCACGAGACCTTTAGCAAAGACGGCAGCAAATGAAGTAGCAAATCCGTAGTCCACTAATTAGAAGCATGATTAAGTTTTCTAGTTCGGCTAGAGCCGATCAGGGTAGGCTTAAGTTAGTGGCGTGACGATCAGACTTGCACGTCGGCATTCGAATTGTCCCGATGACTGATAGTGGAGCTTCTAGCTGAGCCTCCCTTTCACTCAGGTAAGGTATGTGCAAGCACCAAGCCTTTCGGCTACAATACATCCGCCTTTTACTAAGCTTTTTTACAACATCACGGACCGCCCGATTTTAACTTCTCCAGGTTGTCTACACAAGATGAGGGTCTTAACTCCAGCTTGTCGAAGTTTATTCTAATGATACCACGTCGAGATTCATGGCATACCTATGCTTAAACGGCCCTTGTTTCGGCTGTTGTTCCTCATTCGCTTTGAAGCACAACTCACGAAGATTAGGCAGATGAACGGACGTGGCATCTCAGTAAGTGCCAGAAGACGAGATGACAAGGTGTTCGATTCTAAAACGGATATATAAGAGAGAAAGGTCTTGTCTGCTCTAATGCCGTATCCTCATCCACTCTACGATTCTCACAATCACAGTCACATCTCAACACGATTCCTACCAATTTCACTTCACTTTCATTGGTTTCATCATGGTTCCTACTTGGCTGAAGAATTTCGTCCTTTCTGGAGCCCTGCTACAGAGTGCCTTTGCTCTCGATCTCCCCAAGTAACGCGGCTTGAAGACATCTCAGAATGGTAACGTTCTCGAGGTAACTTTTCACAACCCAGACTCGGCTATAAACCTCTGGGGTGTCGACTTCCAGGATGGAATAACTGATCTCGTTCGAAGACTTGGTAATGATAACGAGACCAAGGTCGTCGTCTTCAAGAGCGATGTTCCCAAGTTCTTCTGTGCCCACTTGGACCTTCTGATGCCTGGAGTTGGTAAGTACTAAGCTTTCATTCGTCCACTTGTGACAGGACTCTTTGCTAATGTTGAGCCACAGCAACCGTTGGGCCAAAGTTTGCCAGGCTCATGTATGAAATCTCCGATCTGCCCCAGGTGACCATCGGCGCCGTTGAAGGACGCGCTCGTGGCGGCGGTAACGAGTTTTTGTTGGCCCTCGACATGCGTTTCGCCTCTGAACCCGAGTCATTCTTTGGTCAGATCGAGGTCGGCACCGGTCTCATCCCTGGCGGCGGCGGTAGCCAGCACCTCCCTCGTCTTATCGGCCGAGGTCTCGCGCTCGAGTATCTTCTCAGCGGAAACGATATCAACGCCAAGTATGCAGAGCGAATCGGATGGATTAATAAGGCTTTTTGCTCGTCTGAGGAGATGTACGAGTATATTGACGGTCTTACCTCGCGCTTGCGTCTGTTTCCTCTACTGGCCATGGCTGCCATTAAGAAGGCGGTCAACGCTCGGTCTAGTCCTACTTTGCAGGATCTGCTGCGCGACGCTGCGTCCTTTACCTCTCGTTTGACGGATCCAGCTATGCCAGGTTTGATCAGAAGGGCCTTGGCTGTCACCAACAATCTCACTCTTGGCGATGCTGAGCTCAACCTTGGCCGAGATCTTCCCGTTGTGTATGAGTAGAGTCACGTCATCATAACAAACGAACAGCGCAATACCTCACCCTAGAGATTGCTTCGCTCCACTGTTTGGCAGGAAGTCTCGTGACATAGGATTGTATTGTCGTTTGTTCTCAGGTTGGCACCACATTAGATTTCGGAATATGGAGCTAGAGAGGAAAGTAGGCACTTTTAGTGATTAACGCCGATGTCATCCAAATCAAAGATCACATATATTTTTTTATTTTTGTACTCTTATCTTGGTATATAGCTTTTTATTCATGATATGGAAACATAGCTGCGTTTATTCATCTGCGTTTGCAATGTACACTTTTAATTTCACATTCCCTCCATCTCCCAACGTCTTACAGGAACATCTTATCATCTTTGTTGGCAGCCTAAGATTTAACCTTGGTGCCAGCATGTTCATCTATAGATTAGATAGTCCCCACAAACGCGCGCGATACTGTGCCACTAGAAGTGCTACTAGAAGACACTAGCCTTACCTACACAACGTTTTTACCTGCTTGACCCTGGCTATAGTTAAATCGCCAATGCATGGAACCTCCAGAGTGTAGAGGCACTGTCATATGGCAGTGGCAGACATGACCAATCATACGAAGCTCATGGTGCCTAGAGTGCTCAAGTCCGCGAATTTAGGGAGCTCGGGGTGATTATGCAATGTCGGCAACAGAATGGCCCGAGGGCCCCACGGCTTGTTACTGATGGCACCGGTGGATTACACCACTTTTACTGACAAGAGACTTTCCTACTCGTACCATGCAGCCATAATAAAAGAGTCTTTGTCCAACTCATCGAGTATTCGTATCTTAGCATTGTGCCACGTTACAGGCAAACGACATAACAATTACCATCGCAACGTACCATCCTGACTTCAGTCTTCGAACATCGTCTACGACTTTGGCGCTATGTCTCCGCAGCTGCTTGTTGTAAGTGCTTCATGGTTTCAGCATACTCGTCTCCCAAATGTTGACTGGTTATTTGTCTGCGATAGATCACCGGTGTCTCAGGGCATGTGGGCTTCCGTGTGCTTGTTGAAGCTATCAGCAGAGGGTACAATGCACGAGCGGTGATCCGCAATGCATCACAGACCGATCAAATCAAGGCCACCGATTCAGTGAAGCCGTACTTGACCCAGGTTGAGTTCGCAGTAGTCCCAGACCTGCTCGTTCCAGGTGCCTTCAATGGCGTACTTGACGGCGCGGACGGTGTAGTCCACGCTGCCTCTCCACTTCCTTCAGCAGTGAGTTCTTTTCCCTTCCTTACTGGTAACAAGATTTGCCCGCTACAATCGCTAATCAGAATACTCCCCATCATAGAGCCAGGAATTTAAGCGCGTCCTGATTGAACCAGCCGTTAACGCAACCTTGGGCATTCTCAAGGCGGCAAAGAAGGTCTCGAAAATCAAGAGAGTTGTTATTACCTCTTCGATCGCTTCTCTTATAACCTGGGACTACCTTGTATCATCTGATATCACGAGAGTGTTCACTGGTATGTGGGAGAGATAAATTCCTAAATATGCGCATCATAGCTTGCTAACACGATTTGATTCTTATAGTGCGAGACACTTACACCCCAACCAACCTTAACAGTCCCTTCGCAAACGCCATGGACGCTTACGGTGTCTCAAAGGCAGCAGCCCTTGCCACCACGGAGCGCTTTATGCAGGAAGAGAAGCCGCACTTTGAAGTTGTCAGCATTCTACCCAGCATGGTGATCGGAAAAAACGAGCTGAACCGCACGACCGAGGATATCGGTAAAGGCAGCAACGGCACCACCCTTGGCGTTCTGCTAAACAACAGGAGCGAAACCCCAAGTCTCGGTGTGTCCGTCCACGTAAACGACGTGGCAAGAGCACATATCGACGCGCTGGACCCTGCGATCCAGGGCAATCGCAACTACCTCTGCTCTTCGGGCGGAGTCGAGGGCACCACCTGGGAGAACGCCAAGGATATCGTCAGACGGAACTTCCCCAAGGCCGTGGCTGACGGCATTTCCCCCCTTGAGGGGAGCCAGCCTTCGCGGCCTATTCGCCTAGACTCGTCTGATACGGAAGAAGTCTTTGGGTGGAAGTTTGCAAGCTTTGAGGAGCAGGTGAAGAGCGTTGCGGAGCATTATCTGGAACTTTTGGTGGCGAAGTAGGGTACGCCCATCGGCCAGGACGATCAACAGTGAAGAAGAGGCCAAGTCTCCTTGCTATATCCCGGGTAACTTAGATATCAATATTTTGATAATACAATGATAACAGGATATGCTGACAACAACGTGTTCTTTGGTGAAGGTCTATTAAAATTCGGTCTGTGGCATTCCCCCTCTCCCTTGTCGACTGACTACATATCGATATGATTGCCAAGCATGCTAACTGCCGTTTCGCTTGAGCGCCCTCGATTGGATTTGTCAGATCGCATCGGACTTATCGGATCCACTCCGTGGCGAATTCTAGACCTGACCGCATCCAGTCTAGTTCAAGTTTAAACCAAAACTTTACGAATCTGTCCAATTTCTAAGCATTCAACTCAACTCAACCTCACATTGAGCTATAATGTCATCACCTTGTCTGAACTCTACTGTGCTTCGTTCGCCAAGTCCGAGATTGACTTAGTTACTGATCTTAGTCACATAAGATAATGCAGGAACCCCATATGCAAGAGGACACGCTGGTCAACGATGATCAACTTGCGGTATGTCTAGCACCTCGTGGTATTGTCACACCGGAAAGCCCCTAGGCTAACATGGCTACTGCAGAATCGGCGAGCGCGTGGAAGACGGGCTCCGCAGGAGTTCCGCCAGAGACAGATTGACACCATCAACGAGCTCCAGGCCAGCAAAGAGTCCATGCAGGCCGCCATCGCCTCAATAGCGCGCGCTGCGGCTCAGCAGGACAGCGCTGGAATGTCTGCAGCAGTGCGCGACGCGTGTCGACTCGCTGGGGTCGAAATACCCCAAGAGCCAGGCTTGTCCCGTGTAGACTCCCCGAGTTATGCTGTCCGTGATGAGCCCCCGGCGCAGGAAACTAGGCGTTGAGAAATCTCATCATCAATCGGGAAGAATGTCGCCAACACTCGGCTATGGCCTCTGGTTCGGCCCCGAGACTTCCATCCCAATCGAGTATCCGCCCATGGACATTGTTCCATATCTCCAAGACGGCTCTTCGCTCGCCATCACTGTGTTCTGGACCAGCCTCTCCTGGGGCTTCCAAATACTCGGCGCCGCGCTCGGAGGCAACGTTGAGGCGGTGGCTACAGCCCAAAACATATTCAGTGCTATTATCTCCACCAGTCCTGGCCGAGATGTCTTGAACGGCATCCACGCCCGCCTGATATATCGCAAGACGGGGACGATTGATCGAGACCATCCCGGCAACAAGCCAGAGCAGGCCCCAGGGATGTTGGTAGCCATGGCCAGGTTATGCGAAAACAACGGCACCCCATTAGAGACTTTCCTAACGCCCATTGCGATGGAGGATCTGCTGAGGAACAGGCTAGGTCCTGCTTACGATGTGATTGATCGGGCCGTGCGCGGGTATGGATCGCTAGAGGAAAGGGCTGGTTCAGATGATGACTAGAAGTAGTATATGTCTCGGGGACGGGCCACGGTGGCCAACTGAGAAGGCGGAGGACGTGGTTACGTATTGGGCTCATAGCGCCGGTGTACATGTATGTTGATAAGTAATAGTAGATTTAAATAGGGTCAGTATTTATTAATTAAAATAGTATTAATATTTATAATCTATCATTCAACGAAAGGCTTATGTCCAATACCAGGTTTGGGTTAAATCCCAGACTTTAATAAAGAGTTAGAGTTAAAGTCAAGATTTTGTTCTTTAACAGTATTACTCTCTTGATATTAACATGCCTCCGTTATCAGCACCATAAGCACCAAGTTAGCTTCAATCTCAAGGAGCCAATAAGTAGGAACTTCTTCAATAAGAAATCATTAGATGTTTGGAGCTGCGGAGCTAGTGTCTACCCCTCGTTCTTGGCAAGGAAAGCTGTCAGCTGAGTAATTATCCGTCGGGTAGATTATTTCCCAAAACTAAGGACCCTGAAGGAAATAACCCAATTGGACAAGTCGACTACCAGTATTGAGGGGGATTTAGTCTAACCCCAGATGCAGTTCGCCGTCCAAGCTTCTCTGTTCCCCATGGGGTAGCCTAGCTCAAGATCTACATATCAAGTGGATATAAATAATTCAAGCTCCTCCGTACTGCAGTTCTTCCCAGTATCAACACAGCCGGCCTTTTGGTTCTGTATCTTATTGCCTTCCCAAGACACCTTCCAATTTGAACTACAACCCCAACTCTCAATATGGGTGTTCGAACGTTTTTCAAGAAGAGGTCACTCAAAGTATCTGACGACAGTGTGACTAAAGCCGCGGACCTTAGCTTACGCGAGTCTATCTGGCCCATTGCACTTGTTACGGTCTTGTTCTTCCTCTGGGGCTTTAGCTATGGCCTCTTGGACACTCTGAACAAGCATTTTCAGGTGACTTTGCATATCGATAGAGCCAGGTCTGCTGGACTGCAAGCTGCCTACTTTGGGTTCGTCTCATCATCATCCATGGCTGCCCTATGCCTTTTTGTATCTAACCGTCATGCTCCGATAGTGCCTACCCGCTTGCTTCTCTTGGCCATGCCGCGTGGATTTTACGACACTATTCTTACAAGGCCGTTTTCATCTGGGGACTAAGTCTCTATGCTATTGGCGCCCTGATTGCCATTCCCTGTATTAAAGCAAAATCTTTTGGAGGTTTTTGTGCAGCGATTTTCATTATTGGTAATGGTTTAGGGTCTCTTGAGACTGCCGCCAACCCGTTCATCACTGGTAGGCCTCTCCGGTGACTCTCATGCATCCCTGTCATCTGACTCGAAGTAGTCTGCGGCCCTCCCAAGTATGCGGAAATGCGGATCAACATGTCGCAAGCTTTCAACGGCATCGGCTCAGTCGTTGCACCCGTTCTAGGCTCTTATGTCTTCTTCAACTTTGACGACCAGAAGGCATTGGCAAACGTGCAGTGGGTGTATCTGTCTATCGCGGTATTCGTCTTACTTCTCGCCACCTTGTTCCTCTTCTCGAACATCCCTGAGATTACTGATGCTGGTACGTATCAACAAACCCAGAGATCCGCGAGTGTTTCTATTCTGACACAGTCATCTCAAATACAGATATGGCCCAACAAGCCGAGTCCTCCAACTCGGATACTCACGAGAAGCCATTGAGCAAGCAATACCGACTCTTTCATGCCTCCTTCGCACAGTTCTGCTACTGCGGAGCTCAAGTGGCTATTGCAAGTATGTTCATCAACTATGCAACCGAAACAAGAAAGAACACTAGCGATTCCACCGGCTCCAAACTCTTTGCCGGTGCACAGGCTGCATTTGCTGTTGGTCGCTTCTTTGGCGTCTTCCTTATGAAGTATTTCAAGCCTCGTCATATCTTCCTTGCCTTCTTGAGTATGTGTGTGATTTTCATCTGCCCAGCGATTACAGAGAGAGGAAATACAGGCATTGCCATGCTCTATGTGGTACTGTTCTTTGAGTCCATCTGCTTCCCAACCATTGTGGCTCTTGGCATGAGAGGCCTTGGCCGACACACAAAACGTGGCAGCGGGTTTATCATCGGAGGAGTCATTGGTGGTGCTTGCGTTCCCCCACTCACGGGCGTTGCAGCAGACAGACACGGCACAGGAATGGCGATGGTCGTTCCTCTAGCATTCTTTGTGGCTGCTTGGAGTTTTCCGTTCTGCGTCAATGTTCTCCCTAGCTACAAGAAGGGTATTGACGCCTTTGAGAACACTGAGAACGAACCATCCAGTGTTGCCGAGTGGGGAGAGAAGGGCAGCCCGGAAGAGCAACGCTGTGAGACAGTGGTTGGGGAGATCAAATCCTGATGGACTTCAGAATCTGAGGGTACAGACGTGGTGTCTGAGGTGAAGTGAGCTTATTCGATTCTTTGTGGTCCTGAGATTGCCTCCTGGTATCAATTAGACAACTTCAAGATTCGCTTTGGAGTCTTTCAATAAGCTCAAGTGGCTGTCTTTTGGTTGAGACTCTGTTTGTGTTCACCACACGGTAACCCGAAGGATCTAGTGAAGGTGCTTGTACATGTAGGTATACTGTTTTTTAGTCGTTCAACTTGCTTCTTGACCTTGAGCAAGGCTTCATGAGAGACCCAACTAATGACGGTACCAAATAACGGCCGTAATAACCGGATACTTTGAAGAGTTAGCTTATTGATATTATTATATGCAAGGTTATCGTAAAGGCTCTGCAGCTAATTATCTAGAGCTCGCTTAATATGCCTCTAACACTTAAAGAGATTAGCTTAGTTATAATATACGTATCTCTTAAGAAGATTATATATCCCTTCTACAGGTAATATTATTATCTAACTAAAGTAAAAGTTATTCCTTACCTAAGCCCCGTAAGATTCCGAGTTTAACCACAAAACTAGTGCCTTTAACAGTTTATAAAAGTTAAGTACCCTCAACCATAGTAGCTCTCAGGTTATGCTCATTCTTGTCATCCAAGCGCTCGTCCATATGTATGCCCACAAAGATGTCGCAGAATACCTCACTTATTTCCTCAAGGGACTTTCCCTTAGTTTCAGGTAAAAAGAAAAAGATCAGGGCGAACGTGAGTAGGTTCATAGCAATGGAGAAGAAGTAGTAGCGCCATCCGACATTAGCGAGAGCTGTTGGAGAGGCTTGTGCGAGGACGACCTGAATGACAAACGACCAGAATGTAGAAATGGCTCCTCCGGTAACGCGAATCTGAGTAGGAAAGATCTCAGCGGTGTATACTGGGCAACCGGAATTCCAAGATAATGAAAAAAGAATGCCGAAAAGAATGAGGAAGAAAATACCGACACCGTTCGCCACTTGGTTGTCGCTACCGCCGTATACCGCAACTAGTGCTAGGACGATGGCGATATCTACCGTCATAGCGAGGGACCCGGCCATAAACAAAGTGCGACGTTGTACACGATCGATGATCCACAACAAACAGAAGATATTGGCCAAAGGACCTGTGAGGTCCCAAACTCCAGCAAGTAGAAGGACGATATGGCCCTTGATACCCAAAGACTTATACATGATGGTCTGGTAGTAGTTGATAGCAGAGATGCCACAGATTTGCTGCCCGATCTGGACTCCGCAGCCCAGAAGAAGGCGTTTGCGATACGAAGGTTTGGATACCATGACCTTCAAGGTAGCTTCCTCGTTTTCGCGTTCCCATTGGATCTGGTCGCGCATTTGATGAAGCTCTCTCTCAACTCCGGCATCATGATGGGTCCGAAGCCGCTTGAGAACTGACTCGGCTTCTTCCAACTTTCCGCGTTCAATCAGATATCGTGGAGATTCTGGAATAGTGAAAGATAAGCCCAGTAGCAATATGGCCAAAAAATACTTAAAGGCCGACAGGGAAACGATACTATTGGACAACATAGTCAGCACCCAAATGCTCTCAGTTTAGAGGAAGTGCGAAAATGACTCCTTACAGCAAATTGCCCGGTGGTGTACGAAACTCCAAATCCAATCCAGTTCGAGGTCATGTATCCGAGTCCAACAAACTGAGAATGCAGGCCTGTGAAAAGACCACGCCGACTGTAAGGAGCAATCTCAGAAAGGAACATGGGGGTGGCAAAATAGATCAGACCAGTAGCGAGTCCGTCGATGAGACGACCGAATATAAGCATAACTGTCTCCACGGCGGCTGTCTGCAAAGTAGTACCGATAGCAGCAATGATAGCACCGATCCGAATCGAATAGCACCAAGACGGCCGAAACGGTTGCCGACTGGGCCGGAAAGCAAAGCACCGACAGCACCGCCAGCGGCATAAATTGAGACAATGCCGCCCAACATGGAAGGCGAAGGATGGAACTTCTCTTCAAAGTATGATTGAGCAAGAGCCGTTCCATAAATACCCGAATCATAGCCCCAAAGTAGGGAGCCAACTCCGACAACAAAGGCTGAGGTGAATTTATATTAGCATCACCGCAAAGGCTGCGCTTGGAAAGGGGTGTCAACATACCACACCAGTAACCGTAGCCCTATGCTTTAGAGTGAGCCATGACTTGATTACTCATATTAACAATCTTTCAGTAGATTCAGTAGAAGAAAGTTAGAAATGGTTAATGAGATATAAATCGATGCTTAGTTAGGGGAATGAAATCTTTATAAGATTTTTAACAACTGCGAACAAAGAGGGCCTAGAACAAACTTAATTACTCGTGTCGACTCATCCCCGTAGGGTTTCTTTTCGGGTAACTAGGCAAGAGACAATGCTTTATTACCCGTCGGACATTTTCCATCATGGCTTCACATGCTGGGTCGATTGTCTTTGCTGCGAATTAGTGCTTATTTTGTAAGCCTAAACAAACAAATCAGGTCAGCTGGGCTGAACGCGGGGTAGAGTTAGGGCGTAATTTAGGGGGAGAATGTAGGGTACAGAGGAACCGAAGAAAGCATGGGAACTAAAGTTTAGTCACTCTAGGCTTAAAGTAGTTACCCCAGCTGACTTGGCAACATGGGTATTATCCGTGATTAAAGCTTTTCATTGGCTGTTGTAAACAGCTAACAAAGTCGGCTTTTTCGATTTTCATAACCTATGAACACGTCGTGCTCAGGACCGCCGTTTGTGAATGTGGCGTCTTCACCTCACTAAGAGAAGCGGTCAAAGTGCGCATTCTGTAGTAAATAGTGACTGAGAAGGAAAAGGATAGGTCTGGTGAACAGGCTTGTCGTTGTGACAAAGAGCGTTGACTATAGGCTAAATAGACAAACACCATATCCATCTTTATTAGGCATATTAATTATTATTAATGTATATAAAAATTATAGTCTTATAAGCATATTACAGTGCCTAGCAGAAATAGAGGGTTACTTTATAATTTTAGACCTGGTTTTTTTATACTATTACTGTAATAAGATAAGATATTATATTAACTTTTCGACGAATTGCTATTTTCAGGTTAATTACTAAGCTACTACTCCTGGGGCCATCCATACCCGCACGGGTACCCGTGCAAATAAGATATCATCATATCAGCAACCCTAATTGTTTAAAAATGCCTTATATAAGCAAATTAAAGCCAATTAACTGCTTAAGATCCTATTTTTTATATATCCTAAATCTAGTTATCTTTATTAACCTAATTCTCTATTAATTAGTACTTTACTTACTTTATTTATAATAAATTAAGCTCTTAAAGTCTTTCTTAATAATACTCTCCTCCTAGAAGCTATTTTTAGCTTATAAAGTAAGCTACTTATAGTAATTAATAAATAGGTAAGTATATATAGTTATGCCTTTATTATATAGAGATCTTTAAAGGTAAAGACTCTTAGTTAAGCTTTTATAATTACCTATATATATAATTATAAAAAAAGGCCTAGGTTTAATTAGGTAAGTAAGAGGAAGACTTTATTATATTATATAGCCTGCCTCTTTTTAATTAATATTATAAAGAGCAGTTATAAGACTTAATAAGTAGTTAAGTATTACTATAACTCTTATACTTATATATATAACTATAAGCCAAGCTATAGGCTAAGGGCATATCTAGTTTATTATTAAATTATAAGTAATTAAGAGTAGACTATATAGCTACTTATAAAAGCTAGTATAAAGCCTAAAGAGATATAAATATTTATTAGGCTTTTAGATAAATTCTACCTTATAATATAATAGGATATTTATAATACTATTATATAAAGTAAATAAGACCTTATTAAAGGCTAAAGCTTAATATATACCCTTATTAATAAGCTTATTAATTTAGGCTTTAAAAGCCATTTCTGCCTTAATTAAGATAATAAGGTTATTATAGTATTCTTTATTAATACAGACTCTCTTATATATATTAAGTCTTATCTAGAAGTTATAATACTTAACTATATATATAAAATAAATAAGTATAAAATACCTTTTCTTAATATTATTAGTATTAATATTTATAAAAAGAGCTTTTATATTATATTTATATTTATAAGTAATAAAAAAGAAGTAAACTATTTTTAAGTTCTCTCTTACCTCTAAGAGGTATATAAAGCATAAGGAATAGCTCTTCCTTTTATAAAACTTATAAATTAATATCTTACTTATATAAATATAATTATAAATATAGCTGCCTTCCTTAAGTTAATATATTTACTTTATATCTTTTATATTAACTATACTATCTTAACCTATTATTAACTTAAGTTTATAAAAGGCTTAAATAACCCTAAGGGCATAGTAAATAGCTTAAGTTTTAAAAGAGCTTTAATTAAATTATAAGCTTAAAGATTTAGGCTATTTATAAGAAATAACTAAAAAAGTTTAAAGATACTTATGCCTTAAGCTATTATAATAAAGTAAGTTATATTATAATTACTTAGCTTAATTTATATAAAGAGAAATTTATAAAGGCTTAAATAAGAAATACCTTTTACTTTAATTATATAATAATATTACTAATAAAGGGAATATATAATCTTATTAAGAAATACTTAAATAATAACTAAGCTAATTTCTTTAAGTATTAGTAGTATATTAAATAACTTATAGATAATTAGCTATAAAGCCTTTATAATAGCCTTATTTATAATAATATTAATAAGCCTATTATTTAAAGTATCTAGTTATTATAACCTTTATTTAGTATTATTATTAGTTAGGTCTCTTATAAGGCTTTACTTAAGGTTAAAAAGCAAGCTAAATGCCTAAAAGCTTATATACTTATATATATATAAGTATTTAATAATTCCTTTAATTTACTATATATTTATATCCTTAAGCCTTTACTAAAAGATAGTCTTTATCTCTAACTATCTTACTTTTACTTTTATTAGTATTTATAATGCCTAAAAGCCCCCTTACTTCTTATTAAGCCTTAAAGGGTATTTAATTACCTTACTAATAGATTAGTATTACTGCTAATAAGTATATAGCAAAAACCTTATATATTTAAAGAGGTTTAAAAGGCCTTATAGCTAAAGGTATAACTATAATACTCTATATACTAACAAATTGGCTATTAAAGAAGCTCTAAGATATACCCTCTTTATTATAGTAATATATTACCTACTCCTTATTAAGTCCTTTTAGTATTATAACTAATAGCTAAGCCTTATATAAATCCTTAATTACAGTTAGTTATAGCCTAACTTATTATTATTATAGTAATTAAGATAAAAATATATATAATAATATATATAAAAACTATTACTTTTATATTAATTATAATGCCCTCTCTAAGTGCCTCTTATTTAGGTACCTCTCCTTAAGCTTCCCTTTAAACTACAAGCATTATAATAGCTATACCTAAAGTATATAATAATATTCTTATTATCTATAGATAATATATATTAAACTGTAATAAATAGTATTTATAATAGCCTTAATATTATTATATTAATAAGCTATATTAAAAGGCTATAAAGCTTTTTTTAAAATACTTAAAGGCAAATTATAAATAGGCCTATAACTTAAGTTAAATAAGTAGTTATATAAGAGCTTTAAATAATAAGAAGCTTTAGGATTAGATTAAAGAGGAGATAAATATATATATTAACTTCTTAAATTAGGAAGAGGAGTAAGTATATTATATAATTACTAGTTAGGCTTAATATACTAGTATTATAATCCTTGCAGTTATGTTATGTAAAACTTATAAAATTCCCCTAATTAATTAACGACTTATACTTTCTCCTTATTTCTATTATAAGCCGCTTAATAAGACTTATAATTAGACTTACAGCTTATATATAAATACTAACTTACTATAGCAAGTTACTATAAGTATATAAAACATATTTATTAGCACTTTTATAAATTCTAGCTTACTAGCTATTAATAAAACTTCTTTATATTAATTAAGCCTAATATATATTAAATTTACTATTAAGAAATATAATACTTTAATAACGCTTAGTATATGCCTTATACTATTTACTAATAATAAACCTAGTATAGCTTAGTTTAATATAGTTAGACCTAACTATTATATATTAATAGCTCTTATTTAGACTATACTATATAATACTAAGCAATATAAACACAATATCTACTAATATTAACCCTATCTAATAGCAGAATATAACTGCCTATCCTTAGGGCCAGTAACCTATAGCACCTGCTAATCCTATACCTATTAACTAGGAAATAAATAAAGTAAATAACTCTTCCTAAAGTTCAAATAACTTAGAAGTTAAATAACTTTATAAGTAACTTAAGAATATTATTAATAAAATAAATAAAATATGCCAGATATTAGAAGAATTTACTGCTTTATAGTAATAATAAAGTTAGAGTAATAATAATACCTAATAGGAAATATATAACCTGGCCTTAGCAGCTAATAATAAGAAAGACCTAAGAGAAGTCCTTAAGCCTAACCTGCCTAAGCCCTTTAATAGTACTCCTAGCAAGCTATTTATATTCCTTACTTAAAGTTAAGCCTTTATTACTTATTATTTAAACTAGTTTTATAATAACTTTACTAAAGTAATATATATAGCCAGAAGACTTATTAAAACTGCTATCTAATAGTTTTAACTTACTATAAATAATTATATAATAAACCTGCCTTATAAACTATAACCCTAAATAGCCTTACTTTTTAGAGAAAATAAATATTATAAAATAAAGGAAGTACTTAAAATGGCATTTAGGATTATTAATAAAAAAGGTTAAGCAGAGAGAAAAATCAAGACCCTTAAATAGACTAGATTAGCCTTATCCCTAGAAGTAAAGTTCTTACAACTTATAAGCAAACTACCCTAAGACTAGGATATATTAATATCTTTCTTTTTTAATGCCCTTAAGGAATTAATCTAAGCAGAGTTATAGCAGAAAGACTAACTATAAACTCTAGTTAAATATATTAATATAGCTATTAAAATTAATAACTAACTATTTACTTAAAAAACCTAAAACTCTTAATATAATAAGTAATAAGATAATAAACCTTACTATAATGCTAACTAAGGATAAAAGCATAATAATAATATATCCTATAATATTAAAGCAAGACTAATAACTATTAAAATAGCTAAATATAATAAATCTAAACTTACTTACTAGAACTATGGCAAGAAGGGATATAAGGAATTAAAATATAAAAACCTTACTAAAACTAACTAAAAGTATAAATTAATTCCTAAAAGTAAGAAAATTAATACTATTAAGAAAGATAAACCTTAAATAGTAATTAAAACTATTAATATAATTAGGAAAGATAGATATAATATATTATATCCTAATATATTTATACTTAAAATTACTACTAGAATCTATAACCTATTCCTTAATAAGGAAGAAATACTAAAGAAATATTTCCTAAAACTAAAACTAAAATAATAACTTATTTTAAGATATTTAATACTAGTAGTTAAGGGAAAACAAAAGGTAATAAAAAAAGAACTTAAATAAAAAAGAATTAAGTATACTTAAGATATAAAGAATCCCGAAGTCTAAAAAAAGGAAAATAAATAATAAAAAGAATATAAAAACTAATAAAAAACTTAATAAGAAGAAAACTTATAATTATAAATTAAATAATAATAACTAATACTAATTATAACTAAACTAACTAAAATAAATAATAAGGTTATTATTATAATTAAAAAGGAAAAAGAAGTTAACCCTAACTTAAATAATAAACTAAGTATTAAAGAAATTAATTAAGGTATTAACTAAGCTTTAATATAAGTCTTTAAAAAGATAGGAATACCTCTTAAAATGCAAAATAAAATAATTATATATAACCCCTACTTAGTAATAAATAAAATCCCTATTAAAACTACCTTAAGATAATTAAACTAATACTATAAGGATCTAAACTATATAAGCACTAGCTAAATTTAGAGAAATATTAATACTTAAAGAATTAAGTATAAAGAAGTATAAATAGTTTAGAATACTAAAATCATACCTTAATATAATAAACTTAAAAACTATCTTTAAAATAATAAATATTAAAAATATATAGAACTTGCTAGAGAATAAGTAATTATAAAATAAGATAATAATATTTATATTAAGGCTTATATTAAGGAAGTAATTAAAGATCTTATAACTCTAAAAGAACTTACTTAATTAAAAAGGGAACTATAAAGGTATCCTAATTACCTAAACTATAAGTAAATATTATAGGTATTATATATATAATACTACTATTTATAATACTAGTAAAATAAGGTAATAAATAATTACTTCCTAGTCTAAATTAAAGAATATTAAGAATAGAAACTATACTTAATTATTAATATAATAAGATATTAAGTAATATAGAGATATAAAGGATCTTATATAGTAAAACTTAAGGCTTATATAGAAATATATAAAAGAGCCTTAATATATATCTAGAACTCTAAATATATTATATAATAGAGATAATATATATAATATAAAGTTAATATAAAAAATAAAGCTATTAATAAAGGAATTACTAAAGTCTATTAAGATATAACTTAATAGGAAAAAGAACTCTCTAAAAAAGAAAGATATAAATAATAATAAACTCTAGACCCTAATAACCTTAAGATTTCTATAGACAAAAACACTAATAGCAGTAATAAAGCACTATTAAAATTCGAAATATATAAACCAGAAGACTTTAATATATATACTAATCCTAAATACTTCTATTATTATAATACCTATAGGGAAAAAGAAGCAAAAGAAAGATTCTAGTAATAACTATATAATAAATAATATACTAATAACTATACTAATAGTAAAGGATATTATAATAATAAATATAATAAGATATATTAAGATATATTAGGAAAAGTTATATACTACTTATAATAAAGTAATAGGATAGCTAAGAGTAAAAGGAAATAAAACTTCCTAAAAAAGCTCTAAAAATAATAATAAATATAAAATAAAGAACCTGCCTAAAACTAAAAGTTAAAGTTAAAGGCAAGTAGCTAAATACACTTATAAATAGCAGAGCTAATATAAATTTTATTTCCCCTAATATAGTAAACAAACTATAGCTATTATAGAGAGATAAGAAAGAACTATATATAATAAGAAGTAAAGAAAGAAATGCCTATAGCTATAAAAATAAAAATATTACTAAAGAAATTAATTACCTTAAGGTATTTATTAATAGAAAAAACTAAGGTATTAACTTTAATATTATTTTAATATAAAAGCATAATCTAGTTCTTAAATATTTATAGCTATTATACTATAACCTATAATTTAACTAGAGAACTAGCCAGGTAGACTGCAAAGACCACCCTTTAGATAATAAAAATAATTTAGATAATAATAATATAAAATCTTAAACTTTAACTAATAAGAGTAATAAAGACAGGCATAATAAAGTATTGCCTATTCTAAAAGGAATATAATATAAAATTTATAAAGGCAGAAATAAACACATTAAATAAACAATTATAACTCTTAAGGGTTAATTTAGACAATTAGACTAAGATATTAAATAGATAAAATAGATTGCCTTAAAGGAATTTAATAATAACCTTAAGAATATACTACTAAAGTATTATATCTATAAGAAATTATTTTAAGAGGAACTAGATATAAAGTTACCTTAATATATAGACTATAATATTAAGATTATATTAAAAGATAAAAAGAACTTAAAATTCTTCCCTATTTATAACCTATCTTAAGATAAGCTTAATATGCTTAGGGAATAGTTAAATAATATACTATAAAAAGGATATATAAAACTGTTAAAATCCTTAGCAGGATACCTAGTTATATTTATACTAAAACCTAACTTTAATAAGCTAAGACTTATAGTAAATTACTAATAACTTAATAAGATTACAGAAAAAGACAGGATACTATTACTACTTATTACTAAGCTTAAGGACTGCCTATTTAATAAGAAGGTGTTTATAGCTTTTAATTTTAAATCTGCCTATAATCTTATTTAAATTAAAAAAGGCAATAAATGGAAAATAGCCTTTTAAATAAAATATAAATTATTTAAATATTTAGTTATGCCTTTTAGATTAACTAATATACCTATAGTATTTTAATATATAATTATAAATATATTTTAAAAGTACCTTAATATCTTTATAGTTTACTACTTAGATAATATCCTTATCTTCTTTAATATAAAAGAAGAATATATAAAATATATCTATAAGGCCCTAAAAGCACTATAAGATGCTAATATACTTATTAAACCTACTAAAAGTTACTTTTATTAATCCTAAGTAACTTACTTAAGATATAAAATTTTATATAATAAAATCAGGATAAATAGGCAAAAGATTATAATAGTTACTAAATAGAAACCCCTTATATTAGTAAAAGAAATATAATCTTTTTTAGGATTTACTAACTACTATTAATAATTTATTAAAGGCTTTAGCAAAATCACTATTCTCCTTATTAAGATTACTAAAAAGGATAAATAATTCTAATAAAATAATAAAGCATAATAAGCTTTTAAATAGCTTAAATTAACTATTATAAGTAAACCTGTTCTAGTTATATTTAACCCTAACTAGTAAGTTAAACTTAAGATTAATACTTTTAACTTTGCCTTAAGAGGATAAATAGGATAATAAGATAATAATAGTATATTATACCTTATTGCTTTTTACTTTTATAAGATATATAAAGCAGAACTTAACTACCTTATCTATAATAAAGAATTCCTAGCTATTATTAACTATTTTAAGGAATTTAGATATTACCTTAAAGGAAGTAAATACCTAATAAAGGTTTTTACTAATTATAAAAATATAGCTTACTTTATAATAATATAAGAATTAAATTAATAATAACTATATTATACTAAATACCTATATAAATTTAACTTTACTATAGTATACTATAAAGGCACTAATAATAGATATGCTAATGCTATTAATTAATAACCTAATTTTAATATAAAAACTATAAAGATAAAAGAACAACTCCTAGAACTTAATCCTAAGGGAGAATATTAGTTTATATAACCTATTAAAACTATTACTATAACTTATAAAAGAATAATAAAAAAAGAGGAAGAGCACTATATTAGATTTAAGAAGTATATTTTTATATATTAACTAAAAGAATATTATTAAGATATATATAAAAAACCTAAAAAAGCCAGCATAAGCTATCTCTTTTAGTATTTTAAAATAGGATAAGATAAATAAATAAAATAAATTATAAATAAATACTTAATCTATAAATAAAAACTATAAAGATAGAGATACTTAATATAACTCCTTACAGACCAAGCTAAGCAAGAAAGAGTAAAACAGGAGTTTATCTACAAGATCTATTTATATCTATTATATAAATACTAAGGAGTTATAAAAATAATAAAATAACTCTAGGAACTAGGCTACTGCTATTTCAAAAAGGGATAAGAAGGTTATAAAATAATGTAATTTATATATAAAAATAAAAGTATAAAGATATAAACCTTATAAATAACTATAACCCTTACTAGTAATATAATAACCTTAAGACTTAATTATAGTAGACTTTATTATAAAGTTACCTTTATTAAAAAAACCCTTAATTAGAATCTTCTATAATAATATTATAGTTATAATTAACTAACTTATAAAATTCTTATACTATTTACTATATAAAGAATTTATAAATATAAAAGAACTTTCTTATATTTTTTATTAATATATTATTAATATATATAGCCTACCTATAGAAATTCTTTTTAATAAAAGACTTATATTTATAATAACATTTTAGCAATTACTTATAGCATAACTTAGATTAAATTACTAACTTACTATAGCATTTCGGCTATAGGTTAATAGATAAACTAAATAAATAAACTAAGTATTTAAACAGTACTTAAGGTATTATATTAACTATAAATAGAATAATTAAGTTAAGAAACTACTAATAGCCCAACTTGCCTATAATACTATATATAATAAAAGCATAAAGCTTATGCTAGCTTATACTAACTTTAGATTTATATTAAATATATACTATAAGGCATAATAGGAAAAATTAATTAACCTAGCTATTATACTTAAAAGTAATAACCTTAATAATTTATATAAAGAAATAAAAATAAAACTCGAATTTATTAGAAAATATATAAAAAACTACTATAACCTAAAATAGTTAAAGGGACTAACCTTTTTAAAGGGAGATATAGTCTACCTAGTTATAAAAAACATTAAAACAAATTAACTAAGTTACAAATTAGACTATAAGTATATTAAACTATATAAAATTATTAAGAAAATTTCAGAAAATAACTATAAACTAGACCTATTACTAAAAGTTAGGCTTTATCTAGTCTTTTATGTTTTATTACTTAAATTAGCAGCTAATACAATATAAGTTAAAATAGATAACAAACTATAATAAATTACAGGACTAAAAGCCTATAAAGTAGAAGTAATTAAGAAAATAAATATAATTAATAAATAAAAAATATATCTAATTAAATAAAAGAATTACCTAAAAAACAAAAATATATAAAAACCTCTAAAATATCTTACTAATGCCTAATAACTCCTAAAGAATTTTTACTAATAATACTAATAAAAAAAATCTTACCTTAGTTAATAATATCAGAAATGCCTGCTAATTAAGCCTTAATAGCAGTAAATATCTTAGCATTATCTACTACTTCTAAGTTATTTATAGTTTTAATATTATAATAAAGTATTTCTTTATTATACTCTTATAGCTACCTCTTTTAATAATAAAGATATATTAAATAACTTAATTACTTATTTACTTACTATTATAAGTTTATTAATTTAGTCTTAGCTAACTCCTCTTTATACTTTAACTAATACTTCTTAATAGTGAAATAATTAGCTATAATAAGTTAATAATAAAAATCATATATTAAGAAAAATTCATAAACCTTTAAGAATAGTAATACCCTTACTATTATACTTATAACTATAATAAGTGCATTATATATAGTGCTTATAACCCTCCTTAGCCTAATACTTTAAGTTTTAAGATTTATAATAACTATAAAGTATAATAAGAAAACTAGTATTTTTAATTAAAATCACTTATGCTTTTTAGTTATAAGTAGCTTTTAACTCTAATATCTTATTAATATAATATTAAGGGAATAATTATAAGTTTAAGTTAGATTTACTAAAAGAAGGATAGTTAAAATAGGAGTTATATAGGTCTTAAGGATAAGACCTAATAAAAGGGAGATATTGTGTTATAATCCTTACAGTTATATTATATAAAACCTATAAAATTCCCTTAATTAATTAATAACTTATGCTTTCTCCTTATTTCTATTATAAGCCGCTTAATAAGACTTATAATTAGACTTATAACTTATATATAAGTACTAACTTACTATAGTAAGTTACTATAAGTATATAAAATATATTTATTAGCACTTTTATAGATTTTAGCTTATTAACTATTAATAAAACTTCTTTATATTAATTAAGCCTAATATGTATTAAATTTACTATTAAGAGATATAATACTTTAATAACGCTTAGTATACGCCTTACGCCATCTGCTAACAACAAACTTAATATGGCTTAGTTTAATATAGTTAGACCTAACTATTATAACTAGCTAAAGAGGTATTAAAGATAGTATATATATTATAAAGAAAGATAGTTAGATATAATAAGTATATTATACTAATTAAATAACTATATAAAAAAATAATTTATTAGTAGTTAATTAAATAGATATATATATTACTAAAAAGAGTAAAAAAAGCTTTATCTTTAAGTAATATAACTAATATTTATTTACTAATTTATTATATTTTTTAATTAAATAATAAATTTATATTTTATTAAAGTTATATCCTTAAATTAGGGCTATTATAAAGGTATTATAAAAGCATTATTATAATATATTATTATAGCTTAAGTTATAATAATTACTTATTTTTAATATATTTAATTATATTAAATAATAGTTTATATATATTATAAATTAGGAAATATTAGCTTAAATAATTATTATAATATATATTATTATAGTAATTTAGAGGTAATTTAAGAAAGTAATATATATATAAAAGGCTAGTATTAATACTGCTTTTAACTTCCTTCTTTCCTTAATATAATATAATATATTATAAAAAGTATTTTAATAAATCTTATAATTATTATATTATCTATCCCTTTAATACTATATTTCTTAACCTTAATAATAATTAGGCTATTAAGATCTATAAGGATAATATAGCTACCCCTTCTTATTATATTCCCTCTAGCTAAAATAACTAATTTATCCTCCAGCCTATATAAAGTGCTAATAGCTTACCTAGCTATATAGGTACTGGTTAGTATATAAGAGAGTCTTTTAGGTTCTTTACCCCTATTCCTATCCCTATTCTTACTAGTTAAGAGAACTATTTAGTTACCTAGCTTATATATAATATATTTAATATTAATAGCTAGATAGCTTAAAATACTTTAGTAGGTATAAATTATTAGTTATACCTTCTAATGCCTTAATAGCTATATATAGTATATAATATTATATTTATCCTAGCTAGTAATCTAGCTATTATAACTACTACTACTTATAGATATTATATTAAGGGTAACTAGTATATAAGCTAGCTTTATAATATTATTAATAAATATATAGCTTACCTAGTCCTTAATACTATGCCCTTCTAGATTACTAATAGCCTTATATATTAAGATTAGGCATATTAAGCTAGTCCCCCTATCTCTAGGATAATATAGCCTATACCTACAGTTAGAATAACTATATATATACTAACTATTTAGGTTATATAGCAAAATAGGATATATATTTAGATAGTTAACCTAGAAGGGTATATATAATAGATTTAGTAAGGAAGGTAGTAGAGGGGAGACTTATATATTACTTATTTAATAGTAAAGTGCCTTATTTATAGCTCTTAAGGAATATATAATATTACTTTATATATTCTATCTAATTATATATATATAACCTATTACTATAAGGATTAATTAGGCATATTTACTATTATTAAGTTACTTATTAATAAAATAGGAACTTAATATATTAAAGTAATAAAGTATATATTATTAAATTAAGTAAAAAAAGCTTAATTAGATATTGTATAATATATATATATAATTAATTAGGGTTATTAATATGATAATATCTTATTTATATAGGTACCTGTATGACTTTATTTGCACGGGTACCTGTGCGGGTATGGATGGCCTACTCCTGGCTAGACTTACTGTATAGCCTTACTCTTTGTATAGTAACTCTACCGCCGCTGATTATCCCGCTTTTCGTAAATAGGGGGCCTCTATTTATGCTGGGTATTGTAGTGCATTAGTGCAGCAACGAAGCAGACAATTTTTAGGTGTGCAATATTCTACGACGCCAAATATATATTCTAGCGTTTTATTAATTACATAAGCTAGCACTGAGCTTCAATATTACTGGCATACCGAGACTAGTAGGCTAGTTGAACTCGTGAGTTATTATTGTTTGCAGGCGTGCATAAGTTCTGTTGTTGAGTCTAAAACTTCTCCACTATGACTGGAATCTTTTGGAATAGCAAGAGAGTGCAGTCATAGATGAGAATCAGTTCCCAATATAATTACTCGAGGAGTAATTCCAAGGCCAACCCGCTCAGCCTTTGGTTCGACATCACCCTGTCCTCCTGATATCCACACCTTAAGTGTACTGTCGATGGTGCCGACTGCTCTTGCCGAAGGGATAGGTACCTCTATCACTTCGTCTGTTGGAAGCTTGCCAACAGCAACAGCAGTGAGTTCGGATGGCCAATCGTAGTCAGGACGATCGCCAGTTCCTACAAGAATAGCGTGGCCTTCGCGAACTAAGAGAGGGAGATGGAAGTTGTCAAAAGTCTCTTTAATCCACCCCGGTCCAACACGCCTCTTCCCGTCAAGAAGGCCGGTCCAGGTCCCTTTGGGTAGGTAGTATTCGACGATCCCTTGATCATTGAAGATTGGTGCCACAAGTAAACTCTCGCCGAACATGTACTGCTCGTCCAGAGTCGCACATGTTCTGTCTTCTGGGAACTCGATGACCATGGCACGCAGCATCGGGAGTCCCTTGTGGCAGCAATCAATTGCTTGGGCAAATATATATGGCATTAGCATATTCTTCAGGCGTGAGAACTTGGCCAAAACCTGCACCGCCTCTTCGTCCACAAGCCAGGGTACTCTGTATGTGTGAGAGCCATGCAGTCGTGAGTGCGATGATAAAAGACCAAATTGAACCCACCGCTTGTAGATGTGAGGATCTGGAACATCGTTGGAGAGTCCTTGGGCAATGAAACCGGCAATGTCGTGCGACCAAAATGAAAAGCCAGACATACCGAGAGACAAACCTCCACGCAACGATTGAATCATACCAGGCCAAGTCGATTCACAATCGCCTCCCCAGTGTACAGGTAACCGTTGGCTTCCTGCAGTTGCAGCCCGACCAAATACAGCCGCTTCATTCATGCCACGTTCCTCAACAATAGTCTCATAAACAGTTCGATTATACAAGAGTGCGTAATAGTTGTGACCCTGTCGAGGATCCATACCATTATGAAACTGCACACCCTCCCACGGTATGCGCTCGCCAAAATCTGTTTTGAACGAATCGACTCCAAGGCGAAGGAGCTGTTTTAGGTGCCCTTTGTACCAGTTGACGGCTGCGGGATTGGTAAAGTCTACCACGGCCATTCCCGCCTGCCAATTGTCCCCTTGCCAAACGGTGCCATCGAGTCGTTTGATCAAGTATCCTCCCTCCATCGCTTCGTCGAAGACATCGGATTCTTGAGCAATGTATGGATTGATCCACACACAAACCTTAAGATTGCGTTTGTGAAGATTTTCGAGAAACTTGCCGGCATCCGGAAATTGGACGGGGTCGAACTTGAAGCTCGTCCAGGTATATTCCCGCATCCAGAAACAGTCAAAGTGGAAGACAGACAAAGGTATGTCTCTGTTGGCCATCTCGTCGAGCTGCTTACTAACGATCTCTTCACTATAGTTGGTGATGAATGAACTCGAAAGATAGAGACCGAAGGACCAAGATGGAGGCAAGGTCGGGTGTCCAGTTAGAAAGGCGTATCGTTTAAGGATCTAATTATTATTTATCAGCAAAGCGTATCGAATTTAGAAACCACGGGCGTCCTGTCTTACCTCCTTCGGGTTTGGCCCATGGATGACGAACCATCTGATCTCTTCACCTTGAATTGAGGTTTGAATTTTCCCGAGTCTCTCGGTCTGAATCTCGAGGGATAGCGCATCTGAATGGTCAAAGAAGATGCCATAGCCCCGATTAGTCCAGAAAAAGGGAATATTCTTGTAGGCTACAGTAATATATTTCGTCAGCAAAGGATCGGGGGGTTGTTGAGGAGTTCGTTGACTAACTATACATTGTACAAGTTCCGGCGTCTTCATTCCAAAGTTCGATGCTTTGTCCGTTTTTGGTAAGAGGGCCAAATCGCTCCCCCAAACCATACACCAATTCCCCAACTTGCAGGTCGAATGCAACAGACATGTAAGGCTTTGCATTTGTTTCCAAGCCCGGGCGATGATAGGGGTCTGCGATTTTAGTACTGGCCTCCAAAGGGGTTGGAACACCCTGGTTTGGAGGACCAACTATGTATTGTACGCCCTGATAGCCGACACTTGTCAAAGGCTTT
The DNA here is from genome assembly GCF_020744475.1 of Fusarium redolens. Lineage (NCBI taxonomy): Eukaryota > Fungi > Ascomycota > Sordariomycetes > Hypocreales > Nectriaceae > Fusarium > Fusarium redolens. The sequence goes on along the minus strand of NW_025763690.1, from coordinate 384,651 downwards.
CCCTCGGGACTTGATTGGAAATTTAGGCGAAAGTTGGAAGGGGTTCGGTCAAGTTCAGCTTGTAGATCACCGCTGGAGAATACCGAGAGACCGGCATCACCGTCGCTTCTTACATGGGAAAATTCATGCCGCTGATTGCCACCAGGAAAGATTTCGAAGCGCGGCTCAGAGGCTTTCTTTGCACCCTTGAAGTGCGTCGCGGCGCAAGCAATGATACCAGGTGCTGCTGCAGAGACGGTCAGAGTGATCGTCGGACGATTGAGGGTATTCCCGCGATGGGCAACGTGGCGAGTGGCACAGAGCACACTGATACGATCAGGGGCGAGTTGGGAAACATGGGCTACCTCCGTTGCGCTGTAGATAACAGTGTCTCGGCGGTCCTCCCAGATACCGTGAGTGAACTTCATTGTGAGTCGGTAAGTCGGTTGGCGGGAAGATGCAATTGAGTAGTCTTGAAAGACGGAAAGGGTAGTCCTGATTAGCGATTATAAAATTCAGCCTTAAAAGGTCTGTTGAAACCGAACATGTTTAAGCACCTTATAACGAACTCTAGCGTGGCGGAAGCATTATCACATGTGAGAAGCAGCCATCCATTCTATCCGGGTATAATAATTATATACCGACGGTATATTAAAATAACCCGAACACTGAGGGGTATGTTATTTAGGCTAAACTGCGAACTCGAATGCGATCTCTCTGTAGTGCTTTAAGGGTTCAATGAAGTGGGGAATGCTAGGCACTGGGTGTCACGCGCAAATTGGGATACCTTAAGGTTATAACTAAAATGGTAAAACCTCTAAGGGGCAGAATTCAACAGAAGACAAGATAAATATACCAATCTGGATCAATGGACCGAATACATATAATATCTAATAGAAGCATACACCGGTCTCGAAATCGTTAGTTACATCTGTATAGCCTTGTTAGTTGGATAAAACGCCCACGCTTTTTCACACACACACAGACAATATCGATAAATGCACCGGCCAAATTTGAAGTCATCCCGATGTAGGGGCTGTTGAGAAATTGGAGAGTGGATTATTGTTAAACCAGTTTTGGTTGTAAATTAATTGAATTAATTAATCTGACTGAATTCCTATTAGTATCTAGACTAACTCACCGCCACCCCACATACCCCCTATCCCTGCATACTTTAATACCATTAACGCATTATTAATATAGGATTCTTTATTTTATTTTATATTTCTTAAATAAAATCTGTTTTTATTTATTTTAATAGTAATAAAATTGTAACTATTAGATTATAAAAAGAGGATATTATTAACTATTAAAGATATAAAAATTATTAGTTTATAGCCTTTAGTAATAAAATACTTAATTAAGCTTTTAATATTATATAATTAATATACTAAAGGCTAGGATATTTATATAATATATTAAAAAGATTAATTATTTATTATAAAGTAAGAAAATAACTTAATTAATTATATTATTAAATAAAAGTAACGTAGTTAATAAGCATGCTAACCAGACAAGTATGCCAACTAAAAATCTTAACCTTAAACTTTTAAATCTATTTAAAAATACTATAAACTATCTAATTAAGTAAAACTACTTATTATATTCTTCCCTAGATATCTTAATTACTACCTAATAGGTCCTTATATTATGCCTAGCTATACTATATATACTATAACGCTAACTGCCTGGTTACTCTAACCTTCCTTAATTACTACTTCTTAATAATTTAGCTACTACCTGTGCATTAATATCTATCTAATTAATTACTTATAATACTTCTTATATAGTTATTACCCCTCCTTTCTATAATCTAGTCCTTTTTGCCCTCTAGTGCCGGCTTAATATCTTATTTATATCTTAAAGATTTTATACCTTATTTCTTAATAAGATAACCTTATATATAATTGCCTTTATTACTTTAGTATTTAACTTTAAAGCCTTTATAATTAACTCTAAGGAGCTACTTTTATATCTTCTAATTTATCTTTTTAAGTATTTAAATTAAGATTAAGCCTCTATTACTATCTTAAGAGTCTTTAAAACCTATAGGGTTAATAGTTAGCTAACCTCCCTAGGAGGCATTGGGGTTTATAGCTGCATATTAAGCTTTAAGATTATAGTTTCTAGGTTAAGAGGAGTAAGTCTAGCTCCTTTAAAACCCTTCTAGATATTGCTTTCTATAAAAGTAGCTTTAAAGGCGGCATAAAAGGCCAGGAAGAACTTAGCCTTAGAAATATAGGTTATAGAGTATTTAATTAGATATTTTATTTCTTAACTATAAGCCTTTTTTAGTATTGCAAAGCACCTAATATCAAGAAGCTAGAGTAGGTAAGATATATAAGCAGGCATGCAGAGCGTAATGATCTTGTTCTCCTTATAATATCTCTTAAAATTGGCCAAGTAATAGCTTTTATGGCTATTAAGGATTAGAAGATAATAAGGACTAGTTAATCAGTTAGTTATAGACTAATTAAAGTACTTTAGCTACTTAAGACCTAGCTTATTATTTATCTAACTATTTTAGCTTATTATAATAACCTAGTTAGCTAGGAGGTTGCTTTCTTAGTACTAGTTAGTAAGGTAATATTAGCCTATATTAATAATAAATAGCGCGATTAATTGACCTTCTATATTAATTACCTAAATTACTGTAATTTATTCCTGATTTTTAGGCTATACTAATTTTAGTTTTCCTTGCCTTTCTAAGCCTATAACTGCTATACTGGCTATTATAAGGCCTATTATAAAGCCAGTCTTATTAAAGTTCTAGATATTATTTAATTAGATATTATACTTTATAATTATATTTTATATAAGCCTAAACTAGCTATAAATAATAGTTAGATCTTTATATTTAGCTTTCTAGTAGTTATATCTTTAAAATAAATATATCTTTAGCTCTAGTTATTACTTAATAAAGTTATAAGCCTAATACTTACTAATAGGTAATATATTACAGTTAGTAAGTAAAGAATTAGCTATTTCTTCTATAAAACGCAGTTATATAGGAAATCCTCAGGAATCTAGGTTAAGGAGGAATTAAACTATTATTTATTTTTCTAAATTAGATAGTTTCTATAACTTTAAGACCTAATTACTTTATAATTAAATACCATTCCTTTAGTTATAGAGGGTATTATATCTAACCTTATATATAGTAGTAATGCATTAGAGATATAATTTTAGGTTATTTTAAAGGGCCTAAAAGGCAAGAAGAATTCTAGCTTTATTTAAAGGTTATAATATAATAGGTAGTTAAGAAGTATTTAATTAGATAGAAATAATATAGGATGAGGGATTTTTGGTCGGCATACTTGTCCGGTCGGCATGCTTATTAACCACGTTATACTTTTTAATTTTTTATAAAAAAGGATATTTATAAATTTATATAGGTATTATTATTAATTAATAGGTAAATCTATTATATTAATAAGAACTAGGTTAATAGATTCTTTACTTATTATATAAATATATTATTAAAGCTATTATAAGTTATAAAATCTATAAGAAAGTATTATATAATAAAGAAATTATTTTCTAAGTATTATAATAATTTTAATTAAGTAGTTAATATAAAGAAAATAACTAGGCCTTATATATATAATATTAATAAGATTAGTATTTAAATTAATAAGATTAATAATAATATAATAATTAGAATAAGAATAACTTCTTTCTTAGAAAAGATAAAGTTTAATAATATAACTTAAAGCTTAATAATTAAATTTATATTAATAGATAGTTAGTATCTTATATCTTATACTATTTTTATTAGTAAGAACCTCTAAGGATAATAGTTTCTAGTTATTTTTCTTAATTAAACATATACTTATAGTTTAACTAATTAGTTTAATAATAATATCTTTATCTATTAGTTTATAAAAGTATTTATACTATAGATTAAGCTAAAAGATCCTAATTAATAGAGATTATTAATCTTAAATTAATATAAGTTATATATTATAATAAAATTAATAAAAAAGGCATAGCTATATAATATATAGCTCTTTTAGTTATCTTTATACTTATTATATATTACTTAGCTACTTAATATTATTATATTTAAGCTATTAAAAATATATTATTATTAATTTACTTATTCTTAGGCCTTATATAAAGTAACTTTATTATATTAATAATACCTCTTCTTAAAAGCTTATAAAAAGGCTTTATTAAAAGCCTAAAGTTATAGGAATATAATAAGTAATTTCTTAGCCTCTAGGCTTTTCTTAATTAATTTATAGAAGGTATTAGTAATATTAAAGCTAAGAGAGAAGATATATAAGAACTTTAATAGGCTAATAATACTAAGAAAGGCCTAAGTAATTAATAATATAATTTAGAATATACCTTAAAGAAGTATTAATATTTAAAAATAACTAAAAGCTATATAAAGTTAAGGAAATACCTTTATTTATAACTTTAATTATATTATAAAGAAGGTAATAAAATATATTAACTAGAAAAATAATTAAATTTAATACTTAGAGGAGGAAATAGCAGTATTAAAGGTATTAATAATAATAAGAAAGCCTACTAGCTAAGTTACTATTTAATTTAACCTTAATAAGGCTTTTCTTAAGATTAAATAAATTATCTTAGCTTATAATTAGGCTAAAAACAAATGTTATATTAAATTAAAAGAAATACAAGAAAATAATATAAAAAGAATTTACTAAAAATATAAACTATAGATATAATATTTATAAATTAGTTTTTAAATTCTTAATTAAATTAAGTAAATACTTATTATTATATAATTAGTCAAAGTTATTTACAGATTTAATTATAATACTATTACAGGTATGCGAGGACGGGGGGTGTATAGGGTGGCGGTGAGTTAGTTTAGAAAATACACTACTTTATGCCTATTTAAGAGCTAGCTTATTAGGTAACCTAGCTAATTTAGGGAAATATAGTATATTTTATTTTAATATATAATAAAATAACCCTTCTGTGGTTTAATATACCTCCTTAAAGTAAATACATTCTAATACTTTAACTTTATAACCTTTTTAATTAAAATATATCTTTTATATTATTAAAACTTGCTTATTATTATAATTTCTTTAATTAATTATTTTATATTTGTTAAACTAGCTATTTTCTTTTCTTTTATATTACCTAATTGTTATAAGTATTAAATGAAGAATTTATAGTTTAATTATAATTTATATTTAATATTATATATTACTATTTCATATAAGTAATTTATAATAGATATTATATACAATTAAGTAGCTTAATTATTACTTATAACTTATAAAATTAAAATCCTTATTATATTAAGATTTTATTTTTATTTCTTTCTTTTTAATATTATTAATATTTATTAGTAAATAACTTCTTATTTTATAAGGCTTTTTTTTATTAAGCTTATTTAAGATATTTAAACTTTATTACTAATCTTTATATAATATTATTTAATTTATATTTATATTTTAAGTCTTCTTTACTATTTTATTATAATGTTTAATATTATTATACTTATGCCTCTAGCTCCTACTATAAGTAATAATAATAATATTATATATATTATTTTATAACTTAAAAGCTTATTTTATTTTATTATTAACCTAGATATAATGCTAGTCTCTCTTATATATATAAAGCTATATTTTTTATTACTAATAAGAAGTAATATATAGATATTACAGCTACTACTATTAATATATATATTACCTTTTAGTTTTATATTTTATAACTTTAACCTTAGTAATACCTTAATTAAGTATATTCTACCTTACCTTCTTTACTTAAATAGTGCTCTTATTAGTAAAAGTAATAGCCTTTATTAAAAGTATTTTAATACAGGCTATTATAACTAATAAATTACTAGTAAGTCTTATAAGTATATATATATAGCTTTAAACTAAGTTTTTAAAGTTTAATATATTAATTTATATTATTAATCCTCTTATTATATACCTTATTATCTTTTTCTTCCTGAACTTTTATAAGGCCCTTCTTAATATAAAAAAAGAAAATAAATTAACGGTTTTATATATATTTTAACTTTTGAAGATTTACTAATAATATTTATTAATTACTAAAAGATTAAAAAAGAGAAAAAGAAGTATTATATTATAATAAAAGGTATACTAGATACTATTACCTTTAGGGGCCTTTTTATTATATATAACCTTATTTTACTTAGGTAAGATATATTTTTATATTTTAAAGTTTATTAGCTAGATATATAATACTATATCTCTTACTTATATATATTTATTTAAATTAAGAATTTATCTAACATAATTAACTTATTTTTTATTATAAATGTATTTTTATATTTTATAAATTTAAAAATATATAAAGATATCTCTTTATATATTACAGTAACTTCTTTTTATTTAAAATAACTATTTATTTTTAGAATTAATTACTTATTTTTATAATATTTATATAAGCATAAATATCTTATATTTACTAATAGTTAGGGCTATATTACTAATATATAGTAATTATAATATAAATATACTAATAAAGAAGTATTATTAATAGCTAGTAAGTTAAGTTCTATAAGAGTGCTAATAAGTATATTTTATATATTAAAGGTAGTATTATAAGAATATTATATTTAAGGAATGCAGTTAGTCTTAAAGTAATATCTTCTTATATTAATATTAGTCCTAAACTATTATAATCTTAAACTGCTATTAGTTTATAAATATTAGTCCTATTATAGTTAGTTATTAAAGTAGAGGAAATTATAAGGTATATAATATAACTGCTAGGATTATAATAAATACCCTTAAAGGAAAATATTAATTAAGTACTAAATATTATAATATTATAAAAAGCCCTAAAAGCTAAGATAGGGCTATTATAGGTAATTAGAAAAGTTAATAATTAGAGTTATTAAATTACTCTAAAGGATTATATATATAGCGGAAAAGTCAAACTATTAAAGGTTTTATTAAATAAGGGATATAGGCAGCCGGAAGCTTTAATAGCTAAAAGAAGAAATAAAAACTTAGAATAAACTAAGTTCGGGTCAAATTCAGAAGATTAATTACACGTTAATGCTAAACACGATATACCACTTAATTATTGTTTATTACTTTGCAAAGTCGACTATTTACCAAACATGAAAATGTTCCGTGAATATCTGATCTTCCCCGCCTTCCTATCCAGGTACTCTCTCATTATTAATGGATGTCTTAGCATATATAGAAGCATACAGTAACACACAGTGATCTTTACATTAGTAGACCGCTTACTCGACGTGTGAGGCAGCGGTGTTCAACTCAAGCTTGTCCTCGTAGTTGGTCTGGTGAGCGAATTCTATTCCCATATTATCAGCATTTTCCCGAGCTTCCATAGGTCATGAATCCCCACGGCCAAAGGATAGACTTACGGTCGACTTTGACGCTCTTGAACTTGCGGGCGGAGATCTTGTGCTCAAAAAGAAGATCAATCTCACCGAAGCTGCGGCCCTTGGTCTCAGGAAGACGGAACCAGCACCAGATGTTGCAGAGCAGGTTGGTACCGGCGTAGAACAAGGCGGCCTTGCCTCCCCAGTTCCAAGCTTTAGACATCATCAGCACACAACACTTCTGCCAAAATCTCTTCAATAATTCAGGGGCAGTATGAATGAACGTACCGGTGGGTGAAAGCATGCGGGGAGTGATGACATTCTGGAAGACGTTGGTTAGGTTGTAGATGAATCGACCGATAGCAATGGTCTTGTATCGCAGCCTGCCAGAAGGAGTCTCCGACACGATGGGGTAGCAGCCGGGTCCGAGGGTGGAGTAGTTGACGAGGGTCGACAAGATCAGCATAATGGCCTGGGCCATCTGCGAACCCTTAGTGTTGTGGAAGGCCAAGCCGCCAATGATGACCAGTGTCAAAAAGATGAAAGACAAGCCGCTCATGTAAATGGTCGCACGGCCGAAATGCGGGAACAGGAACCAGCAAATGAAGACACCGGCGACAATGCAAACGGAAAGCGCAATGTTGGTGTTGAAGGCCTGGATCTCATCAAAACCGACAGCCTGGAGGAAGACGACGGCGTAGCTGAGGAGGGGGTTACCACAGAGAATCTGAGCAGCCCACACAACGCAGTTCTGTGAAACACACGTAAAGTCAGTAAAGATGCAGCCAGCGGGTCTATATCACCAAGTGTGACTCACGATCTCAGTCCTGCGCAGGTTGGTACCACGGAAGCAATCAAGGAACGAGGCCCCCTCGGACTCAGCACGCTCCATCTCGGTAGTGTATCGGATGTAAGCGAGAGTCGCCTCGACCTCCTCCTGCTTGTGATCCGAGTTGCCAGCGAGCCTCTCCAAACTGCGCCTTGCCTCTTCGATATTATTGCGGCGTACCGAGTTCCAGGGAAACTCAGGAGCGAAGTAAGCGACGAGGAACAAGGGCACAGGCCAGACCCATTGGAGGGCGAATGGCAGCCTCCAACCGAGATCACCCTGCACATTAGCGACGGCACGGATCACACCGGACGAGATGCAGATGCCGATTCCCCAGCACATGCAGACATAAGAGGTCACGTAAGGACGGAGAACGATCGGGACAAGCTCGCAGGCGTAGGTCGTGGTCAGCGTCTGTGAAGCTTTAGTTTGCGTTCTGTACTATATGCTCTCTCCCTTTTCTCTCACTGGTGGGAAGATCATACCTGGAAGACGCCCCAAGCGATGCCGCACATGGCCTCGCCAAAGGCAAGGACGGCCAGCGAGGGTGCGAAGAAGGGAATGAAGATGGCAGCTATCATCCACACCATGAATACCATTGTTGTGCGGCGGCAACCGAAGCGATCCTGGGCGTAAGCGTTGATAGCGAGGCCAGCAACTTGGCCCACCAGAGCGGAGTTAGCCAGGCCAGATTGCCAAGGAGCCGTGATCAGATACGAGTCGGTAGCCTCATCATAAGTACCGAAGCGATTCTTGAACTGTGTCTGGCCAAAGAAAGAGTTGATCTATCCAGGGGAGTCAGTGATGTGGTTCTTCCCCGCCAACTTCAAGGTAAAGAAGTGAAACATACCACGACAACGTCGTATCCTTCCATAACCAAGGCCCAAGAGAGAATCATGGCCCAGAAAACAGCAGTCTTGTACTTCTTCAAGGCCTGCATAATTGTGAGCTTGCGGTCTGCCTCGACAGCCTGCTGGGCTCGCGCAATGAGCTCCACAGTAGCTGGATCATTGAGCTCGAAAGCGTGCAGCTCGCGCTCAGTAGGCACGACGGTTGTTTCGTCGATTCCCATGGTGACGGTGTTGGTGTTGAGATTCCTTGGGGAGCGAAGCAGGTTTGGATGTCTTTCCTAAGTGAGGCTCTAAAGTACACAGCTTAAGACTTGAACAGATGCGGCGACTTCAAGCTTTTTATCCTTTGGCGCCCTGCACACAAGACACGAGACTTCTCGATTATCGAGAAACTATCTTACCCCATGGCACAGATCCCCATGGGGCCATGAAGGCTAGCGAAAAGGTGGAGGTCCCCGGTGCGGGGGAACTAGTGCGGAGTAGGGATAGCTCGAAGCCTGTGACCTCGGATGACGGCAGTAATCTAGCCAATGAGGAAAATGGCGACGGTTAATTAGGTGCTGAATCCCCTTATCATCTGGAACGTCCTGGTAATGTGGCTGCCGGTAAGCGACACATGGTGAAGCGACGCAAACTCCACTACTGACGTTCCAGACATAGCCGTGCCACTAGCGGTGCGGGGGAACTGGTGCGGAGTCGGGATGGCTTGAAGCCTATGACCTCGGATAGTTACAGGAATCTAGCCAATAAAGAAAATGGCGACGGTTAATTAGGTGCTGAACCCCCTTATCATCTGGAACATCCTAGTAATATGGCTACCGGTGAGCGATGCATAGTAAAGCGACGTAAACTCTACTACCAACGTTCTAGATGTAGCCTTGCTCCTAGCGGAGCGGGTGACTGGCCAGAGCTAAGTGTGTAGCTCCCATATAAGCGTGGCGTAAATAGTGCAAAAAGAATGCGTATTCCATTCAGCTGGAAAGCCACCACGGTAATGTGTTCGTAGCCGCAATTTCCACATTACAAGGCAGCGCACCCCCAGTGCCGTGGGGTGAAGGAGGTAATGTACCCGTAGGTAAATAATATCCTGAGATCCCTGTGAACCCTCGCCAGCCTTAGACCTCATGAGATGGTCTCGAACCACCTTGTCTGTCTTTTTCCTTTGCATAAAACCGCAAATGTTCGTCCTCTTGCTGAGATCCCATCTTTAACCGTGGAGCAGTGCCATCAAAGCTCAGCTCTTTCACAACTTGTCTTTTGCCTAATAGTAAAAGTAGCATTATTAGGTAGACTTGGCACAGGAAGTACCGAGGACGGTTTAGAGTTCGTTGATACAGGCAACTGATCCTCTGGTGTGGCCGTTTGCCAATATTCGCAATCACGAGAATCTCCGGCTAAGTGAGTAGTAGGGTTCCTGGCCTGGCAGGTTGCAGTGCCAGCTAAGTTGCACTTGGGCACACCCGAGTCAGTCTTTAGGGCTAGTGCCTTGACCGCTTCGTGACATAGGGGGAATTATGATTTAGATTCATCGCAATAGGACGGGCAAAGATCTGCATACAGTTCGACTCTGCAAAGCGCCCTTTTTCGATAATCAAGCTGCCACTCATTGTAAGTCGTGTCTGCCATGTGACGTGGGACTCCATCACAGTAACAGGATCGGATGGCTGAGCGCAGCCTGGTGTCAACGGGTAACGCACAGACAAGCCCGCCCCAGCTTCGAAGGTATTCCGCCAATAACAGGCGCTACCGACCGTCGCTAAGGTTAGAGCGCAGTCTGCTACGATGGGACTCTGTGGCAGTAATAGAATGGGATAGCTGAGTGGATCCTACCAGGTAGTGTCAACTGGGAACAGACAAACCTGCGCCAAGCTGGAAGCTAGTCCGCTACGATAGCTGGTACAACCCATCGACAAGCTTACATGACAGTCTGCCACGAGAGCCGGTGGGCAGTGGCTGAACTTTTACCTTAGTACTTCGACACCACTCCTTAACAAGCGGCAAAATATCCGTCGGCAGAAACAAAAGCCAGGCAACCCCAAAGCAGTAAGGTTGCAGGCACAGTCCCTGGTGGCACCGAGACCATCCCCATTCCCCGGACCCCAACTTGAGGCCAACATCCAATCAGCAATGTCGCACTAACTCTCCACACCACACGATTTTACCCCAATCACCACTCCGTCACACCTATCAGAATTCCAGGACCAGGTCATTTCCCAAATGGCCAGACACTTGCCGATCACTGAGTTACTTGCCTCCGTATGCATGCGCTAGCCCCTTAGTCCACAATTCCCCCCTGGAGAGTTAAGCCTACATCCGTATTAGTCAGGAAGTGGACTTCACAACCTCCCTGACCAGTGCTTGCTCCTATTTGGCCGTTTTGCTTGCTGCTCTCTGTCTTAATTTCGAGTCAGCGTGTTTCGTTCGCGAACTTTGTGGCCCGAGAGCCGTGGAAAACAGCTTATGGCGAGCTCTGCTTCCTGCTCAGAGCCCCTCTATTCTGTTGAAGTCGACTTGATTGAACTTAAGGATAGCAACTTTGGTGCGTACCAGGTCGGTATTCCCAAAGGCAGCACACTGAGCTCTGCCTAAGTCGAATCAGACCTGCGTTGGACTTGAAACATTGGATTGCTGTCCTAGTCTGATGAACGTGTGCCATAGTTTGGCTTGCACCCCCTCATGGCATCGACGATGCTCAATGCTCGATCCAAACGGTCTGTTGCCCGATCTTTGCAGTAGATCCGACGGCAAGACCTTTCCTGTTAACTCGCCCCGACGCGAAAGGGATCCATGCACTTACGGCCGATCGAGCCATTATTCACTTGGTTGCAACATTGCGGCTACGGATGTTGGTTCGGGCTAGAACGGATGAGTCGCTCAAGGTGCGGATCGTCTTGGGTTGCGGTGGCGCTCTTAAACCTGGGGTAGCTCTTGGAGTCCCCAGGAATTATTCTGGGTTCCCCGCAAATGACCAGCTAAATGAAATGACAGGCTAAATGAAATGACAAGTTTCTGTGTGAAATTAAAAAAAGAATTATACCTCACGTTGTGTGTTGTTGAGTCCGAGATGTTGCTTTCCCCATTGCCGCAGTGTGTGAGCACGTCACCGTCAGAGGAACGGATCGTGGTGTACTTAAAGGGCATGTGGTCTCCCTGTTTCGACAAGATGTTCTGTTTCTCCCAGCAAGCTCTTCATTCTATTAAGTCTTCTCTGCATTTTCATCCTCGTCAAGATGAAGGCGAACTTGATTTCACTCCTCTGCCTCTTGGGTGCTGGAGGAGTCTCTGCCAATATAGACATATATGTGTCACCAACAGGATCCGACTCTGGCGATGGCAGTCAGTCCAGCCCCTACAAGTCTCTGACGAAGGCCCAGCAACAGGTCAGGTCTGCCCTTAGCAGCAGCTCCTCCGGTGGCATTACAGTCCATCTAGCTGGCGGTGTACACACTTTGTCTAAGCCGCTTGTGCTGACAGACAAGGATTCTGGCTCCAGTAGCCAGCCTGTTGTCTGGACATCCAGTGCCAACGCCACCGTCTCTGGCGGCCTCAAGATCACAAACTGGTCGCGTGGCTCCAATGGCATCTACTCTGCCTCTGTGCCATCGAATACATACTCACGCAATCTATATGTCGACGGATTGGTGGTATCTCCAGCACGCAAGCGGATCAACCGACGCGACTTCAAGTTCAGCAATGTTGGCATGTCATGGACAGACACTTCCTACGACTACATCTCGTCAGTGCGCAACATCAGCAACGCCGAAGTGCGCTTTATCAACTCCTTCACTGACCGTTTGGCCCCCATTATCTCGGTTTCCAATCGCCAGATCGTGTTCAATGGAACCAACTGGAATAACAACATCATTGGCTACGACTCGGTGTCGAAGCCGTTTAATGACAACGGCGTCTGGATCCAGAATGCCTACGATCTCTTAAGCGCCCCCGGTCAATTTTTCCTTGACACCGGCGCCAACACTGTCTACTACTGGCCCTTGGACAACCAGGACATGTCCAAAGTTGAAGCGTACCTTGGCATCCAAGAGACGCTTGTGTCCATCGGTGGCTCATATGATGATCCTGCTCATGACATCACCTTTAGTGGCATCAACTTCGCCCACTCCACGTGGCTTCGACCCGGTCAGGGCTATGGCTACGCTGACCAACAGACTGGTGGCTACCTCTCCGCCACCAAGAACTACACCGACTTCGAGGCCGGACGCCAGGAGTGGTGGCTGATGCCCAGCGCCATCCAAATCAGTGCTGCCAACAACATCAACTTCGCCAATGGAAGTTTCACGCAGCTCGGCGCTGGTGGTGTTGGCATTGGTGGCGATCCTAATGCTCATATCTCTGGTGTTGGCTACGGCGCGAATGGCGTTTCCATCGAGGGTTCTTACTTCACTCAGGTCGGTGGTAATTCAATCACCGCGGGAGGCATTCTGCCTAACGCTCACCACCCCAGCGATACACGCATGATCAACAAAGAAATTACTATCCAGGAAAACATCTTCTATAACATTTCCAACGTCTACACTTCTACCGTGCCCATCTTCGCCTCGTATGTTCAGTACTCGGACATCAGCTACAACGATATCAACTGGGCCCCTTACTCCGCCCTTTGCATTGGCTACGGGTGGGGCCTCAACGATGAGGGTGGAAGCCCATTGTACGAGCAACGTGGAACCTATAAGTACACCCCAATCTATCACACCGCTACTACAGCCAAGAACAACAGGGTCAAAGGCAACCTCATCCTCAACTACGGAAGAAGCCACCAAGACTTGGGTGGTATCTACACCCTCAGCAAGTCCACAGACACCTATATTCTTGAGAACCATCTCGAGGCTCCTTATGGCTATGGTTTCTACACAGATGAAGGCACCAACTCGTATATCTTCCAGCGGAACAACCCCTTCGTTTCGAGCGAATGGTATCACGCTAACCAGGGTTACCCTCTCACCACCGGCAACAACACATTACAGGACAACCTCCACATTAAGGGTGTTGACATGGGAGACTATCCTAACCGCTCTGGTTTTGTCAACAATACCTATGAACGAAACTATTACATTACTCCTGCGTCTACCACGGTCACGTCTGGCAGGGTTGCCTGGCGTGCTGGCATTCCCCCGGGAAAACGTGGCAACCGCCCTGTCAGCAATCGCAACAACGGCGCAGATGGCGGCATCGAACTTGAGTTCCCTTCTGAAAGCGGCTCAGTGCTGGTTCGGCTTACCAATTTCGACGACGTTGATTACACGAACCTCAAATTCACGCCTTCCATTACACCAACCACCAACTTCACACTTTCAACTGTCTCTGTCCCAAGCTCAATTCCTGCCAACAATATCGCTATTGCTAAGTACAAAGTGACCGGCACTTCATGCATTCCTCCCACCTTCCAAATCAGCGTTACCTACACAAACCCGCGTACTGCCACGACCAAAACCCTCTCCATCAGCAATCAGATCGTTGGCTTTAGCGTTCTCGACTCTAGCAATTACCCTACCGCTACCACTGCCGGCAACGCCATTTTCAGACAAACATGTGCTGATACCGATAATATCCTCGGTATTAGCACTATTGGCCGCGACTCTTACAACGGTTTTGATGATTGGGCGGTCATCAAGACTGACAACTTCACCACAAACCATGGCTCTGTCTCGATCAAGGTCCTCTCCATAGACCAGAGTACTGGCAGGGCTGGTATTGTTGGTCGCAACTCCCTTGCTCCCTTCAGCAACTCTACTGGATACGCACAAGTCATAGCTCAGGCCTCTGGCGGCGTTGCCTTTCGCTGGGATGCCAGGGGTGTTGGCCAACTAACCAACACTACCACGATTGCCAACATTAAAACCCCGGTCTGCCTCCGTCTAAATGTCGATGGTAGCTATTTCACCCCGTTCTACTCGACCGACTGTCAGAATTGGAAACGCTTTGGAGCCCCAGTCTACGTACCTGGTCGCAAAGGGTACACTGAGTTTGGCCTTGTTGCAACCGCCAATATTGTCACGAAGAACGTCACGGCGCTCTTCACCCAGGATTTTTAGGTGTTCAACAACAAAGCAGGCACAGGACTCCTCAGGATTGTCAAGGACAGAAACATTGCCTCTGACTTTGCTTCACCTTGCGATCGCCTCTCCTTGCTGTCATTGACCTAATGTAGTCGTTTTACTGTGTTTCCTTTGTATCTGTGTTTCCTTTATATCTGTGTTTCCTTTATATCTGAACTATATTTAAACGCACAAGTTATATTTTAACTTTAAATTTAGTTCTTAAGTACTACTAAAATATTAATAAAATTACTTTTCTATTAATACTATTAGCATAGTTAATAAGTAAGCATTGCAGAGAAGCAAGCATTGCATTATATTATATAAATAAAGATAGCCAACCTTATAGTAATTTAAACCCTAAAATAAAATAATTTAAAGTTTAGAAAAAGTATTTTCTAATAAAGTATATAAAACCCTATATAATATATTATTTATAAATTTATAAAAAATTTCCTTTATATAAAACGCTTTAAGTATATAATATAAATAAGGTTTTTATATACTAGCTATATCTTAAGTATTATTTTACTATATTTATTATTACTGCTTTATCTTATAACCTAATTTAATTTATTATTAACTAGCTAAGCTAGTCTTAGTTTACTAACTAGCCTTTATAGTTTTTTCTTAAATATTAAAACCTTTATTTCTTAATTTAACTTCTTCTCCCTTTTTCCCTCTTACTTCCCCTCCTTTACCTTATAATTACCTTTATTTCTTATAATAAAATATTTATATTCTTAATTTAACTAACTAAATCTTACTTTTTAACTTTTTAAATTATATTAAGTATATAGTATTATTACTAGCTAATATAATATTATTAATAAAGGCCTACTATTATATAATATATTTATATCCTTTTTTAATTAATTAGCTAGGCCTTTTAGTACCTTCTTTAAGGCTTAATAAATTTAATAAGATAATTATCTTGTATAATACTTATAATTAATACTTAGTAATTAAAGATAATAAAATTAACTTATTATATTAATTATAATTTATTAATATAAAGTAGGTATTTACTTATAATTTTATAATAATAAAGGTTAAAATAAGCTTTAAATCCTAATAATATAAATATTATTAATATTAATTATTAAAATAATTATATATTTATTAATTACCTTAATTAAATAATTATAACTAGGTTAATTATTATTAATAATAATTATATAATAATATATTTTAAATAATAAGAACTATAATTCTAGGCTTATTTTCTTATAAAGTTTTACAATTATTATAATAATAATAATTATATTTTAAAGGTAAAGAGCAACAACAAAGAAAAGACTGCACAAGGCGATATCTTCTAACACTCTTAACTGCAAGCTAAGTGTAGACTGCCAGTTAGGTTTAATTAAGATAGGGTCTTCATTATAAGATAGAGAATTAAACGGTCAGTTTAATGATATTGGATACGAAGGAAAAGAGTAAAAATTGTATATAAAAGAAAGCATGAGAAGCTAAAGTCCTTAGGGGAATCCGTCCCTTTATGTCTGTTACCACAGACATCTATCTGACCCCACTAACGAAGCTTAGACCTCTTACCCTGGAATGCTTGCCACAACCGTCACAATATTAAGAGGTTAATAATAAAGAGAGAATTTAATTTATTATTAATAAGAGAAATATCTTCTTTATATTTATAAGTTAAGGCTACTTATTTAATTAGATTTTAAGGTTTAAGGTAATAATTTTATAATTTATTAACTTAATATTAAGGTTATTATATTTTTTTAATATAATATATAATGCCTTATATTATATTTATATTAAATAAAAAACTATAATTATATTACTTTATATATAGCTATAGTATTATT
Source organism: Fusarium redolens (assembly GCF_020744475.1). Classification (NCBI taxonomy): domain Eukaryota; kingdom Fungi; phylum Ascomycota; class Sordariomycetes; order Hypocreales; family Nectriaceae; genus Fusarium; species Fusarium redolens. Next base: position 367,786 of record NW_025763690.1, on the reverse strand, counting down.
TCTCTCTTAATACTAAATATATAGGATTTTTTTAAGAATATCTAAAAAGTATATATAACTTATTTTAAGACTTATTATTATAACTTAGAGGAAAGAGCACTTATATTATTACAATCTTAGCAGTTACGTCACGTGCACCTTATATTTTTCTTTTAGTTATAAATAATTATTATATATTAAAGGATTTTATAAGTAATTACTAAGACCTAGGTATTAATATCTAACTAGAAATACTAATAACTCTTAAAATTATTAATAACTTTAAGAATTATTTAATAACTATTTTCTTAATTATAATTACCTTTAATATATAAAATATATTTATTAATATATTTATAAAACTTATCTTATTAGCTATTAATAAGACTTCTTTATATTAATAAGCCTAATATATATTACTTAATTATTAAGAGATATAATACTTTATATTACTTAGTATTATGCCTTACTCTATCTGCTACTATAAACCTAGAATAGACTAGTTTATCCCTTGGGAATTATAACTATTATAAATCGGGGTAAAGAATCTAGCAGCCTCTCTTATATATTAACTAATACTAATATAACCAGGCAAGCTATTAGCACTTTATATAGGCTAGAGGATAAATTTGTTATTCTGGTTAAAAGGAACATAGGCAGAGGGAGTAGCTGTATTATCCTTATAAATTAGAATAGCCTGGTTATTATTAGTATTACAAGATATATCTATTAAAGGGCTAGATATTATAATAATTATAAGACTTATTAAAATACTCCTTATATTATATTATATTAAGAAAAGTAGGAAGTTAAATTCTATATAAATACTTACCCTTTATAGATATATTAATCTTATAAATTACTTAGAAGTTACTATATTAATATAAATTATTATAATCCCTTAAGCTAGTACTTCCTGATTTATAGCATATATTAACTGTTATTTAATGCAGTTAGATATTATTTAATATATTAATAATAAGTTACCTTTATATCTTAAAATAAAAGAGCGCCTTAGAACAGTGCCTTTATATTACCTTTATAATAGCCTTAATTTACCAATATTACTTTAATTAAGTATAACTCTATAACTTAATTAGAAAGTATAATAAGTTAATAGATAAATATAAGTTATATTGCTTAATAATAGAGATTTTTCTATTCCTTTTAGTAATATATATATCTCTTTAATTAACTGCCTATAAATTAATTTATTAACTAGCTATCTAGTTATTATAATATACTTACTATATCTAAATATCTTCCTCTTCTATATATATAATATCTTTAATACCTCTTTAGCCAGTATATTAAGCCTAATAAGTAATTATATAATATACTTACTTATCTCCCTTATTTAAGAAGTTAATATATATATTTATCTCCTCTTTAGTTTAATTCTAAAGCTTCTTACTATTTAAAGCTTTTATATAACTACCTATTTATCTTAAGGTATAGAACTATTAGTAATTAGCCTTTAGGTATTTTAAATAAAGCTTTATTCTCTTCTAATATAGCTTATTAGTATAATACTATTTAGACTACTATAAATACTATTTTTTACTATTTAATATATATTATTTATAATTAGCAGGAGTACTATTATATGCCTTATACATAGCTATTATAATACTTCTAGTTTAGGTAGCAGCTTAAGGAAAGGCAATTAGGGAGGTTATTAATACCAGTATAGAAGTAATTACCTTTATATATATTATTACCTATATTTCTATCTTAGTTACTATTATAGTAATAAATTAGGCTATACTAAACTGTAATTAAGGATCTATATAAGGCTTAACTGCAGGTTATAATACTAAAGATACTTAAGATAGAACAGGCAATATATTACTATAACAGAAAGGGAATATCTTTAAGGTAATTTAATAACCGATCTAGTAGCATATAGAGCATTATAGTTATGCCCTTAGCTATAATACCTCTTAAACCTATTCAAATATATAAGGCTCTCTCTATATACTTATTAGTAGTAGCACTAATCTATTAGCAAGGCAATTAAACACCCTCTGAGGTTTAATGAGAAGTAAGGGAGCTCCCGGGCGTTATAAATGCCAATGAGAGTGGAAGTGAGATAGTTGGAGATGAAGCCCATTTGTCAGTAGAGGCTCAAGGGTATGAGGTATTCGTTCAGTTTTATATTACACCTTCTCTATAAACACTAGAACCTTTTCACAGTGTCATAGCATCCCGTTCGTGAATCGTTGTACCTATCACTCTTGAATCTTATGCAATTAATGCCTTTAGAGCAACACAAATAACAGACCATATAGCGGATGTCTTAGTTATAATTGATTTGCGCCTTACGCCAGTTGTGAAGACTCTATTTCTAGTCCTCGATTTATGAATTACTTGTATTAGAAGATAAGTAACAGCTATAGCGCCAGCCCAGTTGCCCCTTCGTTCCATCTGTACAAAGACAACGCTCGGCGACGAGCTTTACTCTCCTCCAAGTTAGATGTTTCCGGACTCCTCACGCTGTAGAGCGTCGACCTAAGCACTTTGCGGAACCGTTTCTACGTATAGTACTTTGTATTAGTGAGGTCCAAGAAGCAGGCTATTTTGATCGATGTTAGAGTGTGAACCTTACCTGGAACTCTGTGCTCAAAGTAACAACACAAACCTCGTGTGCTCGTATGATAATCTCACAAGCCTTTTCGACAGATTCGTTCAATCCAAGCTGAGGCATTCGATCTGCAAACAGTAACAAGATAAAGCTGCCATGCAAAAGATAGATGCCAAATAGGTATGGCATGAAAGAAAGTTCTGGATCACATGCCAGGATCCGTGACATAGCGTCAGACGCGGCTATTGCATGAGATGCACACTTCATGAAGCCTACAGATGGTATCCAGCCATCTTTATTATCTAGCATCGAGACGGCGTCCCACTTCCCATGGAGGAGGACGTGAAGAACATGCAGTATGAATGTACTGTATGCCGCAACAAGCTGTGCCTGCGCATGTTGACGGTGTGATGAGGCGTGGCTGGCGGAATTCGACGTTCTAAACTGGTCGCCGTGACTCTGTTGCGGTGATATCGCACATTGCGGGGTGCGCACTTGACTCGCTGGTATAGCTGAGCCATCAAGCGCATCGACTTGGTACGCGCTGGCCAGTTCAGTTATGCTTTGTGCACACTGCGCCATGACTTGCTCTATCATTGCGGTGGCCGGGTCATCCTCATCCTCATGTCCATTGTTATCTTGAGATCTTCGAACATTGCCAAATCGTGGGTGGTGCTTTTGTCGATGCAGTTGAATAACGTCACCAAGGATCGTCATAAGTGGAAGAAAGTATTCAAAGAAGCCAATCCCTGAAATACGAGTGGGAGCGCCGAAAATCGTTGAATGTGAGCTACTACCCAATGTTGCGTCGACAGGGTATCGTCCTGTTGATAAGGCTGCCCAAGCCTCATCCGAAAGCGGCGCATATAATTGGCACTCGTCGTCAAGGATCCGGAGTGGTGCGTTGAACGATAGAGCCAAGTGACGATCGAGACAAAAGATCAGCCAAAATGCTCTCCGTCGCTCTTCTCGGATTTCCAATACGGTCAACCCTGTACGTGCACCTTCACAGGACCGACACCCACACGAGGATGTTTGGCTGGTGCACATAGTTGTTTCTGATTGGGTGAAGCTATTCTCAGGCGAGTCTTCTCTGTTTAATCCCATATTATGAGAAAGACGTAGTGCCTTGTTCCACCATCGGAGGCAATCTGTTTTGAAGTCGCCGCCCGAAGAGACGATGGTGACGAGGATGAACATGAGGACATCATCTACCAGGGGTACTGGTGGCGAGACGGCAGGGACAGATTCAACATGGTAATTTGGCCGATTTTGAGCTCCAGCCGTGGCAGCATACTCAAGATCTCTTACAAGCGGACCACCTAGTGGCTCGAGTTGGCAGAGCTCGTGAAAAGGGGGGACATACTGACTGGTGGTTCTGTTCCAAACGTCACGGTCTCTGCCCTGAATTAAACCCATCATCAACTTCCTCAGCTCTTCACAAACTATCGCTTTCTGGCCTGGCAGCAGAAACAAGGAGCTCTCAGCTGTCTGTGCACTGACCCAGATCATGGTAACCAGCAACGCTGGTGTACACGTTCGCGGGTTGTTGTCTCGAAGAAGCGATTCTTTTCGCATGATGTGGGCTAGAACATATGGAGAAGAACATCGAAATAAAGATCCGCCTGGCTCAACAAAGTAAAGCTCAAATAACTCGCAGACAAGCCTCGCGTCAATGATCCCGTGGAGCAAAGGAATTACTGGCTCGAGGCACTTGTAACGGCATCCATGAGATGGCAAACTTTGGGTAACAGTTGAAGCTCGTTCGCGTGCAGGTGATTCGTGAACAGAGCCAGTGCCATTATGAACTGCGAGGTCGAAATCAGGTAGAGGATAGGAAGGTTGGTTGTCAGGTACATGATACAGCTGATCATAAGTTGGTGCCGTTATTGAATCGGCTTGTATATCTAATGATGCCGCATCATGATGTGATGAGTGGCTCGATGAGTAATGGTTATTTGTGGGGAGATCGGGACTTTCTTGGACGTCATAAGTTCCACTCTGCTCCGGCTGTGGATGCGGCGTGCTTTGTTCCAGATCACAATCAGCTTCTGATGAGTCGAACTCTCGATCGTGCTGTGACTCTTGTACTCGATTTGTCGATTTCGGCTTACGACCACGTCTGCCGATGTTTCGAGTATAATGACATGTTTGATGGTATTCTAAACCGGCAATGTATCAATAAAATCTCTCTCTCAATCGCGATATCAAAACCAACCTTGGCAACGTCGACTAGAGCGTATTCCAACGTGAGCTTTTTCGTATTCTGTTTGTGATTGGTGATCTGCTCCTCTGGCACTTACCACGGCTGCTGACCATCACATCGAACTCTCAGAGTGCTGCATCTGTCGCAAGCAAGTCTTGTTCTCTTCCGGCCACTCGGTGGATCCCTCTTGGCATGTTGACGCGGTTCACTATGTTGAGCATCCATGTTTATCCACGGCTTGGAAATTTCGCGGGAAGCCCACTATAATCAGGATAATTAAGGACCAGGGAAATATCCGTGCGGCGTCTCGGTATTTAGTAATTTGCCGCCGGGACGCTGGAATGAATTATCCGATGGTGCAGAACTGGGCCAATCATCAAATTGCCAGAGTGAGGAGAATGAGCCTAGGCAGTTCTGATTAAAATCCTACGCTACCCTACATCATCCATCCACTTCTAAGAATTTAAAGCGTCGGAAAAAAGGTGTTGGCTTGGTATTCCGCGTGAAGTTAAATCCCTTACTATAGAGGGAGTTATTTACCCGATTTGGGCACAGATAAAACATTGACTTCTTATTAGTTGTAGGACAGTTTGACTGTATTTTGCGTAATGCTACTCAGATGGAGATTGAAGTGGAGATAATCACACTTGATATTAGCAGCAAACATAATTATAAAACAAACAGTCACCTAAGCACTTGAAATAAATGTGTAGCTATGCAAGCCCGCTCAAACTTGATAAACATCACTTCTCAACGTACGACGAACCATGGTTATCATCAAAACTATCACATCACATGATGTGCGGTTTCCTGTAGGTACCTGCAGGCATACAAATAAGACCAGCGCTGACTAGGACCTCAAGACTTCCCTGGACAAGTCTGGCTCAGATGGCATGAATCTATCACCAGACTACTCAGCTGCCTTTTGTATTCTTGTCACCGACGACCCCAACTTTACAGGTCATGGCATGGTATGTGAAGCATTCCTGAATCTGCACTGAGCTGAATCTCACAGAATACTTGTAGACCTTTACAATTGGTCGCGGTAATGAGCTCGTCTGTGGCGCAATCGACCTCCTCGCTCCTCTGATTCAGGGCAAAGATCTTTCTGACCTCACAAAAGATTGGGGTAAAACGTGGCGCTACCTCACCTCAGACTCACAGCTCCGTTGGGTTGGCCCTGAAAAAGGTGTCATACATCTAGCTCTCGGTGCCATTGTGAATGCAATCTGGGACTTGTGGGCAAAGACATTGGGGAAGCCTGTCTGGCGTGTTATTGCGGATATGACACCAGAAGAAGTTATCCAATGTATTGACTTTCGTTACATTTCTGACGTGCTCAGTCCGAATGATGCCTTGGAGATTCTGAGAGCAGCACAGAAGGGCAAGTCCGAGAGGATCCAGGAGGCTTTGAACAATCGTGCAGTACCTGCGTACACTACTAGTGCCGGCTGGTTGGGGTATGGTGAAGACAAGATGAAGAGACTTCTTAAGGAGAGTGTTCAGCAGGGCTTCAAGTACTTCAAGCTCAAAGTTGGCACGAACCTTGAAGAGGATCGACAGAGACTGAGGATTGCCCGTGACGTATTGGGCTATGATACAGGCAACGTGCTCATGGTGGATGCTAATCAGGTATGACCCAACTTCTCGGTCTGAGATCACTCTACTTACTCCCCACTATAGGTCTGGTCCGTTACTGAAGCCATCACACACATGAATGCTCTCGCAGAGTTCAAACCATGGTTCATCGAGGAACCAACATCTCCAGACGACATTCTAGGACACGCTGCCATTCGGCAAGGTCTGTCCAACACAAGCCACGGCGCCATCGCAGTAGCAACAGGAGAAATGTGCCAGAATCGTGTCATGTTCAAACAGCTCCTTCAAGCAGGCGCTGTGGATATCATCCAGCCTGATGCATGCCGTGTTGGTGGTGTAAACGAGGTTCTGGCGATTCTCCTCCTTGCTGCCAAATTCAAGGTCCCCATTGTCCCGCATTCAGGTGGTGTAGGACTACCCGAGTATACTCAGCATTTGAGCACTATTGATTACGTGGTCATCAGTGGCCGCAAGAGCGTTTTGGAATACGTGGACCATTTGCATGAGCATTTCCGCCATCCGTCGAAAGTTGTTGATGGACATTATGTCACGCCCTTGATGCCGGGATATAGCGTGGAGATGAAGCCAGAAAGTCTGGTGAGGTTTGTATATCCAGGTAACGAGGCCAGTTGGTGGACAAGCAAGGAGGCAGAGGCGGTCATTAACCAACCGAGGGTCAAGGCATTATAGAGCTTGTCAGGCTTACATGTTACGTCCTTTTATATTGCTGTAAAGAAAAGTCTATCTACTAGTATATCTCATTATGCAATTGACATTTCCGTTACATAACTAACTGGACAAAATGCTAGCATATCTTTATCTCACATTCTCGATAGAGGAGGACCCACTACCTACAAATGAGTACTTGTGTGTACATCTCTGGATCGCGGAGTGAGTATACCAGCCTAGAGAGTTGGTATTAAAGCAAAAGGATTGAGATGATTTCACGGTTAAAGATGACAATTTAACTTTATATCGGGTCTTACTTGATAAAAGAGTAAACTTATATAAATTTACCTATGTTCATAATGCCTCTTACGCTGCCACTCTGATCGCTGTGGACTCTTTCAAATCCTTGTTCTCTCGTGCTGTGATTTCTACAACACCAGTCTCCTTAATATCGTCATGATTGGAGTTTCCACTGATTGCTTTTGACTTTTTCCCTGAGAAATCGTAGTCTAGCCACTCCCCAAGGATCAAACGAACACGCTCGGAGAGTGCCAATCTACTCTCCACTGATTGAGAGTCCAGCTCGGTGTAGTCCAGTAAACTCTCGGAGCTGCCGAAATTTTTGAGTACTGTTTTGGCTGCAGCCACATTCTGCTCCAGATCGGATAGGGTGCTGATTCCAGTTATGGTTGATACCGAGAACGAGGAAGTACAATTCTGCTTCGCTTTCAAAACGGCGTACTGCATCGCAAGGGAAGATAGACTTTCTCCGTTTCCGTACTTTTCCATCCACTCAGCGGCTTCAGCTGCTGCAGCTCTCAGACCTTGAGGCGCAGGATGCCAATCACCTGTCAGCCCAAGGGGAATACCGCCCGTCCTCAACAGTCCAACAGCCAGTGGACTTGAGCAGAATACAGAATTTACACCAGCGGCGCGGAACCGATCAAAACCACGGGTCTCGGCTTGCGTGTTCTGAAGAGTGAGCTGTGCCCAAGTCTGAACAACATCGACAGGGTGCCCGTATTTCTTTCGGGCAAGGCTAGCAACTTCAGCGAGGACATCGATGTCGTAGCCCGAGATTCCAACTCGTAGAATAACCCCATTACGTCGAAACTCCAGCAGTACACCAACAGCAGTGACGGCTTCATCTAGAGACACATACTCAACATCATGGCAAAAGACAACATCCAAGTACGTAGTCCCAAACCGTTCCAATGACCTGGCAACAGATTTTCTGATCCAGTCCGGGGAGTAATTGAACTCATTTTCCTTGATGCGGCCAACCTTGGTCATGAGTTCGTAGTCGCTCCGTTGGTATCTGGACTGAATACGGGGATTCGACAAAGCAGCGCCCATGAGTTGCTCCGAAGGCTCATAGTATGGTGATGTGTCAATGGTACGCACGCCAAGTTCGAATGAGCGCAGGAGAATGTCGACGATTGGAAGAGACTCAGGGTCAGGGCATAGTTGGTAGCTGAAACCTGCTCCGCCCATTACCAACACTGGAGGTGAAGAAGTCGGTGACATTGTGCTCTAGTATTTGTGTTGTGTATAATGCTTGAGTAAGAACTGCAGTAGGTAACTTGGGATACGAGATGGAGACAGTCGAGGCGAGGAAGATCGAAATATCAGCAACTGGGACAGTTTCCTCAAATTTGTATTTTGTTTTCGTCTTTCAGTTTATAGCCTCGAATAGGAAGCCCATTATGCAGATGTACATTTTACATTTAATATCGCTCAATGCGCTATCACCTCTCGGAGGAATTTTATCTCCATGTTACAGGATCTGCAGTTTGGTGAGACGTTATTGGTTCAAGAGGTAGCTTGAGATTAAATATCCGTCGGTTAATTCTTGACGGTAGATAATCCTCCGTTATTAGCCGTTAAGATCCCCACTTGCCTTATTAAGACACTATCGTTACACCAATCAAAGGCCGCTAGGTCAAGTGGAACGCTCGCTGAAGTTACCGCGCTTGGATCCCTCGTTTGTTGCTCGAGACATCCGTAGAAGGACATAAATGCCAGGCGATTTCACACAGCTTGGGCAATGCACAAATTCTTGCCAGTAGATAGGCAGAAAGATATACATATGTTCATCTCATCGTCCTACTGTCTTGCACTATGCCACTATTGAGTCTTGGACGGAATTCTATAGACCTGATATTCATCTCCTACATTGACGGGGAATATGTTGAACGTAACAAACCCATCTAGATTCTCAGGCTCCAGTCTAACAAAAGCCTGGGCTGCATGCTGCTGTTTCGTACCGACCCAATATGCCCCAGCAGGAAACTTCATCGTCTTCTTGCTCAACTCAGTATTCACTGTAGTCAATGCAATACCCTCATACTTGGTTTCTGCCAGCGTAGCAGACGTGATGTTGTATGCTTCGACTTCACCTTCAAAGTCGACTGCAAGCTCATCCACAACAACACCAGCAGCTCGAAGGCGAAGGGCAGCATTAGACCAGGCTCTACTGAAGATGTATGCTTCGGGGCGTGCGCGGGTAAGGTTACTCGCAGGAGGAGTGTTGTTGCCAAACAAAACAGGAACTTCGGTGATGTTTCCTGTTTCGGCGTCAAGGTATGGCCATGTCGTCTCCATCCATCTTGGCTGATCCCTCACAATGATCTCCTGGCCATTTTCGATAAAGTCCTTCCTCGCTTCTTCAACAGTTTCATATACCAGTTCGGCATTGTCAGCAGCAATTCGCGACACAGTCTCAGCAGCAGTCAAACCAGCTGTTGTTCTGCGCTGGAAATTGCGATCACCAATACCAATCCCTCTCGTCTCAGAGAGAAAAGCCAGTCCTTGACCGAGGAAAACAGTGACTTCACCACGAGTGTCGGTGACAAAATCTTGGAGTTTGATAGTGTCGTTTTCTTGCGATGCAACAACATAGCCATTCGTTGTAAGGTTCTTCTTTCGCAGAGCGCTGGCAACTTCTGGGACAAACAGAGTTTCTGCCATTGATCGGATATCAGCGTGGACATTTGGGTTCTTAAATGCCGAGAACTGGTTATCCTGCACAGGGATATATGTCTTGTTTTCATGGGTTAACCCTCTTCGGGCTCCATACTCATGGCAATCAAGGTGGACATGGGCATTGAACTTGAGGTTCAGCTGTTTGACCTCCATAGTCTGTTGAGAAGCCATCTTGGTATGGTCTCGGTTGGGGTCGAAGCTTGTCGCAAAGAGACGCTGAAAGTAAGCCGACCCATCGGGATTATATCGTGGAAGAACAATAATATCGAGCTTTTCCAGAAGTCCAAGTGCCCATTCCGGTTCAGCATCCATTTTTCCAAGAAGAGCAAGGAGCCCTTCTTCACCAGCCGGTTCATTCCCATGAACTCCGCCCTGTAGCCATACGCGGACTTTGTTGGTGGTATTACCCACTGCTGCTGTCTGTAGGAGCGATTTTGATGCAGACAGAACAACGTATGGAATCGAGCGTCCCTCTTCAGAGATGAACACAGGATTGTGATAGGTCATCCATTCGTTTCGAGAAGCAAGCGTCCACAGGAACTGTTCCAGCTTCTGCTGGGAATTTGGTGCCGATGTGCCATTGGCGAAACCGGGAGCAACACTCTCAGGTTCGATGAAGGCGGGAGAGTAGAGCTTTTGATCTACATCCGGAAAATTGGCGGCAATATGAGGAGGGTCTGGTTCAAAAGGCACTCTATTCCCGGCATAAGAGAGCGTTGCAGCTCCCGAAAGGAGTGTTGAGACCACCAAGAGATGCATGTTGCTTTCTGGATAAGGTCTCTTGAAAGGTGACGTTCCCTTCCTTTATATATGCTTGAACAACTCCGAGCCAAGTACCGGCGTTGCAATGAGCTTCCTTCTTAATACTAGTAAGTGATTATCATTGTCGAATAAGATAAAGGTGAACCTGTAACCCCGCGATTTGGCGTCTTGCCAAGCTCCGTGATCCACTGTTATCACTTGGCAGTCCGACCACGGCGGCGAACTTTCATCATATACTTGGGAAGTCGTATTTTAGCTCGGGGAACTTATGCTGTTGTTAATTGCGTATTCATTGGGATCCAATAGCTTAGTGAATTTATTACTGAAGGCAGTGAAATGAATGCTGAGTAGCTCCATATTTGTAAGTACACGAGTGGCTGGGTTTAAGTTATGATTATTATAAACCTTGTATATTATTAGTGCGGGCAGCAAGCTAAGAGGTAAACACCACAGCAGTACTCTCTTTGCGGATAGCGGGAACATTACCCGCCACCTCGGCTCTACTGGCGGATATAGTCCAGAAAGCTTTATCACTACCGCTTTATGGTTGCTGTATTAATCGATGGAAAATATTCAGACAAGCAGTGAAGACAGTAAGAGACGTAGGTTGAAATAGTATAATGACTAAATGTAATTATCTAATAATCTAGAAGTCTCTTCTTAAAGGAGTAAAACTATTACATAATGTTTAGACCGAGGGCAACTATGGATAATAGATATCTAATCAATGTCAAAGCGCTTAGATAGCTGTTCAGAGTCCATAGTCCTGATGCTTAGATGCCTGGGGTTGAGGTCTAAGGCGCTCGTGGAGGCAGGGATGTCATTTGTGCCTTGGCCGAGGAGCAGTTTAGTCCCTTCCCGAGATTGAAAACGCAGATAACAGCAAAGCCAATACATATAATAGTAAAGACACAGGCAAATGAGGCAAAGAGTATTATCTCTTCCTTCATTAATGTGTTTGCCAGCAGTTCATTGCCAGTCAAAACTTTGAGTCGCGCGATCAAATACACTATATGAAACATCTTCATAGGGGCTAGACCTAGCCATCTTTTCGAGGCATACATTCTATTACAAATGCTATTCCTGTAATTTATTCTTTTTTAAAGCCTTAGGCAGCGAGAACTGCATGAATGATTGAGACGGGAATTATTGCCATAGTTAATCCAAACTCTGGCTCCCGGTAGTGGACATCTACGAAGTCAGGTAATTAGGACTGGATATATCAGTAGGAGGGAGACTTTGAGGAATACAAGGTAGGTCTGTCAGGTTAGCTCTTATACTTCTGGGACACTTGATCACGTACCAGGTACTTAACATGTCTCGCTGTCATCCTCAGATCGGGCTGATATGCTTGTATAAAGACCTAGAAAACTCCAGTTGAAGGTAATACTCCAATACGCACATGAAAAGACTGCCGTGTACAGATGTAACAAAAGGTGCTATGCATGATGTCTCGGACACAAATCATGCCTCATTGACCGTCTTGCGACGAGTCAAGAGTGACTTTCCAGGAAAGGTGCGTTGTCAGGCCTATTGCGGGATGTATAACATTGACTCAATCTTGAATTCTGCCCATTCCTACTCTTGTAGGAAAACCAAGGCTCTCGCTATTTCGCCGGCTGTTGATACAAGGCCCCATTTCCCTGCAGGACAGTGGGCGGATTAAAGACAGCCAGGCTTTGCAGTTCCACCCCCACTTCGTTCCAGAACGATATTGTATTTCAGAATGCCAAATTTCTCTTTTTCTCCACCAGTTGAGATCTAAAGCGCTTAGATGAAACATTATTTCTTTGACACTACTGCGTATTGAAGGTAAGACATGGCCTTGCCTGTCTTCCCAACCATCCCTTCTATCAGCAGAGGCCGAAAACCTTGCCCATATGTCTTTATCAATAGTCCTCTACCTTTTTGTCTTTTTGCTGAATGTAAACCTGTGGCCAAAAGTTTGAGATGTGCGTCAGAGGGGTTGCTGCAGATATTGAGGACCTTTGGCGCGTATTAGATAAAAATAACCTTTTTCTATTGGAAATGTGTAGGCCGGGATGAAAAACGCATTATTTATCCTTGCTGAACTATTTTTATAATTAAGAAATTCCGGCTACTTGACCGTCTATAGCAATACGCGAATGCCGTCATGCTGATTGTAGCCAATGAGTCCCGCTAGTCCGTATATCCCTGCTAGTGCTGGCTATACGTGTATAGCCAAATGGCCTACGGCAGTATCCGCACTTTAGTTGACCCATACTGACATGCACTGGAAACTGCATGGATAGTGGAGGGAGTGTGAATTAAGCATAAGACACATCCAATCCAGTCACCCTTGAGGAGGAACTTGCCGTATCATGTACTGGCCCCTCAGGTTTCAGGGGCCAAGTCCGCGTATTGCAACACACAACTACGTACTCAATTCATCTATAACTAGTTCAGGAACAAGGACAAATAATTTTCAGTCTTCTTCTCATTATCCATTTCCAGCCTTTTCTTTCTTTAGTCTGTTAATTCCTTTGTTACATTCCCTTTCCTTTCTTCTCTAATCACCCGTCATTACGGAGTTGAACACACTCATTTGTATCAGACTTCCAACCCCACAATCGTTTTTCAATCTTCATCACTGTTTCAAAACGGCACAATGGCAGGTTTTACTTTCTACAATTATGAGCCCTCCCTACCAGCGGCCGCCATATTTGTCATTATCTTTACCACCACCGCTCTTGTTCACATGTGGCAAATGTTCCGGCATCGAACATGGTACTTTATCCCATTCCTCATCGGCTGTCTTTGTAAGTATCCTTGTCTTCAAAGCTGTGATAGACTGCTGATTCTCCACAGTTGAGGCGTTTGGTTATGTTGGCCGTGCGCTCTCCGCAAACGAAGCTCCAGACTACACCAAAAACCCATACATCATGCAGTCGATATTGCTCCTCCTCGGTCCTGCACTCCTCGCCGCGTCTATTTATATGATACTGGGCCGGTTGATAGTCCTTTTAGACGCCGGCCATTTATCTCTCATTCGAACAAAGTGGTTGACCAAGGTTTTCGTCATCGGCGACGTACTATCTTTCCTGGCACAGAGCGGCGGTGGCGGTATGCTCGCCTCAGCAAAGTCCAAAGAAAGTGTCGAAAAGGGCGAGAATATGATAGTTGGTGGATTGCTCATTCAGATCGTTTTCTTTGGCTTCTTCATGATTGTCACAGTTGTCTTTCACATGCGAATTCGCTCTCGCCCAACATCTCGATCTCTTGTCTTGAACACTCCTTGGGAGAAGCTGATCTTCATCCTTTACGCTTCAAGCCTTTTTATCCTAGTTCGTTCTGTTTTCCGTGTCGCGGAATATGTTCTTGGAAAAGAGGGAGCGCTGCAGGCAGAAGAGTATTGGATCTATATCTTTGATGCGACGCTCATGTCCTTTGTTGCTATTCTCTTCAATATCTTCCACCCTAGCCAAGTTATCAACAATCCGGGGGCCGAAAAGCCTAGGTATACGGTGGATGAGTATCCCTTGCAGAGCGCATAGTTTCCTCAATGTTTACAGGGAGCTTCAGTGGGTATACGATAGGACGTACCTGGTGTTGGACAGCGGAAAGTATAATAAGATGCATTCATAAAGACAAGTAAAGGCGATCTATAGATATAAAGAAATAACCTTTGTTGAATACAGCTAGCTTATTCAATAGCTTACGACATGCTACGGTATGCTTGTTGAGCTTTAACCCCCTCGTTTCAGGTTCCGTTCGCAGGCTGTGTATAGAGATGGCCATCAAGAGTAGTGTTCATGGTCCCATTTGCTTGGAAGATGTTCTTCAAAACATCAATGGTGAGGTGAAAGCCATCTGGGCTTGTCCTTTTGGTATTCTTTGAGCTTCCAGTCTGAGTCAGATCAGAATACCAGTCGACATGGCTGAGCGTCAGGGAAGGAAATGTGGCGCGAACTGTTTCGAACCCTGACAGGAACGTTGATCCATCGTCAGAGAAGTTGTGATAGATAACACTGATCTCACTGATAGATTTATCAACTCCCCCAACAATCTCAACATCAGCATATCCACAAATGAGCCCTGCCAGTGTATAATTTCCAGGTGTTGGCTCCGGACGTTGTGGATCAATGTCCCCTGGGGAATACTTCACACCCCATGGGACCTCGTCTGGGATGGGATTAACTGCGGGAAGATTGAGGGGCTCCCGAGTAGTCAGAGTTGCCAAGACCACACGTACTCGTCTACCTCCTGGCTCTTTGGATGGATAGCATGGAAGCGGGTTTATCCCACCGCACGCAGGAGGAAGTGTTTGAACATCCCCGTAAACAATCTGAGTGCCGTCAGGAGACCATTTAGGGTCAGCCATCGCATTCCATTCGGGGTCATTATAGTCGCCACTACCGGGGACACCGTCCCCTCGTCCATTAACCTTCTGGCCGAAATAGTCCCCGCGATCACCATAGCGATCCAAAAGGTACGGTCTGAAGAATCGTCTCTGTCCGTTGTTTCTGGTTGCGGACGTGAGCGATGTGCTGATTAAGTCAGTGATAGGCGGAATCTGTCTCATGCCAGAGAGCCACATCTGTCGGTCCGTCCCCCGTGTATCCTCAACCACGATCCATTGATCGTCCGGGGAGACAGCAACAGGATCACAATATTCTGGATGGCTAGTAAGTCGCCGGACCTTGCCAGTCTGCAGGTGAACAGCGAAGACATCAATGTTGGAGGACTCAGCCGGATAGCCGATGTAGGTAACTTCAGTTCCCCTACCGCTGAATCCACGAAGCTCGCCCACAGCTATGGCTTCCCGGTTGATGATAATAGCATTGCCATGCGTCGTGATAGGTTGTTCTGATTCTGGATTGAAAAGTCGCGTAACTTTAACGAGATCGTAACGTGGGACAAGTGGTGTGCCGGTTGTCGGCTTCGCGTTGAACTTCAATCTTCCAAGGTACGCATACTGGCCGATCTTTCGACCGGTTGTTGTGAAAACATTGAACCCAAGATGGACGTCGTCTGGGTGCAAACGCAGTTCCCGAA
Organism: Fusarium redolens; assembly: GCF_020744475.1. Taxonomy (NCBI): domain Eukaryota; kingdom Fungi; phylum Ascomycota; class Sordariomycetes; order Hypocreales; family Nectriaceae; genus Fusarium; species Fusarium redolens. The sequence continues at coordinate 351,986 of NW_025763690.1, read as the reverse complement.
TGGCGCCGCCCTCCCCAGTCCCATCAGGGCTAGTATTCCACCGGATCGGATAGACATGGGTACGTTCAGGTGTACAGGCTGCGTCAACCAGTTTATACTCTCCACAATCGAGTATATTGGTGCCGAATAGGATTCTTTTTCCATCGCCGAATGCCTGTGGGTAGTTGTATGTTAGGCTCGCTCCTCCTGTGTTTCCCTTGACCAATCCACAAGTGAGACACTTCCAGGGACTGCCACTGGGGAATTCCTTGCCGTCAGTCTTCACGGCGATAATCTGGCTACCATTGTAAACGCTGGCGGGGTCCGGAGATGGAGGAGCGCCTGTAAAGGTGACGAGAACCAAGACATGCTTTCCATCGGGTAAGAAGCCACCTGCTTGGAAGTCTTCGTTTGACGCTAGAGTCATACATCCAGTGCCATTTGGATTCACTTCTTTCGTGCAAGCCCCGGTTACATTGCCAGGTGCAACTGGTGGAAGGGGAAGTGTTGAAAGGCTGATGGGTTCTGGATTTGGTGGAGCATGTTGAGCGGCGCGATCTGCCATAATAAACTGGGAGCTTGGAAGTGCCATTGCCCCTGCTACGTGGCCAACCACGAGTGACGTGCGGTAATGCATTGTTGTTGTTGATGTCTCGCGGCAACGACCTGGCTGTATGCTTGCAATAGAAGGATTGGCAATAAGTCATGAAGGATGATACTGATAATCTTTCTACTCCCTTGGGAGGCAAATCAGTTTTCTGGACTCCATATATACGTCATTTATTTGCTTGAAGCTTGTATCAAACACAATACGCGAGACTTCGTCACTATACGCGTATTCCGTATTCGGCTATCAGGCAGTCTGCTTGGCGATGGATAACATGTACGTACCGTTCTCCAGCGCTAAACCCAGGCCATCAATTTAGTGTGATCTGGACCAATAAAACTCGGACCATTCGCTGGGTCCCAGCTCAGGGATTTGCATTGACCTTTAGAGGTACCATATAAAATTAGATTTTATGAGACTTGGGATAGACCTTGCGCACTATGATCTCTTCATACAGTCACAACTTTGACCTCGGGTCCCTCAATCTTCTTGACTTTGCGCCCCTCCCACCACGACATCAGACCAGCCAACAATCCTGTACCGCAGCCAAGGCCGATAAAAGTACCAGTAGCCCAGCTCTTTGACATTGAAGTCAGTATGTATGCCTGAAATTCTTTAGGGGAACTACGAAGACGTGAACTTACGGGACGATCAAAACGGTTATACCCCCACATGAAGTAACACAAAACAGCTTGCAGGAATGTATTCAGAACCATCATATAGATAGTGAATCCCAATTTCCAAAGCGGTGTCGGGGGCGCCTTCTCGCCAGTAAACGTGGTTGAGCGAGGAAGATCAGTAGCCGAGTCAGTCGGGTTCGGTTCAGTTGCCCAGGCAGGAGGTCGAAACCAAGCCTTGTTCTGCTCGGCTAGCCTCTGCATGGCAGGAACATTCTTCCAGCAGACAGCGCGGGTGTAAAAGTACCAGTCGCGGAAGCGCCATGGGGCGAGGCCAAAGCCTGTGACGCAGAAGAGGGCGTTGAGGATCTGACTATCTATCTCGAGCCATTTCTTACGCGGTGAGTTGTCATCGTTAGCGCTGGGATGGTTCATGGCTGGCGCGGCATTCAGCAGGAGGAAGAAGAGCATTGCCTAGGGATGAAGAATTAGAAGTGTACAACACAAAGATAAGATATGTCAGTTATCAATCCACTTACGCCCCATGCCTGTGAGAGCCTCGATTAGCTACTCGGGTAGGGTCTAGAGACCGACCCCCCGTGCTTTCCTTTCCACCGTAGGTGCCCGTGCGTCAAGCACGGGGGGTAGGCTGACTAGGGAAAGGGGCGGGTGACTGGGGAATAAATTAGATACCTCATTTTTGTATGTAGCCCCACCAAAAAAATAAGTCACTCCTTTAGTTGAATTGTCCCTCTTTACTGCACTGATGATGCCCGCGATATGTCATTACCCCTCACAAACATCGCAACGAAATCACCACTCAACGTCCTCAACACCAACAAGGTAATTACTTTATTCAGTCATGATAATTGCAATTTCTATTCAATTGAGACGATGGATACATCAATCAAAAGCCCTGAACCGGCTCTTACTGCAGTACAAAAATATATCAATTCTGACACCGGAAACCCTAATGTCTTGCGATATACAGCTCATAACCTTGAGACGCGTACTGTCGCGGCTGTCGAGCTTCTAAGGGAAGGATATTACTCCTCAGCTGTTAAAGCTGCTAAGGCATGGAGGGTACCATATAAAAGGTTGCTTTCTCGACAAAAAGGAAAACATCCTGTCTCTCAAAATGGCGGCAACTTCACGCTTTTTTCGCCGGAAGAAGAGAAGGCGATCCTCGCTTGGTGCTGGCGCCGCGTCACTCAGGGACATCATATACAGATGCGTACTCTTCGACAGTATGCTAATTCAATTCTAAAAGCAACTGACCGACTTCCAACGGCTTCTAGATACTGGGCAAGACGTTTTCTAAGAAGATATTCCTCTATTCTTCATAGAAAGAAGAGTTCAACCATCGCAGTGCAAAGAAAGGCGATGGCAGACCGAGCCAACGTCGAAGAGTGGTTTCGCAAGTGGCATGATTACGCGGAAAAAGGCATAGATTACGAGGATGTGTGGAACATCGATGAGACAGGCTTCCAGATCGGTTATCTTAAAAATGGGATGTTCCTGTGGACTTTTGGGGAAATCGACAAGCCTATCTTGACTGATGCACACGAGACAATAAGCGTCACGATCATTGAGTCTATATCAGCAAAAGGACGGGTTATTCCATCGTTTATCATCATGCCGGGCGTACAGCTGCCGTCTCGGTGGGTTGACAACCGCCTTGAACCGGGCACAACGATCGTTACAACACCAAACGGCTATATCGATGATATCTCCGCGCTAGAATTCTTCGACCACTTTGAACGGCTTTCCCGGACTTCTTTGAGTCCGGGAAAAAGAACACTATTACTAGACGGTTGTGAGAATCATTTTACCAAAGAGCTTTTCCAAAAAGCCCAAGATGCAGGCGTGGTGTTGTTCCCTTTCCCGCCTCACTTGACACATATCCTTCAACCGCTAGATGTAGGGCTATTCTGTGTATACAAGCATTGGCATCAGGAAATCCTTCTTCGTGAGATTGCAGATGGCGCTACAGACTTCAATAAAGCTGACTTTTTGTTCCATTTACAGGAGGTACGCGCCCGTACTACTAAGAGAAGCACTATCATCTCATCTTGGCAAAAGACCGGCATCTATCCCTTCGATCCTGAGGTTGTACTAGCCCGTATGATAAATCCCTTATCATCACTATCTTTGGAGGTAGCTGAAGAGTCGTTACCCGGCTATATCTCACGAGGGTCCTCTTCCACCCACAGCAGCGATAGCAACTCCGAAATGAGTGAGGAAGACGGCGTTACGCCGCCTCATGAGATACACCATTCGAATCGTCACGACCAGGAGATTCGATTGATGTCAACGCCACCCCCGTGCGTCAACTGGATCGAAATGAACACGCCGGAGCTCAAGTTACGGCAGATCCGTCAGTACGAGGAATATGTGGCCCTCAGGATCGAATGCTCAATAACCTCGGGCACGCCTCTGACTCCCTCAGTGTCACATGTCAATGAGAAGCTGCAGAAAGCACATACAACTCTCGCAGTCAATGGGATTACTGCGACTCAGGAAATGCGCCGTCTCAAGGAGAAGAACCTTAGAAGGTCTGCCCGGGATCAGGGGACCACCATACTGGCAAATTACGGGCCAATTACTATATATGATGCCAGACTTCGCGTCGCAAAGGATCAGCACAACCGGCTGGCCGGTCAGGCGGCCGAGGAAGCTCGTATGCACACTAAAGAAGTTAGGGTTGAAGTCGGGTATTTACGACGATGGATTGCAGCGGTCAGGAAGATGCTCAGGGCTTCTTTAAAGGATCTACGGGTTGCTGATCTATACAGCAGCCAGCCGACTTATTCTCAGAAAAGGAAGCTATTCACAGCGGCCGAATTTTATATAAAAAAACAACACCAAGATTGTATACGGTCGACGGCGGTGATAGGGTCAAGATACCGGCTTCACCGCGAGCTTCTGGCTAAAAGCAAAGATTCCAAGGTGAAAGCGACTAATGCAAAGAAATCAGAAAGTCGGGAAGCCCCTAGAGTATTTATCTTTCACTGGAATCCCCAATTCCTTCTTCCATTTGACTATGACTTCAATATCGTGAAGGAGGCGTTGGAATTTATTGTCAGTGACGAGGAAAAACGCCGCTCTAATCGGAAGAAGATGTCGTTGGAAGCTGACGGCTTAGAAATCGTTGAAGATGATGAGGAAATGGATGAAGATGATGAATATGATGATGATAATGAAGAAATAGTCATTGGGGATACTATTGAAGTCAGTTAGGGCGAGTTCGTTATCCCAAAGGATGAAGAAAATACCGAATAGTCGTGATGGTTGCTTGGTGTTTTGGCAATATGCATTTTTGGTGGGGGTTGCAAATGGAGGGGTTGGTCCGGTCACAATCATGTAGTTATCCGTGGCAAAGGAAGTACATCTAATTTGGTGGGGCGCACATATAAAAATGAGGTAGCTTAATTTCCCTAGTCAACCGACCCTTTTCCTAGTCACCGTACCCCCCGTGCCTGACCCTCAGGCTCCACGTGTGGAATGGGTTAGGCTAAGGGGGGCCGGTCTCAAGGCCCTACCCGAGTAGGTTAAACGCACGGAATGGATGGACAAAAGCCACTTACAACAATGTTCAAACCGTACAGCGTGATGAGGAAGCCAGATGGCGTGAGAAAGAATTTCCAAAACGCCTTGAGGCCGTTGAGGATCGTTGGTCCCCATTTCTCCTTCTCGTCAGCTTTGTGTTTCTCGTACAGACTTTGCCGTCGAATCTGCCGCTGACGATGTTTTTCGCGCAGATGAAGATGATGGTGGTGATGGCGTTCACCGGGTGCCTCGGTAATAGTCTCAGCCCTCGTCGACCCTTGTTCCACGTCTACCTCCTCAGGAATAACGGCGGGCTCCTCGGTGAAAGGGTCCTTGTCAAACCTTGGAAGCAAACTGGGTCTGCGGGTGAGTGTCGATGTCCTAACCAGCGTGAGCTCGCCGTCTGGCTCGGGGGCAGCGTAACGCGCAGAGTGGCCTTGTGCGTTGAACTCGATCTTGTCGCCGCCAGATTCGGCGTCGCGGAGTTCAGTGAGATTGGGTGCTTGTGCGATGGCGGTACCAGTGGCTTGCCACATGCCCAGCTGCGGGTTAGCATTGATGAGCGATAGTGACGCGCCGCGGACACGACCGACGAAGCCATTGTTTGGTGGCGGCTCCGACATTGCGGCTGATATTTTCTGGGGCCCTTTCACTCTCGTCTTTTGAGAGATTATTGTTGGATTTGAGGCTGAGAGGCTTATTTTGTGGTCGATGATGCCAGGTTCATGGGGTAAATCTGACGGAATTGAATTAATCTTATTTCTCGGAGTCGGCCTCTGGTTAGTTCCGTTCTAACCATCTTACTGAATGCAGTAAAACGCCAGAGGCACTTGTTCCACCGGCAAAACCCGCGCCCAGTCATAGACCAGTATCCAGATAATTAATCAGCTTAATCATCAAGTAAAGTTTACGCTTGAGAGCGATACGGATAGATAAACAGAGCTAACTAGATATGATTTAGATCATCGGCGTCTCCAAAAGTGCCGACTCCGCGGACTGTCCTCGCCAGTTAATCCCCTCGGCACAATGTTACTATGAATATATGACATGATGTTCGAGATGCTAAGATTCAGAAAGAAAAAGGAACTGCTATACTGTCACTCGCTCTCAAGATATTGCACTCTAACATGTTGTCACCGACAGATTGTTACCATGGTGCGCCGTGATTCTCTGCCTTCAAATGATCTTTCCTGAGATCATACCTCTTAAAAGCCTAGGGTAGCCCAGAGCGCAAGTCCACCAACAACCCACGGAAACATCATCCTGAAAGCCATCTGCGCATTGAACTCTTGCATGAGGTCCAAGACGTTCTTCGCGCTGGCTTTCAATGGTTCATTCTCAGTAGATGTCGAGTCCGCAATAGCGAGGAGCTTGTAGGACGGGCCAAGCATCACCTTCCGTACCCAGATCCAACCAAGAGGCATGAGTCCTCCTGCAGTAGCCCAGATCTTCCAAGGCAAAGCAGAGCTGTTCTCCTTGTACTCTCCATAGGCGATAGTGCCAATGACAATAATAGTGGTCAGGTCCACCCATGGCACAGTGGCTGACATGGACCAGTAAAAGTACTCCCATTGCTTTGCAGCGTCCTTGGGCGACTTTTGAACTGTTGGGTAGATTGAGGGGAGAAGACGGTAGCCTGATGTCATGGTACCGCCGTTGATGAGACTACCAGCGATGGCAATGCCCTTGAGGGCTGGGAGATAGGCGTGAAGGGAAGACATGGTCGTGTATTGATTCAAAGGTGATTTGAGGAAGTGATGAGAGGAAGAAGGATGTTTGTAACGCTGTTTGAGATACAGTGACAAGGAACAAACGAAAGACTTTTCTGGTGGCAGTGTTGCACTTTTGCGTTTGGAGTCGAATGGAGAAGTTGTTATAGTAAGGAACTCTTTGGCAATACCGTGGGAAGATCCAGCCTTTACATTACAAAGCTTCATGCATGGAAACCACTGGACAAGCTGTTATCGCACTGTACGCCAGACTGTCATTCGTCATAAGGCGCAGCCGAGTTTTCTGGACGCGCATAGCTTTTTGGATCTTGACCTCTTGGGGAATTCCAGCTGAGATTATACTGAAAGTGTTCAGCGCGCCACTGGACGAGCCGCTGACCACTCTTGTTTTTTCTAGGCAAGCCAGCAAGCTATGTGTAGAGAGTGCATCCACGGAAACTCATACAAATTGAAAGCCCAATGTGACAGTTGCTGGAAAGTGGAGAGAGCTGAAAATCTCGTCACAGGTGTATCTCATGAGCGATGATTCACAATTCGCTCACTGCAATGTTCGTTTGAACTGAGACACTCAGAAACCCCAAGACATTTTTGGCCACTGCATCATGCATGGGTAATGTTCAGGGTTGCAGTATTGGCTTTAGCGCCCACCCCTGCCTGCATTAGGTCTTGCAATAGCTAGTTACCCCTCAGCGCTAGCTTGCGGTAAGCTGCTCTCAACTCATCTTCGGGTTAGTACTCTTTCTGTGGCTGGCTGTCAATGAACTTTGGAATTTGAGCATTCGTCGACCTTTCAGAAACATGGTATCCTTTCAAAAGTCCATTTTTCTCTGAAAGAAACTGAGGCCCACTAACAAGCGTCCGAAATTGAGGCCATCTTGACCATGATGGAGTATGAACAATGCTATCCGAGGAGATTCTCTCGAGATCTACGGAGTACTGGAAATTATAAATGCCTTTCTTAGATAATTACGATTTAATCAACATCTTGCGAAGGAGCCTGTTACATGCGAGCTCATTCAACCCCCTACAGGTTATCATGATTGAAGTTATGATTATTTTCTCAATCAACTTACTACTCACAAGTAGAATAAAACCTGTATACCCTTGTAAATTAACAACGCGGCCAATAACATGACAACTAAAACTCCACGCCAACAGCATTGACCAACTTCTTCACAGCGCCAAAGAACTCGACAAGTCCCATTGTCCACCATGATCTCCTCTTCCAGCCTTCCTCGATAGGTAGTCTCTCATCCTCAAAGATAGCTTTGACATACTTGACGGGGATCGTCTTTCCATCTCCAAAACAGCCCATCATCAGTGCGATTTGGCCGCAGTTAACCTGATGTTCAGCCGGTCCATAAACCAACTCTGGATTGTCCTCCAGTTGACGTTGAATCCGAGCTTTGATAAACCTTCCAAGGTCTTCAATAGTGAGTGTTTCGCCATCAAAAGAATAGTCCAACATTTCTTCGATCAAATCTTGTTGAGGATCATTGTTTCCTTGCTTCTGAGCAATGTCTCGTCTTGACAGAGAGATGTCGTGCTCGATAGCACCGTGAGAAGCAAGATCAACAAGATTGAGATACTTCTTGCCATCACTAATCTGGTTCGCATTCCAGCAGCCAAAATAGTCAAAGAAGGAATAAGGGTTCTTGATGAGTGACCAAATTCTTTGCCATGTGCTGACAGGCTTTTTCATGTATGCTTTGGCTGGGTTTTGGTACTCGAAGTAGGTCGGAATAGCAAAGACAGAGCCGAGGAGGGGACTCATGCCAACATGTTTCATTGAAGCATTGAGATCGTCCATGAAAATACCACGTCCGCTGCGCTCAAGATAGCCATGGTTTGCAAGAGCGTTCACAACGGGACAAGGACTTCTGCTGGCATTGGGAGGAGCTTTTGCAAACTCTCCAACTGCGAGTGAAGGAGGCATTGTAACAAGAATAAACTTTAAGGGTCTTGCAATGATGGAGGTTGAACAAGGGAAAGCAGATGAGCTGGTTTCGCAATAGCAGAAGGATGCGGGAGTAATGCTGCTTGAATCAATTTGAGCTGTTATACTATAATGAAAAGAAGCTGTAAGATCACTAGCGAGACTCCATTATCATCAACCAATGGTTTTGAGGTTGGGTACATTGCAGTCCAGACCTGTAGCGTAGTATTTATGGCGTCCAGTTGAGCGCTGAGCATTTCCAATAGTCCCAAGATCAGCCGCACTACCTCAAGCCAGAGTTTGAGACATTGGATGTACCTGATGGTCCACAAAGAATTGAATGCAAGAGCTGCATTACTGCTTACGTCTGGTGGCTTGGCGAAACGGGCAACCCATTCACTCAGTTGGGTAAACTTACTAGACCTACATGTCTCTCCGCACAGTATCAGCAAGGAGTAACAGTCTCACCACAAGCGCCGAATGCCTGAACGGTTGAATACCAGGTTACGAGGTAATCCTTGGCACGCAGGTGCACAGCGCAGTAACAAAGCTTATGTAACACGGCGTTTGGCGGCCCTGGGGTCGCTTGAAAAGGAATGTGATAAGGCTAATCTCACCAACGGCTGCATGTTCAGCTCCAAAGGTGGCCTGAGCGCTTCTTTTTTAGTCTGAACAGGGCGTTATTTTAGACCCCTAAGGGTTCAGCCAGCCGCAACGGGCCGTGTCAAGAGCTGAATGGGTGGATTTGTTAGTGGCTGAGCGGGGAATGTGATAAGGGCCCAGCATTGGGCTGCAGCGGTGATATCCGCTCCTCGTATGCATGCTCATGTTCAGCTCTGAGCTTTGTCCCGTAATGGCCTGATTTGGTCATTTCTTGGTATATCATTCTGCCTTTTGTGATATCTGAAAGCGCGAATGCACAAATTCAATAGTGGCGGATTATGAAATGTCACGATGACGAATGAACATTACGCAAATGTCAGCCACGCCGTATACAAGGTTCGTCAGCTCGAGAGTTGAGTGAGCATTAGGCCAGAAACATAATGGATATAGCATTCTTGGCGTTGCAGATGCCGAAATATGGAGAACGACGCCCGAGAATTAGTACTGATACAACGGAGTAAGCGAGCCAGGGTCTGATTGATGTTTTGTCTTCACAGTGCATTCACAATCTTGACGCGCATACCGCATCTACGTTCAACAATAATAGGTCCCAAGCTGCACCAGCTCAAACGAAGTACCGCGAACCCATATTATTGCTTCATACTATTCCATCTCATCTCCTTCATTCCGAGAAAGTGTGTATAAGTCACTCTCACCAAGTTTACACCATCACCTTCCCTCTCTATTTCCTGCTCGTGCTGTTTTCAGTAATACCGCAGAGTACCTCAGGCCGTCATCATGAATGGCCACTCTCAGCCCTCACATGAGCCTGTAATGAGCAAGCAAGATGAGGATCTGATGCAGCTCACGTTGCAACTCAGAAACAAGAAAGAAGCTGAGAAGTATGCCAAGTTTCACGGCGACAAACTCATTGGAGTATGTATCACTTCTGACGTTCTATCATCCTTTTAATGACGCCTTTAGAACCCGATTGTTCCCAAGGTTGGCTTATGGGAAGATGTCAAATCTGTGTTCTCCAAGTCTAGCAACTGGCCTGCTTTAAAGAGAACGGCAGATGGTTTCATTAAAGGCACTGGACTTGATGTAAGTTGGGCAGGTATTCTTCTTTAGCTTTCTTGCTGACACAGACGGTAGGGACAAAGTCTGGCGACGATCGCTGGCAGTCTTTCTGACTACAGCGTCCAACGCCAGAAGCTCATCAACGACCAAGTCAAGGACAAGTACGACAAGATGCTGCACCGTGAGTTTACACAGATTGAACAGAGACTGGCGACAGATGCTAATTTTTTCAGCACCTTTGACGTATCTTGGTGATGCATTCCAGTATCGAACTGCTGATGGCAAGTTCAACAGCTCCATCAATCCCCATCTCGGCCAAGCTGGTGCTCCATACGCCAAGACCGTCCCATCAAAGACAGCGCCGTTGGGAGCTCTCCCTGATCCTTCTGATCTCTTTGACAAGCTTATGGCACGAGAAGAAGGTGGCCGAGAGAGCCAGTCTGGACTGTCTGCAATGCTCATCTATCACGCCACCATCATTATCCATGACATCTTCAGGACTAACGACAACGACAAGAATATCTCTGATAGCTCGTCTTACCTCGACTTGTCTCCACTCTATGGATATACCACCGAGATGCAACGTAAAGTCCGAGATGACAAGTACAAGCTTGGTCTTTTGAAGCCTGATACGTTTGCTGAGGATCGTCTACTTCGGCAGCCACCTGGCGTCTGCATCATGCTCGTTATGTACAACCGATACCATAACTACGCTGCAAGACAACTTCTTCGAATCAACGAGAATGGCCGCTTTAGAGTTCCCGTCATGTACGAGAAGACCAAACTTGTCTCTCTGATCATGGAGCATCTTCCTGAGAAGGACCAGTACGGCCAGAAGCTGCCATTGGACGAAAAGGTTCAGAAGATGTGCAAGCAATACGAAGATCTCTGGAGACAGGTCCGCGCAGCGAGGCCTGGCGATGCACCATACGCTCCTCCGAAGACGCCTAACGAGACTGATAAAGAGAAGGAGTCTCGAGAGAAAGCTGAGAAGGCTCGTCACGACGCTCTGGAGGAAATTGAGAAGTTCAACAAGTCGAAGCTGAACCAAGACTTGGAAGACTTGGCCAACGATCTCAAGCTTCTCCTCAAGAAGAAGACGCTGAAGCTCAAGGAGCACGATCATCAAGCTGCCAAGGACTTTGAAGCTGCATGCGACGAGTTCAAGGATGCCTGGGAAGCTGCCTGGAACAAGCAAGACGATGATCTCTTCAACACCGCTCGACTCATTACCTGCGGCATGTACATCCAGATCTCAGTCCACGACTACTTGAGAGCTTTGATGGGCTTCCACCAATTCAACACCAACTTCACTCTTGATCCTCGCGCCGACTTTGATCAGAAGAAGACGAGCCGTGGTATCGGCAACCAAGTCACGGTCGAGTTCAATCTTCTCTACCGCTTCCACTGTGCCATCTCCCGCAAGGACGAAGCATACACTGAAGACTTTATGAAGAAGGTGTTGCATTTCAGAGACCCAAGCAATACATCTCTTCCCGAATTTCTTGGAACAATGGCTGCTGTCAAGCAGAAGGCTGCGGAGGACCACAAGTATGGTAAGAGGGAGCCTGAGCCATGGGAGGTCACCTTTGGTATCCCTGATGAAGACACAGCACCTGCAAATGGGTCTGGGTCATCTGGCAATACTTCAGACAGTGGTATAGCTTTCAGCGGTGATACTTCCAACATCGGCCCAGAAAAGGTCACCAAGTCCAAGCATTTCACTCGCAACGCCATCACCAACCTTTTCGACGATAATCAGATGCTCGAGGAGCTTACTTCAGCCATGGATGACCCTATCTCCAACTTTGGTCCCCGCAACGTTCCCAAGTGCCTCAAACCTGTTGAGATCATGGGCATTCTTCAGGCTCGTCGTTGGGAGTGCGGAACTTTGAATGACTTCAGAGACTTCTTTGGCCTGCCCAGACATCAGTCGTTTGAGAGCGTTACAAAGAATGTAGAGATCCAGAATGCACTCCGAGATCTTTACGAGCATCCTGACAAGATTGAGCTGTATCCTGGTATCTTCTGTGAGTCTGACGAGTACATGGGGCTGGACCCAGGTCCCAGCGAGTCAAGTTCTGCTCTCTGGTCTGCCATCTTCTCGGATGCCATCACCCTTGTTCGATCTGATCGATTCTACACTGTTGATTGGAACACCAACTCTTTGACTTCTTGGGGCATGAAAGAAGTCACTCCCAACAACGAGATCTGCAAGAGTTCAGTCTTCCATCGACTACTACAACGTGCCTTCCCAGGATGGTTCCCCTCCAACACCATCCGCTTCTTTCATCCTTTCTACACCGCCAAGCAGAATGCCATCTACGCCGAGGCTCAAGGCTATGGTGATTGGTTCAAGGAGACAGTTGATCACCCAAAGATCGCCGTTGCTGCTCCAGTGCAGAAGCCCGAGAAGCCGTGGTACCTCAGCAAGTACGACGACATCAAGATCATCTTGCATGGGGAGAAGTCTAAGAACTTCACCAATCCTGCATATTACTACAAGGCAAACCTTCCTCAAGTAGTCAGGGATGTGTTGAACCCGGTGCCTGAGAAGAAGCCACCTACCTACTCATCTGTGATTGACGATTATGTCAAGGACGTGGACTCAGACTTGAAGAAGTATCTTGATCACGAGATGAGAGAAATCGTCAAGAGAGAGTCAATTTCTATGACCAATTCGACGTTCCAGATCGATGCCACTCGAGAGTGAGCTTTCTCTCTTCCCTTTGACACCAAGACCCAGCTGACCACTTCATAGCTTTGCCATACCCGTTGTTACTCGATATGTCGCTGACTTCCTTGGCTTCGGCAACAAGCTCTTCAAGACTCCAACTGAGACCAAGGACACGTACAGCGAGAATGAGATTTATCAGCATATCACAAACTGTCAAATCTTCCTCTCATACAACGCTGACGAGACCAAGTGGTTGCAGCGTCGTGAGGCTTTCAAGGCTTCTATGAAGAAGCTCATCGAACTGACCCAGAAGGGAACAATCTGGGAGGCCGGACAATGGGACATCACAAGGGCATTGTTTGGTAAGAAGGAGACAAATGCTATGCATGACCTTGGAGTCTTTGTCGCGAAGCAGGTCTTGGCTTATGAGAAGGATCAGAGAAAAGCGGCTGCTATTCTTCTCCTCATCTGTCTTGACTTTGCATATAATGCGGTCGTCTCAGTAAGTCACTCCTGTGCTTGGTTCATAAGAAACCTGCTAATCGCCACCAGTTCACTGCTACCTTGGACGGCTACATGAGGGATCTTTATGCAGCGGCTGACGGTCGTCCACATCTCATGCTCCTTCGTAATGACGTCGGTCCACAATGGATCCAAGTCCAGAAGTGTGTCTTCAGTGATAAACCAGACGCGGATGAGCAGCTTGAGAAGATGGTCCAGACAATGGCTCGTATCACCGTTCGGCAACCCATTGTGCGAAAGGCTGTCGCGCAAGGCGATTATTCCTTTGCTGGTGTGAACAAAGGAAAGCCGGTTACCATCAAGGAAGGCCAGGCTGTTATCCTCGATCTTGTAAGTTGATGCCACGAGCTATCTGTTAAAATAATGTATTAACTGCGTTCTACAGGCCAAGGCTGGTGAGGAGCCAGGAGTTAAGGGCAATCCAGAGAAGCAGCAGCTCTTGATGTCCCAGCTCAGCATCGCCGACAAGTTCGGAGTCTTTGCACCTCGACGCGTTGCCACGATCTCTTTAACCTCAATGATCAAGTTCGTCGCTCAGATGAAGAATCCTCGTCGTGGTCATGATGCACAAGGCAAGCTCAAGAAGATCAACCTTGACTCTACTCCCGAGGGCTACGCCAACTACATGGCGCCTGGACGAGTCAGTTGGATCGAACAACAAGTCAAGAAGCTGGATGACCATGACGAAGCAGACGAGATCTTTACCGATGATATCCTGCGACCCCAGACTGATACATATCTTACCCCAACTTGGGATGAGTTTGTTCCCTTCCCCATGACGTGGAAGATTCGCTTCGATGGATTCGGTGAATCAGACTACAAAGTTGGCACCAATGACTACGGTAGAGTCAAGACAACTCCTACTCTGCCTGATTTCTGCCCTCCGTGGTATCAGCCTCAAGGTCCAAGTACTGAGGGAGGTGCTTTTGCTTCCGTTGTCTGCGTTTGTGCTGATGATGGAGCTGCGGACGGCAAGGTTGATGAGAAGGGCGAGAAGGTTCACAAGAAGCATTGTCCTTGCGTCGGGGGCTCCAAGAAGAAGTCTAAACTGAAGACAGCTCAGCTTTCGACTGGCTGTGGATTGAGCGATAACTGTGTGCATAAGTAGTGCTCTTGCGAATTTCTTTAATAGTAATCATTTTGTTGTATAACCCCTGTTTCACAGATTTGATGTGTGTTATCTTTGGTCACTACTGTCGTGATATTTCAGATTCTCTGGGTTTGCATGACCTCTCTGCTTATCTTGGATGTTCCTGCTGGAGATCAAGAAGGACACTTGCTGAAACTAGTCCAAGTTTGGTCTCCATCACCATGACTATTTCTAAGCGTCTTTATCAGTTTGAGGAATGTTACGAGACAGCCTATTGCCAGTCCTGCTAGACTTGACCGAGCAACGATATTGATTAACTTTTCTTGTCTTACGTAGCGGGACACTGAAGTCGGCGTTCATCTTAGCCCAGGTGATGCGATTGCCAGTTTACACTTTTCCCTGTTGACTTTCGCAGCCACCTTCGGCATTTGCTATCAGCTTCGTATTATGTGTGGGATGGGCTATGCATTATGTACTTGATACGACAAGCGGGATGACTGGAGATGACCATGACTCAGGCCCAAGCCGCTGATAGCTTGGCAGGGGAAAATCGCACTATGGACAATGGTATAGGCAGAATGAAGTGGCTTAGAAGGGAAGACTAGGGTGGCATTGGCTGCTTGCTAACTGAATTACGTGGTCAATTTCTTATTGTGATCTTCCGTTGTTTCGATCATCAAGTGCTCCAATTTATCTGACTTAACTGGAATTGTGTGAATAAATCCCGTGGATGGCGCTGCGCAGCCCTTGCTATAATTTAGTAATATGGGGAGAAATCTCTCATCTCGAATTGATTAGAGAGCGAGAATGACATAGGAACGCATTTAGTGTGTTGCAGTATTCCTTGATTGATTTATTCCTCAGCTCATATCTCTTGTATAGGTTAGATGAGCTTTATTGGATGCTGCCAAGAATAAGCAACACCCGCTAAGCGAGAGCGCCTACAACTGCTTGATTCGTCCTAGCTCTTCCGCGCAACGACGCCAAGAACCATGGGAGATCTGCACAGAGCTAGGATGATCCTCGTGAATCTCTTCCTTCTGAGGGGAACCTCGGATATTACACCACGCTGGCCAGGATTAAGCATAAGAGGCTCACGAGATAAAAGGAGGGGAACAGTTTACAAAGCACATTAAAGTTCACAGCCGGACAGGTGTTTAGTCATTGATAAACCAGACCAACCAATACTATCACGAGGCGTGGGGGCGGTTTATACGATTGACCGTGTCGGAAGCTTCTGTGATTCTTCCAAGGCCTCTAACTTCCTGATGTAGTAGTACTACCCCATAGTTTTTGAACTCTAAAGGAGGCCTCGGTGCTAATAGCGGGGATAGATAACGGCAATTAGAATGAGTAGAGTTTGTGTGGGAATAAACAGTTGCCGGAGTATAAATAAGAGCAGCCACTCACAATGAAAATAACTTTATCACAAACTTTAACAACACTTATAGTATCGATTAAGTTTTCACAATCATACTGTCACCATGTTACCAAAGTTTATCACGAATATTCTTATTTCAGGCGCTGTTGTTGCCGCTGCCACTCAAGAACCCCTCCAGCCTAATCGATGCGACGTTACCTGCCAGCTTGCATATCGTAAGGCTCTCGCTCTTGAGTCCAGCCGCTGGGTCAACCAGAATGTTTCCACAGACGACTTTTACTCCAACCCATCCAATCTCTCCGAATATTCTGCTGGTGATCTTGTGAAATGGGAAAATGTTCCCGCTGATCAAGCCTCCAAGAGGTGGACCCTTCCCGGAGGAGTATCCATGTCTCGGTTCTTCTATATTACCGAGGACATTGAC
This sequence comes from Fusarium redolens, assembly GCF_020744475.1. Classification (NCBI taxonomy): domain Eukaryota; kingdom Fungi; phylum Ascomycota; class Sordariomycetes; order Hypocreales; family Nectriaceae; genus Fusarium; species Fusarium redolens. The sequence continues at coordinate 335,791 of NW_025763690.1, read as the reverse complement.
GGAAAGCCCATTCCAGCCACAGGCTTTGTCTTGACTCCTTACTCCAACCCACTTGGTAACGACAAACCTTTCCGTACGCTTGTCTGGACCCATGGAACTGCTGGTGGCACGCGTCAATGTGCGCCATCAAACCATCGCGCTCTCTACTATGAGTGGTCAGGGCCTTTTGCTCTTGTTCAACAAGGCTATGTTGTGATTGCCCCCGACTATGCTGGTCAAGGCAGTGACATCCCTCAGGGCTTCATGTATGAGTCTGGTGCACTACATGCTGGAGACGTCAGCTTTGGACTCCAGGCTGCCCGCAAAGCTCTTGGAAAGCGCATCACTAAGGAATGGGTCGTTATTGGCCACAGTGAGGGTGGTTTGACTGCATGGAGAACTGGTGAGCGAGAGGCAAAGCCTGGCAAAGCAACCGGCGGCTTCCTCGGTACCGTTGCAATTGCCCCAGCTCTCCAGCCCATCAAGCTTATCCCCGAATCCTTCCGCCGGGCAAAGGGAGGCCCAGCTGGCGATGTTGTCTCTATCTTCCTTTTACAGTCTATCTCGCGCCTCTTCCCCTCGATCAAGGTCGAAGACTACGTCACCGACATTGTTCTCAGCCGCATCGCCCTTGCAGACCAGGGTTGTCTCGGCACAGGAGGTACACTCTATGGTAGCCTGACCGTGGAACAACTGTACAAGAACACCAGCTGGATCGAGCATCCCGACTTCATTGACTGGCAGAAGCGTTACAACGGCGCTGGAGAACACCCTCTAGCAGCTCCCATGCTTGTCATCCAGGGGGATGCTGACATTCTGACGTACGCCGAATATGCCGAAGAGGACTTCAACGCCACTTGCAAGAAGTACCCTGAGTCGACTGCTGAGTATAGGCTTTACCAGAAGACGGATCATGGTCTTGCTCTTTCGGTTTCCCAGGCTGACTTTTTCCCATGGATTAAGGATCGCTTCAACAAGGTCAAGTTGAACAAGGGCTGTAAGAAGACTGTCATCAAGCCGGTAACTGACAACTTTGGGCTTTCGAGCCAGGACTGGCAAGTAGAGCTGTGAAGGCCAAGGTGTTGGTATGATGAGACATGACTCGATTCTTTGAGGCTTTGAAGTGATTGTATTGTTGTTATTTTGTACCTATTTATCCAGCGTAGTTTATTGTGCGAATACTCTGAAGAATAATTTCCCGCGTTTCCACTTGCTGCTGTGCCGATTGATAAGAAAAAGACAGCGTCTCTCATCCTAGATGTGTACCAGCAGACTGCTTATGTTCTGCTTTGTTTGAGAAGGCTCGCTTTGAATGGGTTTGTTGACACATTGAAATCTTAACGCAACATTACAAGGGCTTAAACAGCATTTCAAGAACAAGTTCCGCGACATGTCTCACATCAAATTATTCAACCAATAATATTCTTCCTGAGTTGCATCTTGTTAGGTGCAAGACGTTTCAATCTCTCTGGTGGCTTGTAACTTGTCAGAGCGGGGTTTTGGGAGGCCCACCAGACTTGTTGTACCACCTAACCTTTGTTCCTTTCTCCCTGTCGCCGACATGTAACCAGTACTTTTATTTACTCTGTATCGTTCTGTTCTTCATTATTGGTGATTGAAGTCTCTCAGGTCCCTGTCAGCATGGATACCTCGTCATTGATGCTGGCCCTCCAGCTCCAGCAGCAAGACTTGGACCTATGGGAACAGTCCAAAAAAGGAAAGCAGCGCGAGGGCGAGGTGACAGACTCAGATCTGACATTTGATGCTTGACGCCGTGAGCTTGAGTTAATGACGGCTCAGATATCCGATCAGGTGTTGGCCCTCAGTATTGCAAGAGCTGTTGAGTCAGATGGTCAGGTCATCAGAGAAGCTCAGTTGGCAGAGGAGCAGGCTGCAAGAGATCGTGAATACGCCGTCAGACTTTCAGAGGATCCCAGTGCAGCAGCCAGATCAGTCGCCGAAAAGGGAAAGCCAGCACAAACAGATGAGGTGGAGGATGATTTGATTGACATCTTGAGGTCCATGAATCTGGGTCGATTTGATAGCTCAATGTCGGGCCAACCCGAGTCGTCGAGCTGGGCATCATCGCGCAAGCCGCCTCAAACACGGGAATGCATTGCCTGCAACGACCGATTTCCACCTCTTGCACTCTCAAAATCCCCGTGTTCTCACGACTATTGTCGAGAATGCCTTGTTGGTCTGATTCGTTCGTCGCTCCAGGATGAGACTCTATTCCCTCCACGATGCTGTGGCCAGAATATTCCCATCAAACAAGGGCGTTGGCTGTCGCCGGAGCTCGTTGGGCAGTTCCAGGCCAAGAAGCTGGAGTTCGACACCCCAAATCGCACTTATTGCAGCGAGCCTTCCTGCTCAACGTTTATACCGCCTGCTTTTATCGCTGGTGATAGAGCTACTTGTCCTAAGTGCAATCAAAGGACTTGCATTCACTGTAAGGGGTCGCATCATATCGGTGTCTGCCCTAGTGATAACGCCTCGCAGCAAGTCTTGCAGCTTGCGGCTCAGAACGGCTGGCAGCAGTGCTATAATTGCCGAAGACTCGTTGAGTTAAACTTTGGATGCTACCATATAAGTAAGTCTTGGCGCAGCTGAGCATGTCGCAAGGTTGCTAATCTGGAACATAGCCTGCCTTTGTAGAGCCCAGTTTTGCTATATCTGCGGCGAGCGCTGGAAGACTTGTCGCTGTCCACACTGGGAAGAAAGGCGCCTGGTGCGAAGGGCCAATGTTATTGTTGACCGAGATGATTATGCCGGCAGGATGAACCCGAGGGCACGACAGGCCCGCATTGAACAGGAAAGGTTAAATCTGCTGGAGAACCATGAATGCACACACAGAACTTGGAACTGGCGTGGTGGTCGTCACCGGTGCGAGGAATGTCGCGACGTCCTTCCTCACTATATCTTTGAGTGTCCTCAGTGCCATGTTATGGCTTGCAGGCGATGTCGATTTAACCGGTTTTGAGATGGTCGTTTATGTGGATACGTCGTCTAAGCATTAAATCGGAGGGATAGATGTTAGATAGACTCAAATGGCAGCTTCTTTGGTATGATTATAATGGGCATGAATTTATTATATAGCCACAATGAATAGGGTTGACAAGGTATGTGAAAGATGGTGATCGAAGAAAAGGTTAATGGCGGGCATTTACAAGGCACGCAAGGCTATACACAGTTCGGAGTCCAGCCCGTGCCTTGGATCTTATTGCCCTCGGCATTTGCCTCACTGGGTCGATGGGCTCACACTAGTAACAACATTAGGGTATTTTGACTCTTCCTTCCACTCCGCCGGCGCTTTGCAAATGCGTATATCCTTCCCTCTTGCTCTGTACATCACCCTGTTCTGACAGTTGTCGCAGATGTGCTCGATGTCGAATGACCACTTCGCCATGTATGGAGCGACTGCTCCACAGACCGTAGTCATCAGCAACGCAACAGCTTGTAGACTGTGATTTGTCAGCTCCGTTTCAGTAAAACCGTTGTCTTTCACATACTGAGTTGTGTTGGAAGGCTTCTTCTTCACTCTTGTTTCGCTTCGCCGTAAACAGAACGGACAATCAATGGCTTCAGGTTGGTCCCCGAGGAGATGTAGAGGTGTCACGGTGTTGGATGCTCGAGGAGCGGGTATGACTTCTAAACCAGAAGCGTATTCGATATTTGTTTGTGGTGTTGTACTAATCATGGGCAGATTGTCGCGGTTATGCGCATATTCCACGAGAGCAAGTTCGGGCGCATCGTGTATGACAGCTTGCGGAAGGCAATCGGAGTCGGCTCCTGGGGAGTGAGATGCCTCGATTGTGCTAGGGTTGCGAGGGTCGAGATCTGTTTCGGTAAGGGATGGTAATGTAAATGACTCGATCGATCGCGAGGTTATAGGCGTCATGGCCATTGGGGACACAGAGACATTGAAGGCGACAGGGCTAGATGTTGTTGTCATGGGAGATACACCAAAGCCATCTGTTGTGAGAGGATCTGTTGTCGTTGCCTCCGAGTAACTTGGTGGTGGCAGAGGACTGTCCATGTTATTTCAGGTCATGTAGAAGGCAAAGATGCTTCTTACCCTGCTGGGCCTTGGTGTAGTTGCCGGTCTTTGTAATCCATTCTGAGAGAGAGGACGAGAAAATTGACAAAACTCGGCAGTATTCCACTCGGAATGGCAGGAAGCAAGATATTTAACTAGTTTAGTAGGATCTACAGCACACTGACAGGGTAGGCTCATATGCTCGGAAGCGACGGAGCTGCTCATCAAGCGATGCTTAAACTAACAATTGTGTTATGGCCCTACAGGGCTAAGTTTAGATTAACATGAAACCTTATGGCATCTCGGCCACGCGTAGCGTACGCAACAATAACCCCAAAGCCATAACGCAATCTGAGTTCATGTTCCAGGAGCCGCTAACAATCACTAACCAACGGTACAATCCGGTACCGAAACCGAAACCGATAGCGGGACCGACAAAGGTCGACCAATCAAACCGCAGGTGTCTCATGAGATAAAGACAATGCTAAATGGTCCAGACTGAGCTTTGAGCCGGGCTTGGCTTTGCTGACGTTCCTGAGATTCTTAACAAGCTTATTTGGTTGGATCGGGTTAAAAATAGTGCCGGTAGGGCTGGTTTTCTGAGTGACACTCTCTCTAAGCCTCAAAGCTCGGTTTCTCTTCCAGAATACGTGTATGAGGCTTCAATGCGTACAACGGCAACTGCCGCGTCATGATAGAGTTGAGACTTGTTGATTCAGAATGTTTTGAGCCAAGTGCGATTATTATAAATGTTGGCGTTGCCATCAATGTCGGGCTTTATTATCATCATCTCAAGCCTCAGCATCCTCATATCATACACACTATCGCCTCTTTTCCTTCGCTGCTTTCGCCAAATCTATCAAAATGACGCCTGTATTTCTTAAGAAGATGGAGCCCTTCTTCACTCCCCGCAACAAGATCCCCCTGCAGATTGTTTTAGTCATCTTGATCATTACCGTCATTACCCTCTCCGGCGTCCGCCTTATCTTGCCCAATCGGCCCCCAGGTCGCTCCACCACCATGGGTCTCGGCATGGTAAGCTTATTTTCCGGCACTCAATCTCTCAGATCTAACATCTTTCAGGGTGCCAAGTCCCTCATCATTCTGTCCTACGAGATCCTCGCCGAGCACACTGTCCGCTTCCATCGTTGGAGCAGCCTCAAGGCTTACTTTATCCTGAATGCCATGGAGGTTGTCTTTTGGGCCGCTGTTGCTTTCATGATGATCCGTGGTAATTCTCAAGTTTGTGTCGGAACAAGTTGCGCTCTGGGTTGGGTAGTCTTTGTGTTGGCTGGTATCTTGAGGTATGTCCTTCTCAACACCCATAACAAATCGTGACTAACAAGTCAGCCCGATGTACAAGTATCTTGCCGTGGTTAGCTTCTTGGATTGGCGATTCTACAAGAAGAATGGGTTTCCCCGTGGTGCGAGGACAAAGAACACGGATGAATCTCTCAGCACTCTTCGTTCAGAGAGCCTCCCTGACACGGCTTATCACCATTGAGAGGAGAGATAGTACCAAGTCACTTCACAAGACTTTGAGGAGACTACCCTATGCATTCGCTTAGCACATGTTTTCATTTTCCATGTATTAGTTTTAGCCATTTCTAGAATCAATGTACTTGAGTATTTCTTTCACACTCCACAGCTGCCAAACACCATTGCAACATTGTTGACCATCGTGGTTCCATTTCATTCCGAATATCTTGTAGCACGGGCTTGCCCCAATTCCTCATAAACCATTGAGACCTTCCCACTCGATCCAAGATAACGCAATAGTGGGCGAGGACGCAAAGGGCAACAGGGTGACGCTGTCTAATGAGATCCAAGAATTCCGAGCTCACTGATAAACACCAAGTCATCGCGATGCGCTCGTCGGGCGCAGGTGTTGTCCCGATGTGGTTTTCTATCCAGGTGATTGCTGACGCGATTGATTCTTGACAAATCGTAATCGTTGTATCCTCGAAGCCATCAGGTATGACGATTTGTCGCAGCTGCGCGAGCGTGGCGTCAAGCAGAGGCGTCGACCCGGATTGGCTTCCTTTGACGAAGAGATGCGCGATTCTGCTCTCCTTCAGTAGTGGCTCGTATCTGTTCAAGATGTCACTCATTCCCCGTATCAGCACAAAAACATCTAGAAGATCGTCGATGCGAGGCTGCTGGCCCGCATTGTGAGCGCCGAGACCAGCAAATGCCCCGATACCCAGTAATGAAGATGCCAGAAAGATCTCCACGCAGCTCTCTTCTGTGATGCACGCGACAGCTGAGCGAAGACCTGCGATAGCCTTGTTTTGATGTTGTGACGCACAGATAGCGTAGTCTGGCCGATCTGGATGCAGGGAGGCCAGATGGAATGCAGAAACAGATAAAACTTGGTGGAGAAGATAGACGTGGCTCAGGGATAACTTCGGTAACTCAATCTGCCATATTTGCCGGAGTTCATCTGCTCGCGGCAGGGTAAGGTACGTAGATGTTGAGTATTGGTGCATCAACTCAAGATCCGTGAGCCATGTGCTTTGCTCTATTGACTCCTGGCCTGTAACGAACTTGGCCAGGTACGGCAATGGATCCGGGCTGGCAATTGACGAGTCGGCATTTGAGCTTATCTGACGATCATCCTTTTGGGCATCGGTCTGTATAATCAAGTCAGGCGTGTTTTATCCACATCAATGCGACCTACGAACTTTATCAGCTGAAGGCCCTCGTCGTACATCCGAGGGTTCCTGATAAACACACGATAAGCCGTGTCTCTCGCACGCTGCGCAAGGCTGTTTCTCATCACACTAGCTAAACAGTTAGGCTGTATCGACGCGTGCTGAGTACCCGAGGCATACCTTGACGCGTCGTTGTTTACATCGCATGCATCCCCTTCGAGACTTTTTATAACCCAAGCGAGGGGGCATGATGAAGGTTTTAACGATTACCTTATACTGGACTCAGTCGCGATCGACTTTCGAGATGAGTACCCAGGGCTTTGGTCGGTTAGTCGATTGATAGGGTTGCACGAAATGGACAAATTGAGGTTGGTCAGTGGAGATAAATTATGCCGAATTGTGAATGCTGCTTATGTAAAACGTCGCTGAAGGTTTGCGCTACTGATCGTATTTGGCAAGGTATTTATTTATTAACGTCTAAGAGTAATAGGGTAGCTAAGTATAAAAGAACTCTAAATCTAAGGAAGAAAAAGATTGTCTAAAACCATTTACTAGTAAATGCCTGTAAAATCTAATTGCTCCATTTGCCAGCGATCTAAGAAGTCAAACCCAATAAAGTCCCCATACAAGAATGACTGATCATCCTGCGGCAAAGTGATATCCGTTTGAGCCGGTTGCAAGATATGCCCATCATTCAGAGTCTGGTCCTGGGAGATGGCCTGCATCGTGTTGATTTGCTCAGTATCACTCGACGACATTGGGTAGAGCTTGTTCTTCGAGAGGACAATCTCAAATGCAGGCAAAGCTCGCTTTATAGCAGGTGTATCCCGAATCTGGTCAAGTGCAAGCATGGTGTGCTGAACCGATATCCGAGCCATTGAGCGAATGAGGCTTGACTCTGCGGCGTCAAGGGCAGACTCTATATGTAGGGCCAAAAGCGCTGTGATGGTGGTGATGCTAAAAAGGGAAAAGGGTCAGAAGATGAAACAAGATAAGCATCAGAGAGGATATACATACAAAGTAGTTGGCAACTTCTGGATCGTGTTGTTGATTATGACTCGTTTGACGATAGTATCAAGCTCAAAGATCGCCGATCTGAACCGTTGTTGCGCCCACTCGCGCAACCCACCATCACTCATTTGCCATCGTCCACGACGTAACAAACGACACATGATGCATTCAAAGCGATAGCTGGTCGTCAGAGCTTCGAGGTGATAGATCTCACCATCTGTAAAAGACGCGAGAAGCTGCATCCTGCCGGGAAGTGATGTTCGCCACGCATCAAGTGGCAGTATTCTTTTGTGAACTTCCTCTGCTGACGGACTTGAACTTGTGACAACAGACATGACATTACCAACTAAGATATATGTCAGTTGCTTTGTTGGTTCTCAGGAATACTGAGACTTACAGATCTGGGCTAACTCGCATTGAGCCATGAGGGACACTTTTTGGGCCTGAGAGATTGGCGATAAGAGACCGGATCCTTGCTCGATATCTTCAGTGTCCCAGTCAGCCTCCGTGAGCGGTCTGATTGGAGGTGCATTTGCAAGCAGTCGCATATTCTGTGTGTTGATGAAGAAATGGAAGATGTCCCTATTCTTGAACATGTTAGGCAGGCATTCAATCTATAAAAGTCCTCTAAAGCTCACATGAAGAACCCACCAGATTCGTCGGTACAACTTCTGGGATCCATCATCACGAAGACAGCTGATATGTGTAAGCAACCTCTGTGCCTGAAGGGGTTGGAATGTTTGCAGCTTACGCATTTTGTACGCCCATCTTTGAAGCCCGCCGGACTGAGTTGTGAAACCAGTACTGAAAGTCTCTGTCAGATGGATGATCCAGGATGATCGCACCAAGAATCATAGATCCCTGCAACATGGAAAGCGGATCTCCCTGACAGTGGAAGTCATGAAAAAGCTTGGCCTTTGAGAAGAAGGATGCCTGTGCGGTTGAACGATCTGGATATCCACAGCCAAGCAGGACGTCATGGGTGACATAGAGACTTGCAGCTGCTGCTACAGCGTGAAGCAAGAAAAGACAACAGCTTCCTGAACGATAACTCTGGATGAAGTCTGTCCGGTTCAGGATGGGTGCGAAAGGGTGCACATAGTCGAAGTATGCTTTGACTATGTCGTCCCTGCAATAACATTAGATGGTCTCATTGATAGTGATTAGATGAACTTACATGAATCGGGGAGGAGGGAGCTCAAATACTTTCTTCTTGGCAAGATACTCGTTGTCAACGTCGTCAAGCTGTGGTGGGGGGTTCCAGTGATGTATTTGACTATTGAAGCTGTCATCTGGTTCATCATTTGACTGATGATCACTTGCATCTGTTTGGGCCGCTGAAGTGTCATTGACTGTGTCTTGCAGAATGTTAAGGTAGAGTAGATCAGCCTGGGCCTGACCCGGCGGACGACGATCTCTCGAGTGGGGAGTGTCGTTCCTTAAAGAACTGCCGGTATGGCTTGCATGGATAGACTCTTCTACAGGATCAGAGTGAGAACTGTCTGTTGTCTGTCTTGATCCATTTGTTGGGAGCTGTTGTTGTCGAGGCTATGGATAATTACAACTATCAGCTTGGTACAGGCCATATAGCAGTGAACTACAGAGGATGTATCGCTGCAGTGGTACGAGTGAGGCGATGAGACAGTGACTAACCGATAAAACGGAGCCATTGGTTTCTGGTAAATTTTTCCGTGACCTGGGAGGTTCGGCATTACGCCCTTTTCTATAATACGCATCAGTGAACAGATCTCAATACGAGACATCAAACATCAATTCATTAAATGGTTAAAACTCACAAAGTCCGACGCTTCCGTGCCGATAAAACACACTCTTCTGGGCATTCTCTACTAACACAGCTGCCGCAGGGGAGCCCAACAACAGCAGCATTGCACTTGATCTTGCGCGTTCTACACGGCACACAAGCCTTGCTAATCTTGGGCGTAGACGAGGCCCGAGACTGTAGAGGCATTGGGGAATTAGAAACGAGAAAAAATGCGGTGGATATTTGTTGTCGTGTAAGATGCCGAGATGAATGGCGGTGCGGGGTTTGCCTGATGTTGAAGAATCATGAAATGCCGCGGGGGCTCTCGGTGATATAACCACGGAGATAACGAGAAGACAGCAAAATGCCGTGATCCACTTATAATCACGACAGCGGCGCATGCAAGGAATAACGTGCTGCTCCGGAGCACTCCGAAAATAAACTGGCCCAGTCTTTGCTTTCTAAGCCAAGCTTATAATCCCGCCCAAAACACCGCGGACAATTCGAATATTGCACGCTGGGCCTGTCGCCCCCCTTACCAACAATGGAAAAGTTAATATTCGCTCCTTTAAGAGATGGGTGTCACGATGCCATAATCGTATGTCTGTGTGATTGTGTCAGAAACATCAAACGAATCCATTCACAATGGCCATCGATCCTCAACCAAGTTCCCCTTCGCTGTCCTCCGAGACCATTGCAAACGACAATATCGGCAATGACAACAATGTGAACGAACCCAGCGTCGAGCCAAAGACACAAGAGCATCAGCATCCAGTACCACCTCGACTCTCTCGAATCTACAGTCAAGCACACCATATCAGTCCATCGTTCATCGACCAGAACTATCCAGGAGAAGGCACAACACAGTCTCCTTATCGCATCAACTTCCTCCCCGATGATACTCAAAATGCTCTGTTGTTTCCCCGATGGAAGAAGTGGGCGTTTGTTGGTCTTCAATCTCTAGCATGTCTCGCAACTACATTTGCCAGTTCGGCGTATTCAGGTGGTATCAAGCAAGTCATTCGCGCTTTTGGCATCTCCCAAGAAGTCGCTACGCTTGGAATATCCCTTTATGTCCTGGGTTTTACGTTCGGTCCTTTGATCTGGGCACCATTGTCGGAGCTTTACGGGCGAAAGAAGGTCTTTTTCTACACCTTCATGGTTGCAACAGCATTCAGCGCTGGAGCAGCCGGAGCGGGATCCATCGCCTCTTTGTTGGTTCTTCGATTCCTTACTGGATCTATTGGCTCTGCACCTCTTTCCAATGCGCCAGCTCTCATTGCAGACATGTTTGACAAGTCGGAGCGAGGCTTGGCTATGTGCATGTTCTCGGGAGCCCCTTTCCTGGGACCCGCTATCGGTATGTTCATAACTTCCGTACTCAACCAATAAACAACTAACATATGCTAGGCCCCATTGCGGGAGGCTTCCTTGGCGAGGCTGCAGGTTGGCGCTGGCTCCACGGGCTCATGGCCGCCTTCACTGGCGTTACCTGGATTGCCTGCACCGTCTTCATCCCGGAGACATACGCGCCGTACATCCTGCGCAAGCGCGCCCAGCACATGGCGAAGCTCACGGGCAAAGTATACATCTCCAATCTCGACGCGGACAAGCCACCAAGCTCGGCTGCTCACCAGCTCAAGAACGCGCTCACCAGACCCTGGCTGCTGTTGTTCAAGGAGCCTATCGTCTTCATTACCTCCATTTATATCTCCATCATCTACGGCACCATGTACATGTGCTTTGCCGCGTTTCCCATTGTCTTTCAGAAGGGGCGAGGCTGGAGCCAAGGAATCGGTGGACTTGCATTCACTGGCATTGTCATCGGAGTTGTTCTCTCCATCATCAGCTTCGCCTTTGAAGACAAGCGCTACGCTCGTGCGGCTCAGAGGAGAGGTGCCCCGATGGAGCCCGAAGACAGACTGCCACCAGCCATTATGGGATCTCTTCTCATTCCCATTGGCTTGTTTTGGTTCGCTTGGACAACCTTTCCTAGTGTACACTGGATCGTCCCCATCATCGGTACCGTGTTCTTTGCCTGGGGTCTCGTCCTTGTGTTCATGGCCCTCTTGAACTATCTCATTGACTCTTGTAAGTTCTTCTTCACCTGCCAAATGCGCCTCGCTAACCAAACACAGACGTCATCTTTGCTGCATCCATCATGGCAGCAAACTCTGCCCTTAGATCACTGTTTGGTGCCGCCTTTCCTTTGTTCACAAGGCAGATGTATGACGGCCTCGGAGTTCAGTGGGCAAGTTCCATCCCAGCCTTCCTTGCGCTAGCTTGTGTCCCCTTTCCCTTCCTCTTCTACAAGTACGGACGCCAGATCCGCATGAAGTGTGAGTACGCTGCAGAGGCTGCCAACGTTCTTCAGAAGATGCGGTCTCTTCATGTTACTGTAACAGAAGATGACGCCATGAATGAGGCTGAAGAGATGTGGAGGGCTAGAACTCACAACAGCCACGCATCAGCCGCTCACAGCCACGGTCATCGTCGATCTCAGAGCTATACTCGCTCTGTTTGATAGACCACGTTTTTGGTGTACGGTGATGAGAGAAGAAGTGAAAAGTAATCGAGTTGAGCAACCAAGAGGTTGCTCGGGAGGTAATCCCAGTTTAGACATTTCAAGACACATTGCTGCCTGTTTTCTTGCTTTTTAGACCTGATAGAAATAAAGTTGATAGAGATCGTTATACTTGTAGTAATAATTGTATTTATGTATCCTTTGCTCATCCATCGACGCAGCTACAACAACTGTATCCACGAGGCTGAGACGTGGAAAATACCTTCAAGCACCAGTAAATAGGCAAATCACAGATAAATAGCACTCTTTGCGCCTCTAGTTAGACCAGCTGGTGTAGCCAGGTTTGACATTCGACTCAACACCCGTTGAGTCGTGATCTTCCTCTCATGGTTCTCTACCCAAATCATGAGGTAAAGCTATTTGCATAGCTCCTTCGAGATGGATGATGGCAACCCCTTTCCGCGGCTTACTTCATCAAAAGTGAAAATGCAACTTCAACCCCGTCTAGGAGATCCATGCCGTGAACATCATCTCACTTGTCGGCCGACGAGTTACATGGACTTTGTGATGGCAACACAAGTCGGAGATGCAGAAGTCAAAGTGGAAATCACAAAGCAAAGATTAACAGAACTATTGTCGCCAGCATGGTGTTATTTTAGTGCTTTTAAATCGTTCATGAGCCTATAGTATGTTCCTAATTCATAATCGTTCTGTTCGAGCCCTCATGGGCCTGACCATAGCTTCATAGGGAATCACTTATCATATTGAGATGTGACGTTGCTCAGGTGTTCCAGAGACCAGGCTCATGTTAGACCAAGTCCCATGCCGCACCCCGCCAAACCAAAGCGCAAAGACAAGCTTTCAGCTGGAAATAGTCATATCGCCGCATCGTGAGTCCACGCTGGCGGTTTAGTGGAGAGTTCCCTTTTCCGGTAATCGATCGGATACTAAGGATGATCGCGAGTCATGAGAAACAGCAGAAGAGGTTACGAGGTGTTTCCATGAGTAATTCGCCGGGAGTGTCTAACCTGTCCCGAAACTCTAAATCGGACAACAGGTGACGAAGCGTGCATGCTTAGCGCTTTACTTTCTGTGTGCTAATGATAGTACCACGACCTTCCAGTTCTGATCTTCCACATGGTGCTGATCTAGTCCTCATTTCGGCCGCTTCGGTGTCCGTCGGCACAACAATAATAATGGTTGATATGAAAATCTGGAGATTTGTTTCCCCAGCTTTTGGGATGAACCTCTGTGCGTAAAGGATCAATAAGCATTATCGCCATGCGCTTAGACTGTCCGAGCAACCGTTAGGTTACTCTTGTCTTAGCTTAGTTGATTCTACATGCTTCGAGGGGTAGCTTTCATCTTCGATAGATCTTCATAGCCATCAGCCAAGCCTTCAGGTTGAGGAAGCCTCCGTCTTGTGTAACTTGAGGAGCTGATTTGTCATCTGCATGGTCGGCAGTCGAGAGGACAACAGGAAGGAATCCTTGGCCACGGTCTCGGTCTAGTACCACTACGTTTCAGGAAAGATCTCCGAACAGAACAGTCGAGAACGGATACTGAAGGTCCTTGGAATAACTGGGTAATGTGGATTGCTACTGAAACATAACAAGCAAATGCCGGCATATCATCTGTTTGTTTAGTTCGCTTAAAACGAGGTCCACGTGTAGTCCCCTAGAATGTCTTATGCCAAGAAGGCCTCGAACTTACATCGTGTTGCTGTTTGTTTTGTTATCAGATCTACCGGATGCATGTTCTGTCAATGGCTGAGTCGGGCCGACAGGGTTTAGGACTTCGGTAACTATGTAGCCCGAATTATCAAGGATTAGGTCAGTTACATTCATCCGTCGATCCCGCGTCGTAATTATTTTGCATCTCCAAGGGACTGCCGAGGCTTGGAGAGACCTTGTTCAGATCATGTACTCCCCGGGTGAGGGACCCGAGGAATCCGTTCCTTAGGAGTGATGGCGACAGGACAAGCATACTAACAAGAACCAATAAGGACGTCCCGTGGGAGCCCCCCTAGCGGTGAGTGTCAAGCCTCATCGGAGTAGAAGCCTCATTTCGAAGAACTCTATGCCGGCATTTGCATATTAGTGCCGTCGTACCCATGGAGTCACGTACCAGTATCCCGCCAACGCACAGACTCCCGTACAGATTAAGTTCTGATTAAGACTGGGATACGTAGATATTCACGGACCAACGGGTTTCCTCTTCAATAGAGATGAGAAGACTCGCAAGTTTAGAGTTTGAGCATGAGTCAAGCTCAATGCAAGTTGGGGTGCACGGCAGATTTGAGTTGCATAACTTTCTTGCATTAGTTTGACAGATTGAGGCGATAGAAAACGCCAATCACGTCTCACGAATTGAGCATCCAACACCTTCATTTAACTTGGCGACGGAGCGTCTAGGTGTCTATGCTACTTGAGAACTGTCATGTCAAATGCCCGTCTTCATATTTCCGTCATCGTTACTGCAACTCTCTAGATGCTTTGAATGGCCCATCGTCGAGAAGCCAGGGCGAGACTGACATTGCGGCAGACTCGGCTGTGAATATGAGTCCTCCGACTTTTCTTGTATAGGGAGCTCTCGCAAGTCGAGCGTCCTGATCTATAGCTAGGTCGATCTCGGGGTGCAGTCAATGTAAATGGTGAGAATACAAGTGTTACGCAGACTTGAGTTTAGGCTTATGTGTTCTTTGACTGGCTTGGCACTGGAATATAATGGAACAACAGAATATTTAATATTTATTAGAACTCTAATTGAATTCAATTTTATATAGAATTTATCTTGGAGTTAAATGTAAGAAGAATATACATAGTTACTTGAGAGATGTTTTATTAAAGTCATTACTTGTATAAGTTACTTTATATCTTTATATATTATCACTACTCAGTAATTAAGTCAAAATATCAGAGATAAAACAGTAAACCACTTATGAACCGACAGTCTCTTGCTATTCATTCTTGTCTTTAATACCCGGCTACAGGCTATAGGTTCTTCGGACATTGGCCGAGCTGGCTTCTCAAAACTGGTGACTGAAAAATTGTAAATAGTTAAAGCCATTGTTTCCTCTTGGATACTGACGGGCGACGTCTGTTGATGTCTTGGCGGAGCAAGCTAAAGACAAATAATCATATCTGATATCTCAGTTTCCTTTTGTCCCACTTACTCCGCACAGCATATGCACGTTTAAAGTTGTGATAAACAGATAGGTGGAAAAACCGCCAATTCGTAATAATTATTTCAAAGAAACTTAGTATCGGTGTCTTCCCCCCATCATCAAAGAGTCTACCTTTTTTGTGTTTGTCTGCAGTAGCGCATCGGACGACCCTTGGTGCAGCCGCCTGAAAAAGGGTTGGAATGCGGCGCTCATAAGCAGCTCCAGGGGGTCCGGCTAAACCGGCAAGTGATCAGTGTGCCGTGGACTACTGGCTAGCGACTTACGGGCCGCAGCCGCCCGGTACAAGTCCCCCCTGCATCCCAACAGGGTTACCTTCTCAATGTTATGATGGACAGGGATCTAGGCGAGTCGCGGACTCGTGAGTCTAGGCTCTCTAGACTTAGTGGAAATGCACGTAAGTTTCTTCAGTGAGGTCATTTGCTAGTGATCCTTGCTGGTTGGAGATTAAGCCTCAACACTGGAGACCAAGGGCGGCCGTGTTGTGAAGAACCTTTGAAGAACCTCAGCGGTTACGGGTGGGTTCGACAGATCTTTGCGGGCATCTGGGGAAATCCGACTCGTTTGCGAGGATCATCAACAGACCTGGACTCAACACGGTGGAGAGCGGAGTTTGGTTTCAGTGACAGCCGACCGAGGGAGTTTCCACCTTATGCCATTACCAGGATTATTCTCATGATCCATTTGTTGCTTATGTGCATTATAAGCGGCAACCACCCTGAAAAAAGGGCCTGCATACGCCTAAAGACAACGCGCGGAATATTTGTTTCCTCCGCGAGCACGGCAGGGTTTGCCCGCAGAATAAGCTTTCGGCTTTGGGTCCTGCTCAGCTCTGAACCAACAACACATCGAGCGAGCTCTATGGGGATTTTGTCGATGTTTGAGACAAGTGGGGGTTTTTGCAGTCAGCATGACAAATATGACTGTGCTAAACTGTCAAAAAGAACTCAATAATGTCAAACATGCTGATGAGAAGTGAGCGGGTACAGCACCAAGACCTGCTGAAGCGAGAAAAAGTGCGGAAACCGAACCGTCCGTGATGAATCCACTTGCATTGCAAGAGTTTGCATCGCATTGGAGTTCTCAGGCCGATGAGAAGGATTTCGGTTACCTATTATAGTGGGTCAACAGCGTCGATTAACTCAAGTAGCCGCCTTTTCTCGCTTATAATTTGTCGCAGAGACTAGAGACAGAGAGAGAGTGCGGCATCGGCGGAGGAAGCCCGGGTCTGAAACAAGCCCATCACTCGCATCCAAGCCCGTTTTTAGACTACAGTAGCTGATCTTGCTTACTCTTTTTAGTGTCAAAAAACTTGACTGTAAGGCTGAGGCGCCGTTAACCTCTACAAACACCCCCCGTACCCTGATAACACGCCACATCTCACACCCTCCCTTGTCAAGCCAAACGTTCGTTCGTGGGCAGGCCATGGGATTACGCATGCAAAGGGCACGTTGTTCAAAGCTAAACAGGTGCCGACTGTTGCAACCCCGCGTGCTCGTCGAGGCTTCCAACGGGTGTGCCACTTGCGTGTACGTACATGACAGCTGCAAGAAGCACAAGTCAAAGCTTATGGCCCATCCTGGACCTGGTAAATTGTGGCTGCATGTCCTGTCCGTTTAAAGGATTCTCTTCTCTCCGCTTTCACGGGACACGGGGATTGTTTGATTTGCTAGGATTTTTCGTCATCGTGGGATATTTCGCCTGCAAGAAACGCGGGATGCCGCTGACGGACGCAGTGAGTGACTGATTTTCTATCAGATATAGAATAAAGCCGAGCACCAGTTTTTCTTCTTCTCTCTTCTTGACATATTATACATACTCGACGCCCCATCATATCCAGTCTTTTCCGGGATCATTTTGGATAACGTTTTCCTTTCTTTTTACTGCTCCTACTCTACTACATACTTACTTGGGTCCAAAAAATGGCTGGCGACTTTTCTAACAGAGCACCTTGGAAGCGCTCGGCATGTGATCGCTGCCGCGCACAGAAGTTGCGATGTCACCGAGATTCGGGTCACTCAACAGACGCATGTCTTAGATGCCTCAAATCTGGCATTGAATGCGTCACCAGCAAAGCACGTCCAACAGGTCGTCCCCCATCAAGACAAGTGCAGCCAACCGTTGTAGTTGAACAGGGCGACACCAGCTCGTCGTCACACACCACAGACTCTTCACCTTCTGCCGGCGGCACAGACATCAACAACATGATGAACTTTGAGTATGATTTGTCCCTGGACAACATCTTGGACAGCATTGGGATGCAACATTCCGATTTCATCGTGAATGACAATATCCTCGTCGACATCTCCCCCCTGTCGTCCCAATCGACGAGCCAACACAGCGTTGCACAGGCACAGACAGTGGACCCCAGCACTATCCAATCGACAGCGTCGTACCAGTTCAACAGCCTACCGAGTACCAGTTCCATGGACTCTACCGTACCCATAAGAAGCGATCATGTTGAGCTGCTTCTGTCAAGGCTGCATTCAAAGCTGTCTGCCCAGCTCTACTCCATCAGATCGACACCATGGGACGTAAAAGGAACCCTGAACCTTTCCTTGGCCCATCAGGGTATCGGCCAAGATTTTGAAAACTGCGAGTCCCATCCTCTAGTCCAGGTATCACAAGCTTGCACTGAGCTGGAGAGGCTCTTGTCTGGCCTTCGTGCCCCCGCATCTGCTGAGCATACTCCCTCAACATTTTCGTACACACCAGCAGTGCCACCGCGTTTACGCACAACGCAGCTTCTCATTGCACTTTCGTGCTACATACAGATTGTTTCAATCTATGGTATCATATTCTCAAAAGTTTTCGACTACCTTCTCAGCACCTCCAAGACATCAATGGGCTCATATCAATCTTCCCCATTGACTCTCTACATCGGAGGTCTGCCTATTCCTCCCAATGAAACATTATCTGGAAATCTGCTCGTTCATCTCATCGAGCACCAGCTACACCAAATTGAACAGCACATGGGCCTCCCTGAGCATTATAGAGTATCTTCTAGAGCTAAAGACAGTAAAGATGGAGAATTGGGGTTATTCGGGAGTCAGCACAGTCAGTCTCTGCTTAATGCCGCAATACAGCTGGGAGAAGATAGAGACGGAAATCATGACGACATAAGATGTGTCCGGGCATTAAAGGTAGTGATGCGCCAGATTAAAGATTTTTAGACACCTGTTTATAGAAGTTCTGGGGGGTTGTTCAAAAGATTGTTATAGATTCTAATGGAGTAAGACTTACAAGTCTAGAGATTCAGATGGCTCACGTGTTTGAACTGGTGATTGGTCCAACGAATTTTCTGGTTTTGCTGAGTCGTCGTGAATAATCATTGTGCTGTGCCCTTTTGTTCCGTGGGAGCGTAATCCTGGTTGCCCAGAACTTTTGTGGTGGTGGTGAGAGATGACTCGTGGTGTCAGCATTGTTTAGGGTTCGTCGGTGATCTCGGAGGAGCTGTTTCAGATTATTGAAGAGCAATAAGAAGTTCTTGGGGAAACGAACAGTAAAGATTCTTGTGGGAATATCGCAAAATGTCTCTCTAGACTGCCATAACATAATATATTTATACCATAGCCTCTTTTTCTGGACCTTAATCACGTTAACATCATCATCACGTCTCCATGTGATCCTCATCTCAGCCTCGAAATTCCGTCGGCGGGGAGTTTGGCTTTGGCGGTATTTTCGCCGAAAATCCGCTCGGAAATTAAGTCAGATGCTCCACTTGGCATTCAGGAACATGTGAGACGAACGGGATTAGCATATGGTAGCGGCATTCGAGTCTGCTAAACCCGCGGGCTTTAGAGGATATGCAGAGTAACCCGAACAGGGATTCGAGCATGTTCCTGTGACAAATTCGATCTGTCATAATACGTCACAGCACCCATTCCCGTAAGCACACATGCCGAACAAGGATGAAACAAAGCCCTCATAGAACATTATCAGATTCACGCTATGGGTGCATCTCGAAGGAATCCTTCGCCGGCAACAATCCGAGTTGATGAGACTTCAAATCCTTTGCTGACTTACCTGCCGTACTTCTCTTAGCTTTGGATCTGACTACAACCTGTGCTGGCCATACGTGAGCTGCCGCTTATCACCACCCGTGGAGCTGCAAGTATCTCTAAGGCACAGCAGAGACTCAGCTTCCCAAAACGGCCATGACCTGACTCTCAAAGCAAGGCATGGCAACACTTGTTTAGGAACACGACTTGCCTGTTTTATCAGATCTCTCATTTTGCCCACTAGCATCAGCCTTAGCGAGTCTTGGTGGGATAATTCCGCCCATGCAACCTAACTTTACGGGTATGCGCACGCCCCCCACTCCAAGGTCGATTCTGGAAATTCGAATAATATCACCATAATCCGTAGTCAATTCACTCACTCACGTTGTGAGTCCAATGGCGCCATACGGACCGAGTCTTCCGATGACGCATTTCGGCCGAAACGACAACAGGGTCGTCATGGCACAGTTACATCCCACGCTAATAAACCAGCAGGTTGAGCGGCATTGGGGGGGCTCAGCACTAAAAGATGACGGCAGCGCTGTCCCCGAATAAATGCCGGTACTGAAACGATCGCGATTTCGGAGGATTGGCACAAACCAACCTAACGTTTTTGCCAAGATGTCAGTAGCGGATGATCTGCCGTGCCAAGGTCCAGGTTCATTGCCAAGTATAATCATGACTATCAAGGTGCTGACTTGGCAAGACGCTTCAGAACTGATATCGATAACGCCGACGGCAGATTAGATCGCTGGATAATCCGAGGTCGCGGCCATAACTTAGGGTAATTGACGTCGTAGCGAATTGATGGACTGACCGCTTGTTAAGTTAAACTTTAAGCTAAAATTAATCGAGATATGTGTGAAGTCATGATTGGCCAGAAGCCGAGGCTCCGTAGGCACGTTTGAAGAGGTTACGATTGATAATTCGCAAGACATCAAGTCCAAGATTGGTGCCGTCCGCCTTGATTCAATTGCGATTGTTCCAGGTTTTATTCATCGTTCACTTGAATGGCTTGAATCTTGACTGGCAGTATTAGATCTACTACTTTTGTGCCGCGTATTTATACTTTTTACTGATCATATGATGCTACCCTAAGCTTGTATCAGGAATAGACTTAGCGGCGCTCGCTTGATGAAACTGAGTCCTGAAGTCGACAAGGTCTGGATAGCTTAGAGCCTCAATAGACTGGCTAACATAAAGTAGTATTGACAGTAAAAAAAGGCGCGGATGGTAAATGCCTATATTGTGAACCTTTAGCCAACTAGATCGAGGGGGTCACCAATCACCAGTGTTCTGAATCTAACTGAATCTTTTATCTATCGCCGTAATATTTCTGAATCATCGCCTCTAATATACACCTTCCAAGACACCTTTGGCGTTCAGGATGGACAGATGAGCCGGGGTAATATCACTAATCTTGCTGCACCCAGCAAGTCCCATGCACAGCTTGAACTCGTTGATCAGCAGGTCAAGAGCCAGTCCAACACCTTTGGAACCGTCATACTACAGCATTCGTTAGCTCTTGATACCACATTTAGGGGTTGGAGAACTTACAGCAAGACCCCAAATAGCGATTCTGCCGACAAAGACAAAGTCTGCACCGAGTGCAACGGCCTTGAAAATATCAGAGCCACGTCGAAATCCTCCATCGATAGCAATGCGCGTCTTGCCCTTGGCTATAGGTGCAATCTCACGAAGGATGTCGATTGTTGCAGGAGTAGTATCCAGCTGTCGACCTCCGTGGTTGGAGATGATGATACCATCAACACCCTGCTCAATGGCAATCTGGGCGTCTAGAGGGGATGTAACTGGATGTATTAGTCAGTATGGATGTTTATCACTCATAATAACCGTGCACTCACCTCCCTTGACCCAAATCTCAAGGTCAGTCTGGCTTCTCATCCATGCAATCTTCTCTTCCCAAGTAGCACCGGTATCTGGAACAAGTTAGTGAGGACAACTATGGCTACAAAATCAATCACATACCGAAAGAGAGGTCGGGAATTCCGCCACCCAACCCACCAGATCCTGACTGGGTCTGCGCACTCAGGTTAGGAAAGCTAAATCCTGGAGGGACGCTGAAGCCATTTCGAAGATCATCCAATCTCCTGCCAAACATGGGAGCATCCACAGTCAACACCACAGCTTTGTACCCGGCAGCTGGAGCAAATATCGTCAACAAGGATCTTTAGCGAACTGCAAGTACGGAAACTGACCTTTGGCACGGTTGAGAAGGTTGGTGGTGATCTGCCGATTCTTGAACGGGCTAACCTGAATGGCATAGGGCGTCGATCCATCAGAACTCTGTCCAGATACATCCTCAAGGGTATCGTTGGACAGAGCTGAAAGAATCATGGGTACGTGGCGTGCAGCACAAGCCTTTGAGGTTCCAACCTCTCCATCAGGATGAGCCAGACGATGCATTGCCGAGGGAGAGACACCAAGGGGCAAAGCTGCCTTGGTCCCCCAGAGGGTAGTAGTCATATCAATGTTTGAAACATTACGGAGAACGCGAGGACGAAGCAAGTATCGGTCAAACGCAGCCTCATTACTCGCGAGACTAAGTCCGCGTAAGTGTTTCAGGAACCGAAAACTTAAAGGTTTGAGTTTAACTTACGTGATGTTATCCATGGCCCCGCCATTGTAGTAGTCTGCAAGCATTAGTTGACGATGCCGAGATCGGAGGACTGGGTTTGTGCACACCTCTATACATCTGAGACATCTTGTCCGATGCGGCCTGCTTGAGGTCCTGGATAGAGAAGATCTGCGGCTTGGAGGATGTGGCGTCAGACATCTTGGCGGGTTGAATGGGCAAGTTGGTACGAGACATGAATCACGGTGTTTTCTCAATGAATTACTCAAGTAAGACTCAACTCGTCGTAATAGGTATTATTCCAGGTTTATATGATGAGTTTTATGAATGCAGCATCTAAATGAACTCAACATATGAGCATTCAGCGAAGACATCGTATGTTAAACTCGGTTGCATTACAGTAAATCTTCCGAAACTCTATCATGATCTACAGAGTCTCTCCGACGGAAGCCGGCTTAAGATAGACTTTCGGGGCCGTATTAGCCTCCGAAGACAACCTGCTTATGTGGGTCAAGTCATGCAATGTCGGACGTCCGATCTCACCCTGAGCCCGGATAAGTCGGGAGACTTCCGAAAGCTAATGCACAGGTCATGACACTAGTCGGAAAGTTATTTTTATCTTTTACATCTAATCAATCAGAGTTGATCTTTGCCGCACAAAAAAGGCTGTCTCATAATGCTGACTCTCAAACCCATGAAGAAATTTGAAGGATCGCGGCAACGGCTCCCGAACTAAAATGGTCAAGTGTTGACATATGACGATCTTGATGTTATCTGATAATGAATTCGTATTTGTCTTTCATAATATTATTATCTAATAGTAGATGTCGTTGAGTGATAGATACAAAATATTCACGAGCAGCAGGATGGATGAATCGACCTTCACCAGCATGCAATGAAAACATTTAATGAATGAGATACCAATTTAAAAAAGTCTCTTCTTTTATATAACTAACATAAAGCTAAACTCAATATCCCCATTGTTTCAACCAAGTGTCAAACCAAGCTGATGATACAGGCTCCATGCAAGCCAAGATAGAACTCTGCGCCAACGTGTTTGCCTTAGCCCATTCAAGACCCCGAGATGCGGCCTCTGATCCCTCTTTCCCAGAGGATAGCATCTCGAAGAAAGCCAACAACTTGAGACCACTTTGTGCTCTCCTAGCAGTCTCGGATGATCCTTCACTGACCTTCTTCACGATGGCCTTCTCAGCTCCTCGCAAACGGCTGATCCATTCTTGTAGCGGCACGATCTCAAAGGTCTCTGAGAAAGAAGCCTCTAGATGAGCTTTGAGACCAGGTAAAGTGTCTATCCAGCTGGGTGTTCGGGGATTGAGCAGGTTGTAGTAATTCTCTTGTCCTACGACTGGGTTCACGGGGACGACGAGCTGTCCAATGACTTCTGTTAAGAGATCAATCGGGATCCAGTCCAAAATGCTTGCAGACCCAAGGTCTAATGGTAGAGCTCGCAGATGAGCTGAAGCATCAATAATCTGGAAAGAGTTGTTAGTTAGACAGTAAATGATGCACAGCGATTGAGAACTTACAGCTGGAACCCAATCTCGTCGAGTCCAAACGCTACCCTCGCCGAGCGTTTTGACCGGACCAGCCACTTGTCCAACTCGTAGAACCGAAAGACTCAAAACACCAGATCTCGCAGCCTTGCTAAGCAGGTGCTCAGCTACAAGCTTAGATGATCCATACCCATTGATCGGGGCGTCAAATCTGGGAATGCTTGCTTCTGGTACAGGGCCCAAAAGGTCGGACGGCCAGTTCATGGCAGCGCTGATAGATGAGACAAAGAAGAAGCGGATCTTGTGACGAGCCTCTCGGCAGACATCGACGAGACTCTTGAGGCCGATGAACTGAGGCTCGAAGGAGGAGAGGGGAAGGTTGAAGTTGACCTCCCAAGCGTTATCTAGAGTAAAGGTCAGCTTCAAGTGAATGTTTGTATGAGGATCCGGACTTACGTATAATGGCGGTGGCTTCATTCTTGATCTCTTCAAGGTCAGCCTGACTCAAGCCGAGGTTTTCTGACGCGACATCGTAGCGAACAAACTTGGCCTTGCTTTGCCAGTTAGATGAAAGGCCTTTGGACTTGGCCGAGTCCACTTGACGCTGGAAGGCATCGGCGCTGCGGTTCAAGCACCAAACCTTGACAACCTTGTCGTTGTTGGAAAGGACATCAAGTAGATACGAGCCAATCTCTCCAGTTGTACCCGTGAGAACAATGTGCTCTTTCGCCTCGCGAGGTGGTTCGAAAGCCTGAGAGTATTTGGCAAGCATGCCCCGAGTGAGTTCGCTGTGATGGATCTTGTTCTGAGGCCCATGTTCAAGCTGAGACCAAACAGAATGGGCGAGCTGAGAAATGGTTGGGTTTGTATATATAGTGCCCGCTTCTACCTCGAGAGGCTGTTCAAAGGCAGAACTAAGAAGCCCAGCTAGTCGGATGACATGAAGTGAGTCGAAGCCCCTGGTGAAGATGTTGTCATCATCCTTGAGATCAACCAAGCCAGACACGGTCTCAATTGCCTCCCGGATCCCGGAGCGCACAACATCCTCAGTTGCCCCGTTGATGTGAACAGAGGGCTTACCGTGGGTAGACCTATCGTAGATAGCGTTTATGTCGGCAGTGAATGCTTTCTCTGTCTCATTGCGAGCGAGGGTTCCCTTTGGAGTGCGAGGAAAGGGGGTTCGAACAATCTTGACAAAGTCACGATGAATCTGGGCAAATGCTGGCAGGGACTTGTTCACTTCCTCAAAAGTTGGCCAGACGTTGTCAATGATGATGTCGTCTGACTTGTCGAGGCTCTTCTCGTCAGGATAAAGGAGGGCAGCAGTTTGGAAACGGCCACGGCCAGTGAGGTAAGCGGCAGCAATCCATGGATGGCTGATAAGCTTTCCTTCAGCAGCAAGAGGATTGAACTTCTCTCCGTTGGAGAGAATGATCAGATCATCACGTCGCATCTCATACTTCCAGAGATCAGGATGCTTCGGGTGTTGTGAGTACAAGTCTTTCGTCTCCCAGATATCAAGCTCAGGGAACGTCTTGAAGACAGGCTGGGTTGCAGAAAGCTTGGGGTTCTGAACAAACACCAACTCAGACAGGTCTTCAGAGTAAGGGCGCATTTCGACACCTGTTCGTGGATGGAAGTAGTAGTAAGCCCACTCAGCAGGGTGAGTGACAACAGATGCAAGCCACTGGCCCTCAGTCATACCCATGGTCTGCATGATCGGTACGCGTGGGTGAATCAAGTCGCCGACTGACTGAGGAATAGGACCTCCGGCTGACGTGATGAACTTGAGTTTTGAGAGCTTCTCAAGTACACGAGGCGATTTGGAGATGTCTTGAAGAACGCTAGGCGATATGAAGGCTGAGTCAAGTGAGATATGATCCAGAGCATCCTCTATAACGTGTTGCATGATTGGTCCGACAGAGGGTAGGACAACGGTCCAGTTGAAGAAGACGGCTGAGTATAGACCAAGGCAGATTCCGGCAACCTAGCAAGCACATGATCAGCTATTATTCCCGTAAACAGAAGGACGACACATACGTGAAAAAGAGGCATAGCACACAGCTGCCTAGTGCCAGTCCACTCAACACCAGTCGGCCTCTTTCCATTCGTAGGCTCCATCAAGTGGAATCCATCGACAGTAGCAGCAGTCTCAAGATACACTGGCACTAGTTTGGGAAGCCCGGTGGAACCTGAAGTGTGAAGTAGTGCGAGAATGTCGGACTTTCCCTCGTTCCATGTTTTCTGGTAGACATAGGGCTTGACAGGTGTTGGATCAAGCAGTTGAGATAGCTCGGGCGCTTCAACACTGGGGATCTGGAGATCTTGCAGGAACTCATGATGGTCTAAGCCGGATGAAGCGATCCAGAATTCACAACCAGACTGTTTGATCAATGAGACATGTCCTTCGACACTGTTGCGTGGTGATGAGAGTAAAAGCTAGACCAGTTAGAGACTCTGCATCTACAGTATCACGTTGATCAATGGGGTCTTACTCTATGTCCTAGCTTAGTGGAAGCAATCATCATGATAAAGTATCTCAGGTCATCTAAAGCCCATTAGCAGCTGCCCTCCGTAGAAGAACTGAGTCAACTTACTTTGACCAATGTACGCAATAGTTTTAGAGCTCGACGGCGATCCAAGCTGAGAGTCAAGCCATCCGCAGAGCCGGTTGATGGAGTTGGCAAAGAACTTAGTTGTGACTTCATCATATCCTTGCGAAGGTTGGCCGTTGCGCGGAGTGTAGAACAGCACACGGTCAGGCTCGTCCCGTGCAATCTCGTCGATTACAACGGGAAGCAACCTATGTCCGTACGCAGGCAAATGGGAGATCGAACCCATGGCGTTGACAGGATACCTTACAAGAGAGGAGAGAGAGGATATCGCTCGTTTTGCTATCTTCTGCATAAAGAAATTGCACTGAAAATAAGAGCGAAGCGTTGACAATGCAGGGTCCAGCTTCAACACAATACTAATCGAACTAGAAACATGGCTTGGGCCTTATCTTACTTGTACGGCCGCCTTTCTCTAAGTGTTGCAATGTTACTGAATACTACGCTTGAGCTGAAACTCGGACCTCGTTAGCAAACCGAGGTTGTTGATATGCAGGTTACTTAACAAGCAACCGAACGGAACCTTTTCTCGGTCACATTCC
This sequence comes from Fusarium redolens, assembly GCF_020744475.1. Taxonomy (NCBI): domain Eukaryota; kingdom Fungi; phylum Ascomycota; class Sordariomycetes; order Hypocreales; family Nectriaceae; genus Fusarium; species Fusarium redolens. Next base: position 309,376 of record NW_025763690.1, on the reverse strand, counting down.
ACGACTCTCCAATGAATTCAATCCATCGTATTCAAGCTTCGAATCAACATAGACGATGTGATTGCGACGCTGAATGCGATTGGTCGTCGGAAGCTTTTGCGGGGACCGGACCGGAGCTGACGTGCATGCATTTCCATGGGGAAGTGTCCGATTGCTCCACTCGGCGTTCGGCAACGGAGCCGGACTGAAGATCACGACCGATCTCGCGAGTCTCACTCACAATTTGGGACCGTTCAACTATCTAAAATCATATTAATAGAGGTGGTTTAAACAAGTATCTAAGCTCGAACTCCTTCTAATCAAGAAAACAGTAGCAGGCTTTCCTTTTCTTTTTCCTTGACCTTTACCATTCTTCGACAAAAGTGATTCATAATGGCGGAACAAGTCTTTCAGAACTTTGAGACCCTTCAGCTCCATGCTGGGTATGACTGCCGCGAATGCCGTCTTGTCAAAAGCTGACCTCTTGCAGTTACACACCGGATCCTCACACGAGATCCACTGCTGTTCCCATCTATGCGACATCTGTTAGTCTAGCCCAGATCACTCTAACTAAGAGACTTACCATCTAATCTCTTCCCAGAGCTACACCTTCAATGACTCCGCTCATGGCGCCCGTCTTTTCGGCCTCAAGGAGCTCGGCAACATCTACAGTCGTCTTATGAACGTAAGCAACACCGAATAGCACTCAAGTTCAGAAACTGACGTCACCTTTCAGCCTACTGTTGATGTCTTCGAGAAGCGAATTGCTGCCCTAGAGGGCGGTATTGCCGCTGCTGCCACTTCCTCAGGTCAAGCTGCTCAGTTCTTGACCATCGCCACTCTCGCCAAGGCTGGTGATAACATCGTTGCCAGCTCGCATTTGTACGGTGGCACATACAACCAGCTCAACGTGTTGCTTCCCCGATTTGGCATCAAGACCAAGTTCGTGCGAAGCGGGAAGCTAGAGGATTATGCCGCTGCCATCGATGACCAGACCCGTGCCATCTATGTCGAGAGCATGAGTAACCCCGATTACGTTGTGCCTGACTTTGAAGGTATTGCAAAGATCGCTCATGAGCACGGTATCCCCCTTGTTGTAAGTTGATCGTACCGATTTCGTTGGACAGAGCTGACTGGGACCAAGGTCGACAACACTCTCGGTGCAGGTGGCTACTATATCCGTCCCATTGAGCATGGCGCCGACATCGTTGTCCACTCTGCCACCAAGTGGATCGGCGGTCACGGTACTACCATCGGTGGAGTGATTGTCGACAGTGGCCGCTTCGACTGGAACAAGCACTCAGACCGATTCCCCGAGATGGTTGAGCCATCACCTTCTTATCACGGCCTCAAGTACTGGGAGGCTTTCGGCCCTGCCACTTTCATCACTCGAATTCGCGTTGAGATGCTTCGAGACATTGGTGCTTGTCTCAGCCCCTTCTCCGCACAGCAGCTTCTTCTGGGTATCGAGACTCTCGGCCTCCGAGCTGAACGCCATGCCCAAAACACAGAGAAGTTGGCCAAGTACTTTGAGTCCAGCCCCAATGTGAGCTGGGTCCTCTGGCCAGGCTCCGAGTCTCACCCAACATACGCCCAGGCCAAGAAGTATCTCACACGAGGATTCGGCGCTATGCTGAGCATCGGAGTCAAGGGTGATGCATCAGCTGGAAGTAAGGTCGTCGATGGTCTCAAGCTCGTGTCTAACCTGGCCAACGTGGGAGACGCTAAGAGTCTTGCTATTCACCCTTGGTCAACTACACATGAGCAGTTGTCTGAGGATGAGAGGCTGGCTTCTGGTGTGACGGAGGATATGATTCGTATCTCTGTCGGTATTGAGCATGTCGATGATATCATTGCCGATTTCGAGCAGTCTTTCCAAAAGGCTTATGGATCTTAGGTGTTGAGGTAATCTCAAGGACCTTGCGGTCAGCTAGATAGAATGTTGGCGGGAAAAGTTGCGAAATATATAGAAATATACATTCCAATACGATTACTGGTTTTTGAGAGCAATTTGTACATTCAACCATGCCCGGTTCAATCTAAATGATGTCATGTAAGCTCTCCTGTAGTTAAATCCCAACCTTGAGCGTTTATTTGGGGTGTGATTGGTGCTCTTATCGGCCAAGTAAGGGCCCGTGGCTACGTTTGGGTGAAAAGATACGAGACCGCAGATAGTAAGAGAGAACCTTCCGTACAATAGTGTCTCTATGTCTTGGTATGAGCTGCATGGGAGTGCCGAGGATGAGTGCAGTTCTTGGCGGATATGGTCGCAGACTGCCGGAACTTCGGAATCTTAAAGAGTTTGATAGCATTAGATCCCATTCACTGTTGAGCTCGTGCCAAAATGGATGTTCTCCAAAAATAAACAGCAATATAACAGCTATGAGAGCCCTCAAAGGTCAATCATCATTTGTCTCGGAATCGTTCCCAGTATCGTAAACACTCTATCTATAATTATTCCAAAGGTTTTACTAGTCCCTCATCACAATGAGAAAAAGACTGAGCAAGAGGTGAGATCCAGATTTACAACGGGATGGGCACCCTGGAGAGCTCACAGAACAGCCACGCATCCAACGGTAGTGTCCATTACTCTAGGCTTAGTGAGTGTCTGTTTTTGCAAACCAAGCGGCTACATTCAGGAACACAGATCTTACGCAACGGGACTTTGGCTCGATGGATCCGAGGACCGAACGTGGAGTGCGTACGGAGGACGGAGCTCCACTGTAAACTTCGGCTGCCGAAGGCACAAAACAGGCCCGATGATCCTGACAGGAGTTGAATCCTGACCAATCGGAAGACGAAACTCGAGAATACCCACTACCGGCTGCACGTCAACCCACTGAAGCATAAGCTTCCGTTTTTCTACAACATCACAGGAGAAATAGCACTAAAGCTTTGCTTCACATTACGACTGGTCCAATGCGAAAACTAAATTCTTCCGGCATGGACTGCAGCGAGGGAATTTCTAAGTTTGGGGGTTTTCGGTCGCTATACGGATGTCGGGTCATGGTTTCGGACGGCCTGAAAGGCTCCGAGATGGCCGCTGCAGTGCATCCTCCACTAAGCCTGTCAGAGACAATGCACCCCAGATTTACAGAGTCGCGACGACAAATGAGCCTTATAACAGAGGCACGATAAGAAGATCTAGAGTGATTATCGCAACAGTTCCTGGAGATAATCAAGCATTAACAGCAATATTGTAATTTCGCTCTTCTTTCTTTCTGTATTTTCACAAACACAACCATGGGTGGTGAAGTCTCAAACAAGACCTGGGTCTTCAAACAGTCGCCCTCAGGCCTACCAGAGCCCGGCGTCCATACCACTTTCGAAGACCGACCCCTGAGCCTGGTCGCACCACCCGGCGGGCTCGTCATCAAGCTTCTCACAGCTGGCCTCGATCCTCATCAAAGAGATCGCATGCGAGGAGCTGGCAACGTCGACTACGTCCCTGGCTATGAAGTCAACGAGCCCATCACCAATTTCTCAATCGCCAAGGTCATCCGCTCAGACAACGAGGCTTTTGAGGAAGGCAGCTTGATTGCTGGTAGTCTTCCTATTGCCGAGTATGGAATAATCCCCAAAGAGCTCATTGATGCTAGAGCAATGGCGTCGCCTCTTGTTTGGAAGGTTTCCAACGATTACAACCTTGATGTCAAGCACTACGTCGGTACCCTTGGCCTGGCAGGCATGACTGCTTGGAACTCCTTCTACGGTCTCGTCAAGCCTGTCAAGGGTGAGACCATCTGGGTCAACGCTGCATCAAGCTCTGTTGGTGAGGTTGTCGTTCAACTGGCCAAGATTGAGGGCATGAAGGTCATTGCCAGTGTCAGCTCTGACGACAAGCTTGACTACGTGGTCAATGAGCTTGGTGCAGATGTCGGCTTCAACTACAGAAAGGAGCCTGTTGGCAAAGCACTCAAGCGTCTTGCGCCAGATGGACTAGACGTTGTCTTTGAGAACGTCGGCGGCGATCATTTCCAAGCCGCCATCGAAAACATGAAGTGGTTCGGTCGCATCATCAGCTGTGGAACAGTAAGTCTCTCCTCCACTCACCCATTTGCCTCTCTCACACTCTCTAGGCTTCTCAGTACAACAAGCCAGTTGAGGAACAATACGGCGTCACCAACTTGTCGGAGATCTTCCGCCGACGTATCAAGATCCAAGGCTTCATTTTCTGGGATGACAACATTTACACAGACAACATTGAGAACTTTAAGGCTATTATGCCAAAGTGGGTTTCGGAGGGAAAGATCAAATCGCGATATACTCAGTTTGAAGGAATTGAACAGGCTGACAAGGCTTTTTTGTCGATGTTCACTGGTGGAAGCCATGGTAAGACGGTGCTCAAGATTAGCGACCCCTAGGTGAGACGCGAGTACGACTGTGATGAAGGAATGTGATAGTAGTAGTCAACATGGATGTCTATTTATAAACAAAAAGTAATATGTCTTTATGTCCAAGTTCAAGCCACGTCTCGTACGTGACTTGTCATCTTGTTAATCGCTGCTCATTCCCAAGGGTGTATGTTCATCTTAACCCCGTTCCCATCTCGATATTTATCCAACGCCTTGTTCACAGCATTCGCGTCCAAGCCCTTAATAACCTCAAAGCTACTCTGATGCAGTTTTCCCTCTTTATACCAACGAGGAACCTCTTCCCAGAATCCCATCGTCACCTCTGGATGGATGGGAGACACGCCAAACACAAGTCGCCGCTCGTATCCAGCAGACTTGGGCCCTACCCGAGCAGCATCAAAGTCTCCGTCGGGTCGACGAAGAGTGATCAAGGTGCCCTTTTTCTTGTTTGACAGCGCTGCGACACCGAGCTCTTGATCCAAGCCCGGATTGACCGTGTCAACAGCATAGATTAGCTCATCTCCAGTGATGTCGCGAATCTGGTCCAGCACATCAGGGACTCTTCGGTCGATAACGTGGGTAGCTCCGATAGCCTTGAGGTTTGCTTCATTCTGTTTCCCAGCGACCGCGATGATTTGACCTATTCCCACCAACTTGGCAAGCTCAACGACGGCCCGTCCCGTGTTGGAGCCGCCTCCAATGACGAGAAGGGTGACGCTGGAATAGTCAAAGGACTTTGCCTCGGGTGAGAAGGGAGGGGGCAGACCATGGCCGGAGGGGGCAAACAGGGCAACAAAAGCGGCCAAAACGATGACTGGAATCGTGGATGCCTCGTCGTCGCTCAGTCCACAGTCGGCTATTCTGCCTACGAACCTCGCATCAACAAGAGCATATTGCTGCGCAGCATTAAAGTCATTGTTGAAGCCCCCTTCGGCAAAGGTGTGACCAAACACATGCTCGCCAAGTGTAAACTTGGCAGAATGGTCTCCGGTTCCGACAGTCACTACTTCTCCGACCAGGTCGTTAGCAATGACATATGGCATGCTGGTGATAAAGAGGCCATCGTCGCGGGTTCTCTGGTCGTGGGGGTTTACTAAACATTATTCAGCTGCAGTTCTCGTCGGTATGGTAAACATAGTATCAAAACTTACGGCCGGCGACAAGGACTTTGACCAGTAGCTGATTCTCACCAGGCTCTGGGATTGTCCGGTGCCCCACGATCAATGGCTTACCCACCTCCTCAAGTAAAAGAGCTTTTTGAGACATTGTTATTTCTGTATTTAGATTTGTTGAATGCAACTGAGGATAAAAACAAAGGAAAAGTGTGAATTTATATAAGAATAACATTGCTGGTATGTCACTAATGGTTTACTATGTCATGTCTCTATGACTTAAAAGCTTATTAAGATTCATCGTATTATTAATTTTTATACCAGCTAACAGCTAATAGATGTTACAGAAAGGTTTTGATGGCCTGTTCCATCAAAGACGTGGATGCCATATCCGTATATCCAGGCCACGTTTACTTTCAACCTTGATTGGTAAGCGTGTGATATCAAAATAGATTCAACTTGCACTCGCCTTTGTAAGCAGCCGGGGAAATCACGCAGATGTTCACTAATCATATATTTCATATTATGAGCGTTCTCATTTGGTTCTTTAATGTATATCGGCTTGTGACAAATATCATCCGATAGCGAAAGGTACATAGTAAACCACATAATCTGCGCCCAGGACCAGCAGAGAAACATCCAGTGACGTTGACTGTGCTAACAAGCTCATAGTAATCTAATTCCACGTTTTGCGACTAAACACATACTTACCAACAGCGAACTTGGCAGAATGCTTTCTGGTTCATGGCTGTCTTGAGCTTAACAGCTTTTGAGTAAGCATGGTTTAGCGGTGTATACTGCAAAGTGGGAGAGCGGCCGCTTAAATACTTTGAACTACACTTAGGACTTTCACTTAGGAGCACCGATGTTTTATAGGATGCTTGATCCCTCTGAGAACTTTTCAGCCGTTGGAATTATTAGCCCATGCCGATCTAGGACCGCCAGTTATCAAGCCGGGGTAAATAATTTCCAGCTACTACGGAGTAGACCACTTCGTGTTTAAACTTTTAAATCTTAAAGTGACAATCATCTCCGAGTTCTAAATTTCATTAGTATAGCTTGGTCTCACTTTCCCCAATTATTTAGGAGAAAATTACCTATTTTATATATACCCGTCGGCTCGAGCAAGCTTAGTTGGGCACAAAACCGTGATACAGTCACAAACGTCTGATACAGCTGAGACCACCATATACTAATGACGTTCTCTACAGACAAACATTTCAACTCGAGTTGAAAGGTGTTGCCAAAGGCATGTCGATCAGTAGACGGAATAACAGTTTAGTTCACTGATGTATCAAACTCGTGACCCTTGAGCACTCCCTATGCGTTATGTTTCATAAAACGAGTTACTTGTACATTTAAGCTTTTGCTTCATGAGTAGATGCAAATAGCTTATCGACTACATGGTCCAGACACGAGACCATGGTGCCATCTGACAACCTCACTTAACCCAGCCTGGCTTTAGGCTGCGCCTCCTTGACCTTCCATTGATCTTTACTATTACACGACAGCTGACATGTTGTGGCGTAAGAGTCATAGTAGCTTCGCCTTTAAAACGATTATCCACGCTTGTAGACTAGCGATAAGCCGTGGCGGAAATAAATCTCTTATCTTACTGCTGATTTTAGAGTGGTTGTAGTTATTTCTGGTTGGTCTCTGAGGTTTTAGCCTCCTGGCGGCTTTACTAACTTCAAGCCTGCATTTCCCCAGAGCAGTGGCTTAGGCTAAGAACTGTCAATTTGTGCAGGTCTTATTTTATGGCTTAACTCTATTATAGACAGAGTTTTACTTGTTGACGTTCCCAGGGGGTTGGTTAATGGATACATATTTCAGGGGCATTCCCACTTTGTCACTGGTAATCTTTCAGTCATAAAGCGGCGATTTCCTTACAGTCTTATTATCACTTACTTTTTCCTGGGGATTACTACCCCGTTCTCATTATCGATATATCTTTGAAATGAAGGAGGAGGATAGCCGAGCACCACTCATATTGGGTGTCGTTTTAACCTTACTGTTGCTGACTTTCAGTGTTGTACTTCTACGTGTATACACTCGAGCTATACTGCTGAAGCAACTAGGTGCCGACGATATCTGGGCTATGCTGTCTTTTGTAAGTCTCAGCTCCAACAACATGGGCCAGGGGGGGGGCCAAGGGCTAAATGTTAAAATAACAGGCTTCAATTGCTGCATGTGCATTCAGCATACTGCTAGGTAAAAACAAATTCCGTTTCAATATGGTTGAGGAACTAAATCGTCTCTAGGCCTTAAATATGGACTTGGTAGACATGAGGTATTCTTAACAGAAGAGGAATCCAAGAACTATTTCAAGGTTTGCTTCTTGGACGTTTTACTGCTTAAGCTGATTGCTAATAACGCCGAAAGCTGTTTTATGTTAGCATCATTCTATACCTTATATCCCTGGGCGCAATTAAAACAACGCTCCTTTGTCAATACTATCGCGCATTTGCCATAAACAAGATAAAGACGGTTCTCTTGGTCACAATCGTTTTTGTTTCAGCCTGGAGCATTTCTCAGATTTTCCTTAATATCTTTGTTTGCACCCCCATAGCTGCTTTCTGGGATAGAGCTGTCCAAGGCAAATGCATTCCGAGAAACCCAACGTGGTACATCACTGCAGCTGGAAATATCGCGACCGACATCATGATTATAGTAATTCCCTTTCCAGTGGTGATGAAACTGAATCTTGCTCGTCGGCAGCGCTTTGTCCTGCTTGGGGTTTTCTGCGTTGGCTTTCTGTAAGTTCTACTCGAGACAGTCTTCATCTTGACCCGTTACTAATCGCATATATAGTACTTGTGCTATCTCGATAATCCGTATGGGTTATCTTGATATCCAAGAAGACCTTACCTGGGTAAACGTCGAGCCAGCGTGTTGGTCGTTCACTGAACTTTGTTGCGGGCTGCTATGCGCTTGCGTCCCAACACTGCGACCTTTCGTTTCACGGTATCTTCCGTCAATGTCCAGCTACAATCGCTCGAGAAAGTCATATGCTGCCAATCAGCTACCTGAGCAGAGCACTTCCACTCGTTACCACGATATCGAACTTCAAAACAGACGCCATATACAGGACGATTTGCTTCAAGACGATAGCCAGTCTACTAGGATACTATGCGTGTCCGAATTCACAGTGACAGAGACAAGGGAATTGGCGGACTCGAAGCACAGGGAGAGGGAAGAAGATGACGAGGTTTTATTGGTATCTCATGTGTTTGCCGACCCTCGTCCAATCGAGAAAGCGAGGACCAGGCCAGGCAAGTCACTAGCTACAGATTAGATATACGCAGCGTCAGAGAGGGCTATTTGAGCTTGCCACAAATTACACTTTTGAGATACTACATATTGATAAAGATGTATGGTAATATACCTACTCCAACTCTTCCCATGTTACAGGGCCGCTCTCTGCATGATATCCGGTAAACTCTCATGCAAAAACCCAATTAACAGCCAATTCAACTGACTCCATTCAATCAAGAATGCATCATGCCCATCATCACTAACTATCTCCCTCAACTTGGCATTTGGCACAGCTCTTGCAATCTGCTCTTGTTCAGCAAGCGTATACAGCCCATCGCTCCGAATGCCCAATACCAGCGTAGGTTGCTCAATGAGTGACAACGCTTCACTAACAGTCCGTGTTCGACCGCGGGCCAAATCATGGGTGTCGAGTTTGTTGGTGAGGGCGATGTAACAGTTGCTGTCGAAGCGGTCGGAAAACTTCTTCGCTTGGTAGCGGAGGTAGGATTGTGCGGCGAAGTTGGAGTCGGCGCGGTCGAAGGCTACAGGGGTTTCGTCTGCCCCTCCTTGGCTGTGAACAAGTGTCCCGCTGCTTGGTAATGTCTTGCTATCTTGATTCTGTGTCTGGAGTTTGTTGTTAGACTCAACCTTCTCACAGGATTCCGGGTGCTTACCTTTTTCTTGTTCCCTGTATCACGCCCAAACCTCCTCTCTAGGGAATCTCGACTTCGATACGTCAATAGTGCCGTCATACGAGCTGCTTCTAGACCAAGAATAGGAGGATCGTCGAACCCGTAACGGCCATTCTTGTACTTGACATCACTTCGGATGGCATGGCGCTGTGCTTCTCCCCAACCAATTGCCCATGCACTCTGATGACTGGATGTTGCAGCTGGTACAATGCATCGAACATAGTCTTTTCCAAGGAAGGCCCATTCAAGAACATGCATGCCGCCCATAGAACCCCCAATCACAGCTGCGACTTTACGAACCCCAAGCTTGTCTAGAACCAACTTATGAAGTCTGTAATACTTAGCCAGGTGATCATGACATGTTAGTACAAGTATTGCTTACCGAACATCGTCTCGGATAGTTGTTGATGGGAAGTCAGCTCCGTACCATCCCTCAGAGTAGTCCCCGTTCTTGGCTGTCACAGGACTGGCAGTTCCATATGGACTTCCCAGGCTGTTCATACAGATGACGAAGAACTTGTCTGTATCGAATGCCTTTCCAGGTCCAAGGAGCGGACCCCACCAGTCGCTGACATCTGCACTTCCGGACAACGCATGGCAAATGATCATGACATTGTTGGCCTTTGGTGATAGCTTGCCCCAGCTCATGTATGCAACAGGAACATTTCGCATCTCAACACCGGATTCGAGTGTAAAGTTGGGGATCGTGATGATTTCTCGTCCGGGGACACGGTTCGAGAAAGGATTGACTGTTCTGGGAACACTCTTCTCTACAGTGAATTAGTTCAAGTACATAGAAACATATTGAAGCGGAGGTCTTACCATATGGAACACTCTTCCCAAAGCCATCATGAATGGGCGTTGGCAACGCCGGTGCCGTGGTCGTTGTTGTCATCCTTCGTCTCGGTGCCAGGAAGGAATTGCCAGTAGTGCTAAGCGAAAGACTCTGGGAACGAGATAGAATATGTCTGTGAAGCGCTCTCAAAGCCTGGCGCTGGATCATGGGATATTATTGCTTAGTCAGATGATAAAGAGCGATATCATCAAGAGCCGAAAGTTGAAGAGAGCATAACACAGCAGCATCGTCAGGGTATCTTTGTGAATTTGTCAATTTTTCATGTCAAAGTCGTAATCTAATCTCGTCTCAGTAGAACAGTAGCCCCCATGTCAGTAATTACCCGTGTTATTCTCGAACCTCCGAAGTGGCCAACACAACCTCCGATCCTTCGATCCACTTCTTCAAAGCTTCCGTACGTCTTCCGATCGACAGAACAAGCTTCTGGCAGCCTCTGAGTGGCTCAATAAAAGACTCATCCTTGTATTTGTGGTTCCGGTAGTCCCTTTTGTATCAAGCTTATCAATGCGGTTGCCTTCCAGATCTTGACAAGGCGATCCGAGTGGTTCGGATGGTAAGCATCACATACCGCTAGCTCGGTCGTGAAACAGCGTGGAACAACCTTCACGAAGAACAAACCGACTTCCACCGTTGATGATACAGTTTACTAAGTACAAAGAAGACCGGACGAAAGGAAGAGAAGCTTAATAAAAAGGTTGCCTTGACGGAAATCTAAAACATTCTCAATTACAGTAACTCACCAAATTGCATCTCTTTTCACAAATTCGACTCAAGCATTGATTGATCGCTCAGGCTTCAACTCTGAGAATCTTTTAAACTTTAATCCAATTCTATTTCCAAAACTTCAATTAGATACGATCAAGATGAGGTTTCTTTGTCTTCACGGCTACGCCTTCAGCGTAGAGGTTCTCCAACAACAGATGGAGCCCATCACTGCTCATCTGCCAAGTGACTGGGAGTACGAATTTCTCGAGGCTGGCATGGAACCCACAGAATTGATGCTCCGTAAGTGCCACCATAGTCATCTCCATTGTATCCGATGATCTAACAAAACCAGCAAACCTCAAGCAAGTCCCCAAGCCCAACTACAGCTGGTACAACTTCCCCTATCCCGAAGACGTCGAAGAGGCATATGAGCGTCTAGCCGCCTACGTTGAGTCCGAGGGTCCCTTCGATGGCGTTTGGGGCTTCTCCCAAGGCGGTTCGATGGCTGCCCTTCTTCTTCTCATGCACCAAGCTGAGCACCCCGATACACCATACCCGTTCAAGATGGCCATCTTTACATCAGCCTTTCTCCCCCACTCTTTTGACAATGGCGTGATCAGCTGGGATCTCACAGAGAAGAACACCCTTGAGCCAACATACCTCCCCGGACGAATCGACGTCACTCACGGAAAGAAGCTGGACTGGAAGAAGGATCTTCACACTTCGATTGAGTATGACATGATCAACGCTGTCAAGGATGAGCTTGACTTCCCTGTTGATCTTCTCCTTCGATGGAGGCCGAGTGATATCCCCGAGAAGATCCCAGTACCTTCTGTCCATGTTCGCGGCTTGAAGGACCATTATTCCTTCGTTGATGAGTCTGTGTACGAGTTGTTTGATCCTGAGATGGCGAGGAAGATGACACATCGGGGAGGACACAACTTCCCCAGGTATAACGAGGAGTTGGTCCATTTTGCAGAGTTGATCATTGAGACGGTTGTTTCACTTCACTGAAGGGCTATGGTTGTTTTTCTTATGTTGATGCTGCTGGATGGCTGATTGCAAATGAAAAGTTTCAGAATTGTTATGGGATATGATAGATTGTTTCTTTGACTTAGACTTCAGACAATAGATTGAGATTGTGTCTTTACATGCTTCACCTATATCTTGCCAGTATTTCTCGTCCAACTTTTAGATTAAGCATTCCAAGATAGGAGTCCTAAGACTCGGATACTTGCGTTATATTATTCTCCTTGAGCCTGGGAGCTGTTCCAAGTTCAGTGGTATACACTAATAGTTTTTCCTGGATATGACGTAGCTCTAATGGTAGTATAAGTTTAGTCTAATCTTAGAAAGGTTTGCAATTAGTACACCTAGTTACAATCAGTTATAGACGTGACACGCGATACTGTTGGTGGCAAAAGAATCTCAAATGTTGAGACTACTGCTTATAATATTACCAGCCCTTAGGGAGCAAGAAAGCCTTTGACCTATATCTTAAGTAACAAAAGAATTTAGATAAATTTAGTGTAGACTTAGTAAGATTTTGGGCTCTTATTTTTATCACTTAGAATAGAGGTCTGAGGTTTTCTTGCCTCCCTTAGCTAACCCCCTCTTTAATGCAAGCGCGAATCCTTTTAACATGTAGTAGTTGTTCTGCCCTGTTGAACTTGACTGATACTCACGCTAAACACAAGTCGTTATTGGACACTCTAGTAGTACTATACTTAGATTAATGCTTCATAATGGTGATCTCGATTCAACAAGATAAGAATATATTTTCGCTCTATGAACTAACAAATGCGTGCTTAGGTGCTTACAGCTATAGTCTAGAGGATGTTCTTCGTAAATAATTCGTCATGCAGCATATTCAGGGCCCGGGTGGCGTCCTTATCCGGAATCACACAGGATATGTTAATCTCACTCGCGCCTGTCACCGAACCAGATTAGCATATGAGTCAAAGATCTCAATCATGTTTACTTACCTTGCGAGATCATCTCAATGTTCACATGCTGCTCCCCCAAAATAGCGAACATCCTCCCGGCAATGCCGGTCATGTTCTTCAACTCAGCACCCACGAGACTCAGAATAGCCATATCCGGCAACACGTTCACCTCTCCTTCCTCAGCGAGTCTGCACTGAACATTCTTGACTTGAGCTGGATCCATGTTGGAACTGTTGATTGCCATAGACACATGAACCTCAGATGTCGAAATGAGATCCACGGAAATGTCGTGGTCTGCAAGGATTGTAAAGACTTTGACGAAGAAGCCGTGAGACATGGACTGTTTGTTGCTCAGAATGTTGAAGACGGTGATGTCTCTCTTGATAGTAACAGCAGTCGGCATCTTCGGCAGTGCTGTAGACGAAGTACTATCCGAATCAGAGGGATCCAGGTAGTCAATCGGCCACGAAGACGTCTCGTCTCCATCACTGGGAACAACAACAGTTCCTTGACCCCATGGCTTCTGCACATTTTTGACAAAGATGCTAACTGGAGGCTTCGCTTGAATTGCCAGAGAGAGTGCAAGGTGATGAATGACCTCCGATCCATAGAACGTAAGTTCAGCTGCTTCTGATGGAGTAATCGAAGGCAAACATCTCGCGTCAGGGACTTCTCTGGGATCAGCTGTAAAGATGCCATCGACTTCTTTCCAGATCTGTACTCTTTCTGCGTGCAGACCGATCGCCACCAAAACAGCGCACAAGTCAGAGTATCCTCTTCCGATACCACTATCGATCAAACTCCCCGGAACCGCGCCGAAGAAACCAGTGATGACGGGAACCCTTCCATTGCAAGCTTCAACTCGCTTTCCAAAGACAGCAGCAGCTTCGTGGAAGAATTCTGGCTTCAACTGACCCAAATTATTGCTGGGCACAATGTCTGAGAGATCCACATATTCCGCTGGGATATCTCTGTCTCGTAACATAGCGACCATGAGTCGACAGCTCAATTTCTCACCGAAGCTGACCATTTTGTCTTTTGCTTTGCCATTGATGTCGAGATTGAAGCGTTTGGCTGCGGATGTGTAGTCAAGTAGTTCTTGGCAGTCCGCTGTGATCTGTCGAATTGTCTCTTCGCGGATATCTTGTCTCAGGACGAATATTTGGACAGTGGCGACTTGGTCGTCGCGGATATCTCTAATAATGCTGCGAAGTCGGTCGAATAGCAATTCTTGCATATCAGGATCTTGAGTTATGGCTACAATGCCTCTCAATGTCCGATAGACTTGTAGTAGTCTAGATCATCGCGATTAGTAGTTTGAGCTGATGAGAGGTTTAGTTACCTGGCTGTTTAACTCACCTACTTGTTGTTCCGAATACCTTTTTGCCTGAGCTTCGTGCGGAACATATCACAGCTGGTCTATCGCCCCCCAGTCTGGCACTGTAACAGCATTAGCTGACTCTATCAAAATCATAGCGCCCTCATCTGTACCTCTTCACAATCTCAGCAACCTGCCATATCGATGTCAGTAATAGTTCCTGAGGCAAAGCGTTCAAAGAGAGGTGAGACTGACCTTGTCTGGGAATTTACCAATACTGGTCCCTCCAAACTTTTGCACCACCCAGGAATTATCTCGATGATTACGCATGCTAGCGAGGGTTACAAGAGTTGCAATAACTGAGTCTTGTAAGGCTGATTGAGTTTGCAAAGAAATTTGTTTCAAGTGCAAGTATAATTTAGATGATTGATTATGCTGCTAGCAAGTCCAAGAATAATAGCAATGAATGTTCGTATCTCTCGTCACGTTCACTTCAGGTAGCACTCAGTATGTCACAACCTCGGCGGCTTATCTTATCGCGAGAAGTCCCCGATGTCAGCGCCGAGATACGGATAAATCTGTGATCAGTGCATTGAACCTTGGGTGTTCATGTTGAACTGCATTCTTTGCCACTCAATATCTCAATTAATCTTACCGCACGTTCCAAGACTTCGGGAGGTTATTGCAATCTAATTGGGCGCCAATACTAATCTCATATCATTAAGAGTTGGGCCGGAGACAGAGATCGGTCAGTCGGAGTGGAGCCTCCGATCACTTTGAGCATGGTCACCATCGCGAGGCCGATCGGAACTTTTCAGTCGGATCCGATCCTAGCTTCCCTGGACTGCACAGATCAGATCATCACTTCAAGGAGGTTGCCACTGATGCAAGCGAAAGAGAAAAGATCCAATGTCATTCATTCTCGGGCCGCACTCCCGCTATTCACTGCAGGTACAAGGGCGCGTTTCTCATTACCAAATTATTTACTCTTGAAAGGCCAAATAGACAACTTTCCGAAATCCCAAACTCCCTCAATAGTAAAAATATCCTTCCGAATAATCTCCTTGATCTCCTCCTCACTCTCAGCCTTGATGATCATGACTGTTCCATTTTCGGCGACTTGTTGGCCCTCGGCGCTGTGATGAGCAAGGGTGCTGCCGAAGAAGGGTACGCGACCGGCTTTGACCAGGGGAGCAGCGTCTTGGTTGTGAGGTTTGAGGAGGACTTGTCGCTTGGCTAGGACGTCGGGAAGATCAGGGATGTGGACGAGGTATTCTTTGAGCTCGGTGGCCATGATGGGCAATTGATGAAGACGTCGAGATGTAGAAGAAGATGTTATTCTGGCAATGGCTTGTGATTTCAAGTGTAATATGAGAAAACATTGGTTAAGTTGTCAGTGATTAAATACGTTGGTGATATAGAATTGTGCACTGTTTCTGCCATGATGACCCAAGGCTGGCCGAATTATCATCATGCCTCCTGGAGATTCGGACCGGGGAGCAAGAAAACTTCGGACCTTGAGAGAATGCCAAAATAAATTCATCAAAGAGCCCTCTAAGCTCATACTAACTTATCTAAATCTTTTTGTCGCTTAGGATGAAGGTCCCCAGCCCCGATATGTACTTCCGGGGCCGGGACTTGTTGACTCCGGCCGGAGCCTTTCGGTGGTTTTGTCTCGGTCATCAATCCACTTCCTTTGGAACCTGAAGGCTAGTTTAGTTATTTTGGGGACAGACTTGAAAAATCGGTGATAAGATAGGTTTCGGCTCGGCTCGGTTTAAGTGAGGACGAGTCCTCAAAACATCATGAAAAATGATGTCATAAACCCTCAGACGCGGCTGTCCTACCCTATTCTAACTAAAGATGATTATTTGTATAACACGTAAACAGCACGTCCTGTGCTCCATTAGGAGACTTTCGGGGCCTACGGCCCCCCGGACGAAAAATATACATAACATAACATAACATGTATAACACGTAAACAAGAGGAAAAACGTGTTTTTGTTGCAATGACGTCTTGTAAATAGTTTTTAGTTACAGGAGCGACTTTAGACACAGAAGTGATGGTTGATAGTGTAAAGATTTGTGATTAAAGACGCGTTCTATCTCTAAACAAAAAGAAAACAAGGGAATGTACCAAAAGAAATAAACCATAGAGCAATTTAACACATTCTGTACCCCAACTTTTCATTGCCAATGAGACTCTTCAAGCAATCAATGCAGACTTGGCCACAACCTTCTTTGCAAATCCAGTCAAAGGATCATTGCTGACAATGTCAAAGACAGAGAGGTCAGCCTGGAACTCCTTCAGTAGCCAAGTTCTAATCTCAATCGCGACGAGACTGTCAATACCAAGAGCAGGCAGTGACTTTCTCGAATCCATATCCTCCACATCAGCCTTGATAATCTTAGAAACACCCTCCAAAAGCTGTTGCAGCACAATCTCGTAGACCTCATCGGGCGAAGCAGCTGCGGCGAGGAGCTTCTTCCAGTCCTGGCCGCCAGCGACAGCACCGGAGCCTTGACGATCAAGCTGGTTGAGAACAGCAAATCGCGAGTCGGCAAACCAGTAGGGGTCGTTGGCAGCTAGCTTATCAAGTTGACCGCCGGTAGACGCACCGAGAGCGACCTGTGTAGGCGTACGGCCCGAGATAGCTGCCTTGATGACATTGAGAACATCATTCTCATCCATACCAAGTAGACCGCCATCCTTCAGAAGCTGGAATACCTCGCTTCGCTCTGTAGAAACACCAATGCCGACGACGAGACTGAGGTTGATGCTGGTGGCTGCAAGTCCTGACGCGGCGCGGTGATGAGCAAGCGCGTCTTGGTACGTGTTACCCGCGTTGTAATTGGCTTGACCACGCGATCCGATGATACCGGCAATTGAAGACAGGCAGATGAAGAAGTCCAGGTCAGTAGGGAGGAGGTCATGAAGGTTACGCGTAGCGAGAAGCTTGGGACGGAGAGACGCGTTCCAATCGTCAGCAGTCATGTTGCTGTAGACGGCGTCCTAAAGCGCGTTAGTAAGTGAATACGAATAGTGTCGAGGAGGACTTACTCTCAGATCCATGGCACAGTGAATCAATCCCTTGATGGCTGGGAAACTCTGCTTCACGTCGTTGATGACAGGCTCGAGCTGAGACTTCTCTGCGACATCAACTGCAATAGCCTTGGCTTGAACACCTTGGGCATGAAGCTCGTCGAGAAGAGCCTGAGCTTCAGGACGCGACGCAGCTGATCGAGAGAGGAAGACAAGATGACGCGCCCCGTGCTCAACGAGAAGACGCGTCACGGATCGACCAATACCGCCGAGACCACCGATGAGGACATAAGTCGCGTCAGAAGGCAGGCGGAAGCTCTCAAGACCATCGGGAACGACCTGAGAATAATCAGCGCGCGTTCAAGATCGAAGAAGTAGGATGGGACTTACCGGAACAATGTCATCAGGGCGAGGGTACAGAACAATCTTACCAACATGACCACCACTCTGCATCAGTCTGAAAGCCTTGGAGACCTCACCGAAAGAGTATCGCGCAAGGTTGTTCAATGGCGAGATGGCATTCTTGGACAGAAGCTCGACAACCTGGTTTCCAATAGCCTCGAAACGATCAGGATAGCTAATGACCTGCGTCAAGATATCCAATCCAGAAAAGGTAATGTTATCAAGGAAAGGACGCATGTCCAAGCCACTGTTATCGTAGATGTCACGCTTTCCAAGCTCAATAAAGCGACCGAAGGGTGCGACGCAAAGCCATGTTCGGCGAAGTGCTTCACCAGCAAGAGAGTTTATGACAACGTCGACACCTCGTTGGTTCGTGAGACGGAGAATGCCATCAGCGAAAGAGTAGTCACGGCTGTTGAAGATATGAGTCTCCTTGATACCGTACTCTTCGATCAAAAGACGCTTCTTCTTCTCAGAAGAGACAGTAGCAAAGATCTCTGCGCCGAGGTACTTGGCGAGACGAATGGCTGTCTGACCAACACCACCTGCAGCGGAGTGAATTAAGACTGACTCACCGCGCTGAAGACGTGCGACGTCGATGAGAGAGTGGACGACTGTAGCGGAAGTACACATCAAAGAAGCTGCCTCCTCATCACCGAGATGATCAGGTGTTCTCTGGAAAGTACGAGGATCAACGCGAACACGAGTCTGGAAGCAGCCTGCGTGCATACCAAAGACACGATCACCAACCTTGAACTTCTCAACACCAGCGCCAACCTTGGCGACGACACCTGCACACTCAATACCGAGGGTGTTATCCTCCATCTGACCCATGGCAACCATGACATCGCGGAAGTTCAACCCCACAGATCCAACCTCGATCTCAATCTGGTTATCACCCAATGGTTCAGAGAGGTCAGGAACGGAGAGGTACTCAAGAGTGTCGAGAAGACCGGGATCGCGGATGGAGAGCTGAAGAGGCTTGGTGACTTGTCTTAGAGGCACCTTCACGGCTGAGAGGTTGTTTCCTGTCTTGGAGGAGTCGAGAAGAGCCTTGAGGTCGGGGTTGGGGATGAGACGCTCGACGAGGACTTGGCTGTTGCGGATGACGTACTCGGAGTCTGAGGTCTCACCAAAGGTCTTGCGGGAAATGTTCTCGAGGATGGTTGAGATGGTCTTGGTGTTCAAGCCGGCATCAAGGGAAGTAGACGCATCAAGACCAAGGGTAGTGAACGAGATGTCAGGGTGCTCGGCACGAATAGTTCGCCCAAGACCGTTGACGAGACCTCGAGAAGCAGTGTCAAGAGTCAACCAGAGAGTTCCACGAGATGCAAGGAATAGGGATCGAAGCTTGATAAATGACTCGTGATCAAAGCTCTCGAGGAAAGGAGCATCGATGTCGAGGGTGGACAGGGTCAAGAATGGAGTGGTCTGCTCAGGGATGTTGGCAAAGTCAGCCTTGGAGACCTCGTAGCCTTGAGAGGTCAAGTCGCCCTCGGCTTGCTGGATAAGTTGGGTGAGTCCAGAGGATGGCTTGGCTGGAGTGACGATAAGGACTCGGCGGACTGAGGGCTCTGTCTCGGGCTTGTGTCGTGCGATGATGAGGTCTGAAACGGTAGTGGAGGTGAAACCAGTAGAGCTGAGAAGGTCAGCCGAGATGGAAGCGGCGTGGTTGGCGATCAGCAAGATGCCAGAAGGCTTGAGGATCTTCTTGGCGTTCTTCAAGATGAGCGAGATATCACCCTGCTGCTCTTCAACATCAAGGAAGACAATGTCGAGTGTTGCATCCTCAAAGCCTTGAGAGCTGGGATCCTGAGCAAGGTCAAGTTTCTCTTGCTGGACCTTGTTCTTCCAGGCCTCAGGGACAGAAGTCTCCACGTCGGCAGGACCATCCAAGGTAGTGGTGAGAGCCACAGAAGCAATGTTACCTTGAAGCTCTTCAGCCTGTGCGGTGAGAGCTTTGAGAAGAGTGCTTGAGGTAGACGAGCTGTACTCAAGGACGCTCAGTCCAGGTCGCTTTTGACCCAGAAGGGACAGGTAACTACCCAGCTTCGAGGCCAAGTCAGTACCCTTGAGCAACTGCTCAAGTGTCGCAGCATCGGAGATCTCAACGTCAGGAACCTTCTTAGGAACAACTGGAACATGACCAAGAGACTGTCCATCACCCGAAGACGAATCAGAGGCACCCCTCAGAGGCACAGTCTTGCATCCCTTCAGCGCAATCAAAGGCTTCGTACCACCCTCAGCAAAAGCAATGACATCGCTCAACATGTTGGTAGCACCATGCTTCTTGGAAGTGCTGAAGCCATGGTACTTAGTTCCACTAGTTGAGTCAAAGTCCGCAGAGATGTAAAGCGAGGCAGTTGAGACGGGGACTCGTGCTTTGATCTCTGCGGCGTCACCAGTGCTGGAGATCAAGAGATGGACAAAGACGTCGAGAACGGCGGGATGAATGAGATGAGCGGGCTCCCACTTCTTTGGGTAGAACTCCTTCGTGTCGATGACTTCCATGGAGAAGTGAGCTTTGTGATCGAAGAGGTTGAGTTCCTTGACACCGCGGAAGGCTGGACCGAGACTGAAGCCTGACTCGTCGAGCTTGGTGTAGAAGACAGTTGGGTCGACGCTGGGAAGATCAGACTGCGAGATGCTCTTGTACTCTTGGTTCAGAAGAGCATTGGCTGCAGCCTCCTCATCCAAGAAAGTACTGTTGGTCTCATGCTTGTAAGACGTGCTGACAAGACCAGTACAGTTCGTCGTCCATGAACCACTCTCATTGCGACTCGAAACCGTAAACTCCGTCCAATGCGACCAAGAAACATTAGGTCCAGATCTCCAAGGCGTTAACTGAAGTCGGGTTTCAACAGTCTGATCAAGGGGAACAACAAGCGCACTGCCAATGTTGACATCACGAATAGTATAACCCTCAACATCAGTTCGCGTCTCAACCTGTCGCAGACCCTCGATGGCCATGACGATCATACCAGCCATGGGGTAAATGTTGGTGTTCTGGAACTGATGGTGCTCGATCCATGGCTGCTCGGAGATGCGGAGGTAGTTGTGCCATGCGGGCTCGGCCTTGGTGGAGCGAGGATCTCTGACGCCGAGGAGTTCGAGACGAGGATGCTTGCGCTGCTTGTAGGCGGTCACGGCGGCGGATTCGTGCCAGTAGCTGTTGGTGGTGTTCCAAGCGTAGGGAGGGAGATCGACGAGTGCGGATGTACTTTCGGTGTAAGCGTTGGCCAAAGGAACATTGACAGGGTGGCCGAGAACAAGAAGTTCTCCAACGACTTCGAGAGTAGTCTGAATAGCATCCTGCTTTCGCTTGATGGCAGAGAAGTACTTTGGCGAAGCACCCTTATCTCCAATGCTATCAAGGATCTGCTTCAGAGGTCCCTGAAGAGCAGCATGAGGTCCAATCTCAACCATGGCATCGGCACTACCCTTCTTACCCGAAGCCTTGCGCTTACCCAACGCACCAGCGTTAGCAGCAGCAGTGACAGCACCAGAGAAGTTGACAGGGCTGACAAGGTTAGCAACCCAGTACGCAGCGCCGAGTTCAGTGCCGTCAATGGGCTTGGCTGAGACGGACGAGAACATGCGGACTTTGGGGTTGCCGGGCTTGAGCTCCCACTTGCCGGAGAGAGAGTTGAGGTACTCCTCTGAGATCTGCTGCATGTGGTGGGAGTGAT
This sequence comes from Fusarium redolens, assembly GCF_020744475.1. Classification (NCBI taxonomy): domain Eukaryota; kingdom Fungi; phylum Ascomycota; class Sordariomycetes; order Hypocreales; family Nectriaceae; genus Fusarium; species Fusarium redolens. The sequence continues at coordinate 288,024 of NW_025763690.1, read as the reverse complement.
AAGCTGTGGTGACGCGGAGCTTGCGAGCGAAGATGTCGTCGGCTTGCAAGAAGGTGAGAACCTCGTCGATGCCTTCGACATCACCGGAGAGAGTGACACTAGCGGGACTGTTGATGCAAGCGATGACGATCTTGCCGGCTGTGACGCGACTGAGATATTCGCTAACGCGCTCAGGACCAAGACCAACAGCAGCCATTGAACCAGTCTTGGTAATATTACCAGTCAAAAGACCACGGAAGTACGCAATTCTCATAGCAGCCTCCTTGTCAAAAGCACCCTTGGCGTAAGCAGCAGCAATCTCACCACTAGAGTGACCAATAGTGACCTGAGGGTGAATTCCCCAGCTTGCAAGAAGATCAATGATACTGAGCTGAAGAGCGGTACAAGAAGGCTGACTGACGTAAGGAAGATCAATGATAGACTCCTTCGCATCGCGGTTGAGCTCTTCAACAAGGTCCCAGGTGCTGCCGAAGTCCTTGAGGTACTGGCTGCATGCGTGGAGAGATTGCTGGAAGACAGGGTACTTCTGGAGTTCTCTGCCCATGGCGAACCATTGAGCTCCTTGGCCGGTGAAGATGAAGGTGAGGGCCTGTGATCGGGGAACTCGAGCGGCCTTGGTTGGTGCACCGTCGAGGGCTTGTTGAAGTTCTTCGATGGTTGAAGCGGCGGCGTAGGTCTTCCAGGGAAGAGAAGATCGCTTTTCAGAGAGAGTATAGGCGAGACGGTGGAGGAATTGGTCCTCGGGAAGTTCGCGGGTTGCAGGCTCGGCGAGGTAAGCCTGGAGAGTCTGGCTGAGGCGAGTGATGCCAGACTCTTCGTGGGAAGAAAGAATGAAGAGGCGGGACTTCTTGTCAGTCCTGTCAGTAGCATCTTGAGATCCGTTCTCAATCAAGCCAGTGGTGAGAACACCCTCGACCTTGGTGTTATGATGACCCTTGAGGTTGTGAGTCTTGAGGAAATGGTACGCATCATCCAAAACAGCATGAGCGTTTGCACCGCCATAACCAAAACTGTTGATACTAGCCCGTCTCAGCCCAGCAGGCCACTTGGTCTCCTCAGTAGGAATGTTGATCTTCCACTGATCAAGCTTGATCTTAGGATTGACGTTCTCAAGCCCATAAGTAGGTGAAATCACACCACTCTCAAGACTGTAGATCGTCTTGACAAGACCAGCAAGACCACTCGCACCCTCAAGATGTCCAATGTTACTCTTCACAGAGCCAACATAAACAGGCTTCTCCCTCGTCTTACCGAAAACAGAGCCAATGACCGAACACTCAATAGGATCACCGACCTTGGTGCCAGTTCCATGCGCCTCAAAGAAATTGGTCTTGTCAAAGCTCAGACCAGCTGAAGCGTATGTCGCACGAATGAGCTCCTCCTGGCGAGAAGCAGAAGGTTGGGTGATGCCGAGGGTTCGACCGTCTTGGTTGCTACCCGTGCTTCGGAGGACTGCACGGATAGTGTCGCCGTCTGCAAGTGCTTTGTCAAGACGCTTGAGGACGACGAAGCCGCCGCCTTCGGCACGGGCGTAGCCGTTGGCTGAGGCGTCGAAGGAGTGGCATTTGTTGTCGGCGCTGAGGAAGGACATGGATGACATGAAGACGCCGAAGTTGGGGAGGAGATGAAGACCGAGACCTCCGACGAGAGCCTGTCAAGTTAGAACTGACTGTCAATGATGGTTAGGAGAAGACTTACAGAGTCGCTTTCTCCGTTTCGGATGCTCTGAGCAGCGAGGTGCAGGGCAGTCAATGTGGAAGAGCAAGCAGTGTCAATTGTGACACTAGGTCCCTTGAGGTTGAAGAACCACGAGATACGATTTGAGAGAAGTGCTGGTCCGGTACCGGTAGCAGTGTACTTGGGTGCGCTGTCCATGTCGTAGGCTTGAAGATCCCAGTAATCATGCTGGCATGCTCCGATGTAGCAAGACATGTGTTGATTGGCGACCTCGTCGATCTTGAGACCAGCTACAAACTGTAAGCATCAACTTCACAAACCAAAGAAAAATGACATACCATTCTCGAGACCCTCGTAGGCCAACTCGAGCAGAATCCTCTGCGTAGGATCCATACCCCTCGCCTCTTCAGGCGTAATAGAGAAAAAGCCCGCATCAAACTTATCAACATCGCTCTTCAAAAAATACCCCTGCTTGGTATTCAACGTCCCCGCCCTTCCACCATCAGGATGATAAAACCCATCAATGTTGAAACGGCTCTCAGGAACATCACTCAGCGCATTCCTCCCCTCCTTGAGAAGATCCCAAAGATGACGAGGCGAAGTTCCATCACCGGGAAATCTACCAGAGACACCGATGACAGCGATAGCAGACGAGACATCACCGTCTACTTGAGGGAGGCTAGCATCGCGTTGAACGCCACCATTGGCAGTGCCATTGTCAGCACTCCCGTTAGTAGCGTTGTGAAAGCCATTAGCGCTAGGATGAGCTCCATGGCCGTTGCTAGTGCCGTTTGCGCCGTTGGAGCCATTGGAGAGAGTCATGGTGAGAAAGAAAGAGTCAGAAACAAAGGTTGTGTGATAGGCGCTGGCTTGCTTTGGATTTGACTCTGAAGAAAGGATGATGAACACGGAAACACTAACATGGAAAACGAGTTGGGATCAGATATATGAATCGAAGCATTGTAATGATATGATGGTCACTGGCTCGGAGCTAGCTAGACAGGGTTAAAAGAGCCTGAGTCTCATCTACCGAGTATTTCTTGCATCCGACTAAGCTCATGCATGTATTCGGAAGATATTGACCCTAAATCGGAGGTTGCGTCAGCGTCGGCGCCGAGAAAATGACCCACTGTACCCTTGTCAGACCGGGCCCAGAAAGTCCGCGACCAATGATATCGAGCCGGGGATAACAGATTTTGAGTTGCCGTATTATTCTTGCGTGATATTCGAGACTCAAAAGGATCCGTATTTGCCTCAATGGAATGAAATTGCAATCAAGTCAAGCTGAGACTTCTCCAGTGTAGCCGATACGTTATCGGAATCCACAATTCGCCTTCAAGCATCATAGCTTTGACGAGAGGATTTCGCCGTTGATGCTTTCACATTCTATACCAATACGCTTGTCGACAAAATTCGTAATATATTAAGAAGGAATAAGCAAAAGGCCGAATACACCAAGACTGGTTTTTGCAACCGCCCCTTTGTCTACAGCGCTTCTTACAGCATATTCTGCTATGCCCATAGTGTCAATATCCTCAGATGGGCATTTATCTGCGGACAAACTGTTGTTTATTTATAGGCAAGGGCTAGCCATTTGTCATGAAGTGGATATATCTTATTTAAAGTTTAGGGCAAATTGTCTGCTTGGAGGACGTTGACAGCTGAGGTAGAGATAGGGCTATTGTTACATACTGGCTTACCAGTTTGGGAATATCCATATTAAGTATTCCAGCTTTATCACACTAAGTTTAGGGTTAGAATTGTCATAATATAAGTCCAGCTTTAGCTCGGTTAAATTATCTCAGCTTATTTGCAGCCTCAGCTTGTAGCCTACTCCTTATTTCAAGCTCTTATCTTCGGTCCCAACCTCCAAGATTAACATTAAGCCCAGCTAAGTTAATTGGGAAAGATACAAGCTGAGTTTATTAGCAGAACTCAAGTTTACACAAAACTTAATTATATGCCGAGATGAACATTAGCTAATATCACAGTTTCTAAACAAGCCTAACTCCTGGCTTCTATATCATACTGTTAGTATTTAAGTATAGTAATTATACTCTTTGTCTTTATACGAGATTTATATTTTTAGTGTTTAATTGCCTTTATGTTAAGATATAAGCTGAATAGCAAATTGCCTTTTGCGCCCGTTCTTCTGAACCTTAACAAGGAAAGCCAAACCTTATCCTGCTATTGTGTAACATAAGATCTACTTGCTAAAAGATCTTTGAGGCTGGATTTAAAATCATAATCGGGGTAATTTAATATTCCTTTAGGGATGCAGCTATATTATCCCTGATGCCCTTGTCCGAGGTTGTTGTACTGTCCGGCTGAGCGAAGGTTAAGTGACTTGCCCTCTGACAGAAGGAAAGTGCATTATTAAGATTTAAAGCTAATAGATTTGGGATCAATGCGAAAAGTTAAAGCAAAAGGAAATTAAGGTGAATGAATGCAACTGCCGTGTTTAGAACACGTGCTGCTTCTATTATTGTTATTATAAATACATAGTAACAGTCCTTCCGTACCATTATTCTCAATATCCTCTCATCCCTTGATTGATCAGTTTGCATGCAAACACAGCCCTGAATCTCATCGAAATCATGAAGCCTGTGGCCATTCTTCTCGCCCTTGCCAGTACAGCCTTTACAGTGTCGGCTGGTGGTCTGCCCCGTTTTGGTTCGTGATACTCATTGCGATAAAAGATGCTATTGTTCTGACTCTACCCCTCACGCAGCGAAATGTACCGCTCCTTCGCAGTGCATATCTAGCTTTTGCGCCAACATGCCTGGTGCAAACTGCGACGAAAACCCCAACTGCCATGGTGAATATTGAAACTAAAACTTACCTAAGAGAGACTCAGAACAAGGACTAACGACTTGAAGATAGGGTATGCTGGGGTGCTCCAGTGAACTGTAAGCTAACCATGTAGTCAATTCTTGCCTTTATCTTGCTCACTGATACTTAGCTTTGTGTTCGAATGACTGGGAATGCAACTCCAACCATTGCAAAGGTACAAACATTGGCCACTCCATATGAAATCTATGCTAACACATCACAGGAGGAAGATGCTATGACTGCCGTGATCCTCGCAACAACGCCAGGGCCGCACCCCCGTACCTCTCTATAGGCTGTATGTCACTCTTTTGAAGTTACTATCTTGTTTATTGAAGGCTAACTGAATTGCTTCAAAAGCTTCCTGTAGCGGATTCGCAGATCAATGCTGCGAGTCACAGTGTCGAGGTATGTTAGCGAAACCCGAATTTAGTCTGAATTGATCAAAGCTAACAAGTCTGCAGCAAACGTTCAGGGGAATATGCAATGCATTAATAATATGGTGATCTCGGAAATGGGCGGGAGTGGGCCGTTCCCAGTACAACAGTCACCTCCCAGGCATTAATTCGATATGTCAATAGTTGAGCTGTATAAGAATCCCTTGATGTGAGAGGCTTGATGTTTATGGAAGTTGAGATGTTATTATGCAGATTGATTGATAGATATCTGGCCCAAGTACACTACCTCCGCCGGTCAGTTTGTAAATGAAAGAAAGTTTCCAACGCGCTTGTTAAGGATGACTTCTGTTCTCAGCAGTACCAATACTGACGTGAATATATCTCTAAATTCAGAGCCTGAAAGATTTTAACTTACTAGAGATATATGAACTAGATGCTATTTTAGTAGCTATGGCATTACTTATCTCTTTATATCTAAAGAATATCACGTTTAATGATGCTTGCTGAATAGCTTACCATACTAACTTACCATGTGATATCTGTCTCTTGATCTTGTGGCTCTGCGCCTCATAGTAAGAAACATTTCACGGCAGTGATCAGCGCCAAGTTGCAAATTACCAGGAGCTACTCAAGGAGCATGCTTGCCAAGAGTAATGTAAAGGGCATTCGCATGTCTCCTTCAGCAGTCATGTCTAATGGCGACTTATAAGTAACGTGGAATAGCTCTTACAATACTAGGTTGTACATGTACACATGATTCGCGTATCTCATGTACAGAATGGTTTACAAAGCGACTTTGCTTTCGAATTTTGGTTTAGGCAAGATTGGGACTGACATAGCTTCACTGGTATCATCCATTCCACAAATGGCTTAAGCTTTTGAATCCCAATCTAAGTGGCATGGTGAGCACAATGTCGTTGACTGGTCGGGGTACGATGAGCTGGGGACGAGTTTATGACGATGCTAAGAATTTATCCTACCTTGGCTGTAGAAATACTCCCAAGTCTGAATCGAGCAGTTCAATCGTTGTCGATTAGGCCGAAGCCGAGGTAACCCATGTTCATAATGAGGGGAAAGATATCCACTCTCACAGAACCAAAGTCATCTTATTTTTAAGAATGGATATTGGTCTTGTTAGTGCAACCTTGTGGATAAACGGTTCCTGGCAGGAAAGCGATTGAGGCATATTATTTGCCGATCCTTCCCCGCAATCTTGCCTCTCCCCAGATTTCTCCGCGTATGACCGCGCTCGTAGCTCCACTACCCCAGATGAACCAAGCATGATTGATAAAGATTTATCCAATCCATGATGAAACGGGATCTCGGCACATAGTGCCATTTAACTATAGATGCAGATGCATATATACCTATCACTATATATAACGACGATTCAATGATAGAGCCAAGAAAGACATTGCAGTATCAACTCTCGGCAATATGAGGCCTTTCACATCATTCGTGGCAGTTGCTCTAGCTGCGTGCACCGTCACTGATGCTCGTGGACTGCACTACCAATCCGATGCCCCGCTAAACATCAAGACAACAAGCGGTCACCTCTCAGGCTTCATCAACAAGACCGCACCAGATGTTCGACAATTCCTTGGAGTTGCATATGCCGAACCTCCGCTCAAGTCCCTTCGTTTCCAACCTCCTAAGCGAAAACACAGCTCAGAGCACGTATCAGCCAACAAGTACGCGCCATCATGCAAGCAAATTATCAGCAAGAACCCGACTGTTTACACTGAGTACATGAGCCAATTTCTGATCAATGGTGGCGACTCTGAAGATTGCTTGTATCTCAACGTCTACGCTCCACTGAAGCCGACCTCAAAGAAGTTGCCCGTATTTATCTACATCCCTGGTGGTGGTTTTACAGGTGGTGGTGCAGACTCGCTTTACAAGATCCCCGATAAGTGGATCCAGAAGACTCAGTCTCACATCGTCGTTACCATGAACTACCGCGTCAATCTATTTGGTTTTCCCAACGCTGAAGCTGCTCAACAAAACGTCGGTCTGCTTGACCAGCGTATGGTTGTTGAATGGATACGCGACAACATCGCAGCCTTTGGCGGTGATCCCAACAAGATGACTCTTTGGGGCCAGTCCGCTGGTGCTGGCTCAGTTGGCATGTACGGATATGCTTACCCCAAGGATCTCATCGTCAAGGGTTTGATCTCCGACTCAGGCGCTCCGGCTATGCTGGCCAAGGTTTATGGTAACCACTCCAGCTTCGATACTCTTGCTGATAAGGTTGGCTGCAAGGGCTTGGAGGGCAAGAAGCAATTGAGCTGTATGCAAAAGGTTGATGCATCCAAACTGCAGAAGGTTTACTCTGAGACACCGACTATTTCGTTCACTCCTGTTGGTGACAACATCACTGCCTTTTCCAACACGACTGATCGACTTGCCAGAGGGTTGGTCACCAGAGTGGTAAGTAAAATTGATACCTCGCTACTAAATTTGAAGTTCTGACTCGTATCCTTTATAGCCCTGGATCTTTGGTAATAATGCCAATGAGGGTGCTGGTTTCGGCACATACGATCCCACCGGCGTAACGCCAGCTCAGACTGCCATTGGACTGCAGGCTATTGTCTGCCCTGTTGCTGCAGAGGTCAAGTAAGTATTCACAGTGACAATGTCCAAACCGTCACTAACGCGTGTTTGAAGGGCCCGTGCCAAATTCGGATACCCAACTTATAGATATTACTACACCGGAAACTTTTCCAACATTTCCCCTCTGCCTTGGATCGGAGCGACTCATAGCGGTAAGTCCATCATTTCAATTGTAGCTCTTGTACTAACATAAAACAGCCGAGCTTCCTCTGCTCTTCGGAACGCATTACGAGTACCGCGGCAACTCAACTGAGTACGAATGGGAGGTCGCCGAGGGTATGCAGAGTGAGTATCACTTCTCTATTTACTTGGATGTACACTAACAACTGAAAAGGTCTCTGGCTCTCTTTCGCTCACAACCCAAAGAAGAACCCTCAAGCTGGAAAGGTTACTTGGCCTCTGTATAAGCCTAATGAGAAGAAGATGGCTGTCTTTGCAGAGGCTGGAAAGAAGTGGTTCCAGTTGGCGGATGGTTCTCTGACTGAGAGCCAATGTAAGTAAGAGGAAGGTAGTGGCAGGAACGCAAGATAAATATCTTCAAGTATATAGTTCGAATCAAGTTCAACAGACGTTACCCTTAGGTCCATATTGTCTTCAATGTTCCTTTCGTACCCTTGGCTTTCAGTGCTGAGTGCTGGTATCATAAAACGGAAAGATTGTTAGCATGGCTTGGCAGCTGTCTGATATAACACGTCCAACGCTTGAAACCGAGAGAGGGGAGCTGAGAAGCCACAATAGGAAGCTGGCCTTGTATCATGTTACAGCGTCGGATTCTTTTGATAAAGATCGGTTCGACCTCCAATGCTGGGAACTTTTTATCGCCAGATTCGTAGGTGCCAATAGGCACCGTCTACAATGCTGCTAAGCAGACCTAAACTTGCTTCATGTAGGCAATGTAGACCTAGCTATCCTATGGGGTTACTCCTCTTATTGCGCCTATGGTAAATACTGGGAATACAACTGAGAAGTCATAAGGATATCTATCAACTAAAACCTCAGCCACTGTCCGTAACTATGAGTTTGCTAGGCGATTGCTGTTTTGAGTTTGTAGTTGCGGTGGAGCTCTCCTTCGTTCGTGCCACTTGACTACCTACTAGTAAAGAGCGGCTTGGCGTATATCGTTTGTGCCGGCGCTAATAATAGCGCTCATAGATAATGGGATAGTTAATCTAGAAATTATTGTTGCGTAAGAAGCGGAAGGAGTGTTTTCCAGACCATTATTCTGAAGCGTGGATACCTTCTCTTGGAGATTATGGATGATTACGGTCCTCATGAAAACACCTGGGTGGGCTGTCTAACAGCCAGGCCCTTTCAGAACTTATCTCGTTGCTATTGCCAAGTTACCCATGGACGTCGTTGCATTACTTGCCTACTAAGAGACGTGACAGTTTACACTTGCTCAGTATCACGCCCTATGTTATTTGCCAAAGTATGGACTAGATGGCCCCTTGGGAACCACAACGATCACATTACTCTAGGTTACAACTACGTACTGGCTTTATTGTATCCTATGACTTATGGACTAAGATAGCGCCTGCCCATAGAGACCCCGGATTGAGACGGTCAGGATAAACTTCCATCATGCGGGCATAAAGCTCTTCGGCTGTCTTTGTCTCAGCACTTAGTTTCTCAAAGATCTCCAAATATGTCTTAGTATCCCCAATTGCTTCAGGTCCGAAGGGGCGACTTGGGTCACTATGCCCGCCTATAACGTGTTTGGGCTTGAGTGCAGCGATGGTATCCAGAGCCTCAATCCACTCCTTTCGCTTGGCAGCCGTTCCGGACTCTCCCAGATACGGGTGAGTGTTTGCGTACACAGCATCGCCAGTCACGGCAAGTTTGATAGAGGGAACCCAGAGAGTTGTCGTATCATCGGTGTCCGTGTGACCCGTCCTGACAACCACCAACCTTTCACCTTCTAGCTCAAGGTAGTCTTGCTCAAGAGGCTCGGCAACCCTCAAGGCCGGCGGAATCTGGCCCGGAAATAGCTTTTCCCAAAGCCCGGCAAGACGCGCTGGTGCAGTCTCTAGCTTCATCCTGGCCACGACTTCAGGCGTTGCGACCAAGATGGCTCTGGGAAACCGCTCCAGAATGGGCACGCTGCCAAAGAAATGGTCACCGTGGGCATGTGTAACATATATATGAGTAATGTTTTTGCCACTTTTGACAACCCAGTCCAGGAGCTCGTTTGACGCTCGGGAAGTTAACTGGGCGTCAACTAAAACAGCATCCTTGTCGCCATATATCAGGGTGGACGAAGTGGGCACCCACTTGAGGTGATCGTGAAGGGCGGGCCCAGAGCGAGTGGCCGAATCGCGTTTACTGAAAAATACGCTGTACTGTAAAACCATTTTGAATCGGGATAATTGGCGAGGTGCTAAGGAGACTGAATTAGCACCTGCTTGACGAGAGAGATATATAAGCGAAAGTTCAAACTGTTCAAATGTCTGCCAGCACAAAGCTTAGTAATTACTTTTATCACCATATATAGTATAGTAATCAGCTCCGAGTTCCGAGAGCCCTTCACGGAGGAATTAATAAAGACAAGTGGGAGGGCCCCACAACTTTGGGTTTGCCCCTCATGGAAGGGAATTAAGTGAACAAGTAACGGTGAATAACAATCAGATTTGTAACAAGACCGCTTGAACCTCCCACCTCTAACGTAACATCAGTTTTAATGTACTATAAATCAATGCTGTGCTTAATGTATCCATTTCTTGATAGTTTGCAGAGTGCAACGAATCTCCATTACATATCCCATCTGTTTACAAATATTTCTTCGACACGTCGTACCTAGCATGCCTCGATATTCTAGCTCGGTTGATGGTGCCGAACTGTTTTATCGCTATTATGCGCCAGAAGGCAGAACCCCGGCGCTCACAACACAATTGCCTCAACCAACCAAGAGCCTGACTCTGGTTCTTCTTCACCAATGGCCTCTCTCATCCCGCATGTACGATTCGATCCTGCTGCAACTTTGCGAGACCCACGGATACCGTGTTATTGCCCCTGACAGGCGAGGTTTTGGTAAGAGCGACTGGGCTGGACAACAGCCCAAGGCTCCCATTAGCTACAAGGAGCTTGGGCAAGACTTGTCGGGTCTATTGGAGAGAATCCAGCCAGGGCCTTTTGTCTTTGTTGCCGCCAGCATGAGCACGGGCGAAGCGCTTCTGGCGTATCTTAATAGCTCGTATATACAGGAAAACTGCCAGGTAAGTTATATTGCAGGCCACCTTGATGAAGCCAACAACTCAACAATGTGTTAGGGCATGATATGGATAAGCACGTGCCTGCCGTACCCTACAGCCTCCCCCCAAAATCCAAGGGCTTTGCCACGGAGCGAATGGGATGCAACTCTCATGTCTCTGAGACAGGATAGGCCTAATTTCATCGCCAACGGCTTCAGGGGGCCTTTTGGAGTTGGAACATCCGGTTCGGTTACCGAGAAACAGATTGCGTTTTTCGAGAACATCTTCTTCGACGCCGATCCGATCGCTGTTGAACGCTGCCTACAAATCTATACTCGCGAGGACCTGTCTGAGGGTATCAAAAGGTTTGGGCAAATCTTTCACAGACCGTTTCTTCTTATTCACGGCGGAGGCGACGGTGGAGTGCCCGCTGAAGTGAGTGCGGAGCTTGTTCAGAAGTCGGTTCCTGGAGCGAAGCTGATTATATATGACGAAGGAGGACATGGTGAGTTCACAATTTTCGACGCCTGGTTATGCAGAGCTAACCTATATTACTTAGTGCTAGTCCTTGCTTATGCTGACCGTCTTGTAAACGACATTATACACTTTACAGAAGATATTGCGGGACGGAACTGATGTTTACTAGAGATATTGTTGGTCATGGGCATGGGACTAAGTGAGGAACCAGAACGAACGAAATACAAGGAGAATATGGACCTTAGCCTGTGTCATGGATTAAATTTCACATCTACCTTCGGCCTTTTGGTCACAATGGATGAGCTTGGTCACCAACACCGATGTCTAGGCTAAATTCGGCACATAATTCAGGACAATAAGAGAATCCCTACTCCTGAAACAAGTCCTTATTCCCCTTCAAGACATTCTCTGCCTTGAAAACTACAGCATCCGTAGGGAGATGAGGCAAAAGAAGGGCCGTGTCCCAGTAGAGCCAGACCTCCTTGAAATGCAGCCCCTCTGGAGTCTCGTCGCTTCCACTATTACCGATAATGGCAATCATTGTGACGGGGATGCTAACAGTCGGCTTGCTTCCTTTGTTTCCGCGTAGCCATAGGTTTCGAATATTCTGAGTGTATATCTGACTAGTCCCATCATCACGCTCAATCTCCACAAAATGGATCCAGTCGTGTTGGATCCGTTCAAACACTTCGAAAAGCTTCTTCATCCATGCCCACATTTCATCTCCTCCATGGTAGACGGCATTGTTCTGGTTATGGAAAACAACATCCTTGGAATAGAACTTGAGCCCAGAGCCGCTGTCGTAGCCCCTGGAATCAACGGCGTTGACATATTGCTTGAAGAACTTCTGGGTCGGTGACTGTGGGCCATCCTTCTCCCACTGTGCGCCGGAGACGTGACTGACAATTCGAGGCATTGTGCGCGTTGAGAAGTATGTGTGTGGATTAGATTAGGGCGGCAAAAATATGGCATAACTCGAAGCAATTGTAAGTTGGAGCGACTTTAGTGGCTTATGTTCTTAGCGGCCCGGGCTCCAAGTTGTCAACGCATAGTTGAACCCATGATCATTTATACATTGCGGTCATGTGGAGACTTATGGCAGTGCCGAGGCCTAAAATCATCCGCTCTACCCGTAATCTATAGGCTAGTTCTGTGCCGTAGATAGTCATTGTCACGTTCGGGAGGATTGGTAAGGCTTTCCCGGACAAGTAAACGTGGCCTACTCTGGTCATTTGGATTACTGATCAAGTTTCCCTTGCATCTCTTCCTCTTTTCACGAGCTTTAGAACCTGAATCGAGCCTAGAATATGGGGTGATTCTTAGGAGTGTGAAGCCAAAGACACTTAAAACCCGTTTTGGCACCCGCTTCGCTAATCTTTGTTGGAAGATAAAGGTTCTTATCCATGCAAACTTTCGTACCACTTCTCCATTGCGCTCGGAGACTTCCCTCCTCTATTATGAAAATCTGAGGCGTGTTTAGCACGTCGCCATATTGGTGCCTCTGCCTCTGTCAAGCCTCGGGCCTCCGTCCGTAAATGGAGCATCTACTAACCGTCAGTCTCATAATGAATCTCTTCACAAACACTCACATGGGATTATAAGCATGAATACAAGGATTATTCAGATCCTTTCTCACATCAACAAGAAACATGATAACTTCATCGCGCGACCATCCATGGGCCCTCGAGAACGACGCCATGGTCAATGACTCCAAAGCATTAGAAGCATTGTAGTTATTCCACGTTCCCAACTCTTTATACTTCTTGTCTCTAGGCCATGGATTGGTAGGCCACTTGAACCTTGTGTCGACTACATCAGTAAAGCCAACTTCTTGCATAATCGCTTTGATGCTGTCGAATTCGATGGAGGTACTCCCGAGCTTAGTAAAAGCTTCCCCGAGGAGGACGCACCATTGGGAAAGGGCGTGGTCCGGGGTAAGAGTCCTATCGTCGGAGAGAATTATACCACCAGTTTCTTGGATCTCGACATAGCCACCAGGCTTGAGATTACTAGATGGGTTAGTATTATGAATTAGAGTGGAAGTTTAATACATGCTTGAAGATCTTGCGGATATAGTTCTCCCAATTCTGTATACTAAAGACCATCATTCTGCTGTGTATGTAGTCAAATGGCTGACCATATTCCCAATCTTCGTCGATATCATCAATAATGAAACGGAGGTTTGGCGGGACACTGGAAATGTCAGTGGACGAAATATGACTGTTGGGGTTACTCACAAGGTTGGTTGAATTGGCGAGAGGTCAACCCCAATGACCTGTATAGTTAGTAGACGCTTTAGTAATATTTATAACTGACCTACCTCAGCTCCCGGATGCTCATCTGCGTAGTCAATAGCCCAAATTCCTGTTCCTGTTCCCACATCGAGTACGCGTCCAACCATTGTGCCGGGTTCATTGGGCGGAGAAAGACCCAGTTTATCCCCAAACGTCAGGAGGAAGAGGTTATGCTGAAGATCTGACGACGTTAGTCATGCACAGGGAGAGTCGCAATGCCATACCTAGACGTTCATTTTCGACCTGGTCATTTGGAAGATGATATTCTAGGTAAATTGTTAGACAACAGCAGTAGAGAATGGTAGCTTTGCTCATTTCCGTCTTTATAGCGATGGTACGTTCTCCCATTCTCTTACCGATAGTTCAAGATGGAACTCGAGATGCTCGCTGTTGATGAGGCGGCATCCTGTCACCTGTCAGTCGAGTCTTTGGAGGTGGATAATCGAGAAGCGCACAGCTTCAATCGACGAGTCAGCATCATCGTTGATCTAGTCTCATTCAGTATTTGACTTATGATAATTCAAGGTATGCTCTGACCTGCTCATCTAGATAAAGAACGGGATCTGCGTCTACAGTCGACATATTGATGTTGAACGATCTAAAAATCGCTCAATGCGGGACAAGTAAAGGATGAAGGAATCAGCAGGTTGAAATGACAGATGGTTGCGTAAGTTAGATGCATAATGCGTGTTAAGCCAAGTATTTAACGGCTGATTTGACTGGTTCTCTTGGATGGCAGCAACCAACATGCAGATACGTACGTAGCACAACATGGGTTAGTGGTCTGATATGGCCCATCATGAAATCTTGCCCCTCATCTCGGCTCCCGAGCGATCATCGATCTACCATGTCTGTGACAAGTACTCGACCGAGTAAACGGAATATCTCGTTCAGCAATTCGCATGCCTCATACTGTTTTCTCGCCACTTCCACCGACGTCAGAACGACATGTGTTATACCATTTGTGATGGCGAGGAGCTTTCTACATCTGGCAAAGCATCCGTCTGTGTGCTCAAACTATAATTCATAGACATACTGGCCTGGCCAATCAACATTTTCCCCTTCGCGTATAAACCTTATTGGTGAAAGGCAAAGCATCATCAACTTGATCTGACCTAATTATGTACTGGCCAAGAGACCTAAGCAATAGTGAACTCACTACTCCTACCCGTAAACGCATTAATCTTACCCGTAATAGGAGCCTTGCTATCTCCATAATAACTCAATCTGTATGTCCCAGCACCAATATCCTTAGCATCCTGCCATCCCGTCTCCCAAGTGATAGCCACCTCACTAGACCCAAGCAGACCATCAAGCCTCTTCCATTCAAAGACAAGATCCCAATCCTCATCAGTTCGAACCTGAACCCACTTCGAATCGACCTTTTTCTCCACTGCTGCATATGTAGACTCGAGGTGGAGATTGTTGCGTGGATTGGCTCCCACAAATGTAGCGTTGATGGTATCGCCGATAGCAAACTTTGACTTGCTCACGTCTTTGATAACGTCGCCAAACTTGGTGCCGACCTTGGGGTTATCGTAAACAACGCCTGTGGTGAGAGAGATGGAATTCTTTCGATTATCAGGCGCAGCTGGACCAGCAGGCGGCTTCGTGGCGCCCTTTTCCTGGAGGAGATACCCGAGATAAGTCGAAGTCAAGTTGATGTAAGCATCGAGGCTATGGCGTCCATGGACAGTTGAGCCACCTTCGTAGCGCTGGATATCATACTCTTCAGGTGTAGTGCAGTAGTGCGCGTAAGTATTGCCTGGCCCACCAGCCACAACAATAGGATCACTCCCAACACCACCCCTGTCTTTGATCTCATCACTTATGCTCTTGCGCCAACGTCGCGATGACATGGTCGTAAGCTCAGGTGCTGAAACAATGATGAAGAAATTACCGACACGTAGCATCTGAACATCAACAATATTGGGAGCCCAAGCATAAGGCAGTGTGATTTCACCAGCGTCGATGAGAATTGGCTTGGGTGACTGGCATGCCACTTGCTCCTTTGTAGGGTTGCGTAAGAACTTTGACACAAGAGCCCAAAAGGGACTGGCATCCGGAGTTCCAGAATCACCCTGCTTAAAGTCGAAGTAACCAGGCCCATCTGTAGTTCCAGCGGCGAATGAGTATCCAAATGCCGCTGCACATGTCTTTGCTGACGAACCGTTGGGTAGCTGAAAGGTGAAGTTGGAAAAGTCCTGGAATGAGTGATATCCAAGAACACTCCTCCCCGTAACCGCGACACCATCTCCGCCTTGCATCTGGCTGTACAATTTATCAGCCTGCTTGAAGACTCGACGACCGATTTCCCAGCACGACTTGGTACCTCCATCATTCAAGCCCCAGAAAGGACCTCTTCCGTGGCAAGTCTCTATCTTGCCACCGCATGTTGCGTCCTTGAAGTCGCACTGCTTTCCTGAACCATCTTCACACCAGGCTCCTTCGACATTTGGCGTAGTGTCAGCGACAGCAGCTTGAGAAAAGCCAGCCACGAAGTCATCAGTAGCTCCGTTGGTACCGCGAACAGCCTGCTCAAGAAGATAGGCACTCACACCCTTGTTGTCACCAGCGACAAGAGTGTTGTTCATGTAAAGACTTGTACCGTGGACTGAGAACCATGTTAAGACTCCGGTGACTTTGTTGTCTTGTTCGCGAGTGAACTTGAGCATAGTTAATTCCTTGTCGACCTCATCCTGGTACTTATCTCTCTCAGACTTTGGATTCGCTTGGTAGGCATAGAGACTTCGATTGATGTTGACGTCTTCGATGCGAATCTTGCCTACGCTCAGGCGTCCTTTGGCAAGATTCTCATGCGCCCGCTTCACTGAAAGAACAGCACCATCAACGATAGCCTGGTATGCCTGCTGATTGAATCCCAGAGCAGAGATCTGAGGCATGAGGTAGTTATTCCAACCTGCTGGTCCTGCGTGCGAATGTGTTCCGGTAACAGCGACATTATCAGACGTGTAGACTGAGTACTCCGACCCAAGAGCCGCGATGCCTTCGAGGATACCTCTGCGAATAGCCGTATCACCAGATTGGGTGTCTAAGACCAAGTAGACAAAGCGTTCTTTGGGTTCATCTGGACTACCCACGATGAAAGCCCGAGAGTAGAGTCGTTGGCGCAAGCCTGTTCCTATCTGCCCGAGGTCGGCATATCCCATGAGATTGAGCTCGACGACAGGTCCAGTAACGTCAGCCTTTCCAACACCGAGTAAGTAGATATCACCAGAGTCAGCTCGTTTGATGTTATCTCTCTGGCTATCGTTGGAGTCATCTTCAGGTGAACGGACGGCGAGGCATGATACTGTCTGGAATAGGAAGGTGGTGAAGCTCAGGTATAACAAGAGCACATATGAAAGATTGCGATAAGTTGCGGTGAACATCATGACCACGATAAAATTGGGTCGACGAATGTTTTCACTCTAAAATCACGTTCAATGAATAGGCGATGGCTCCTGGTATTTATAGTATTTGCTCATCACTCGATGGTGGCTTACAAGTGATGCGATGGGTGGCTTCCCAGAGCGGTCTGCATCAATTCAGTTGCATGCTCTCTTTCCAGCTATCACATTCAAAATCAAGAAATCGAGTCTATTTCAATTATTTACAGGTAGTTATATACAGCAGAACCGAGGCATTACCCAAATGAGCCAAGAATATGCACCTTGACCCTCTGACGGTATCTCGCATACGGAAATCCTACCGATTCGAGATATCAGCCATTTAACCGATCGAGTGTGGTTGCAATGCATGTTCTCTTTTGAGGAGATAGCCCGGCAGAAGCAATTCACGTGGCAACCATCAATACGAGAAACAAGGCATCCCCGCATCTTGAAGTACCGAATTCTTTGAGATTGTGGTCGAGATAGGAAGCTAGAACTTTTGTTGCGATGGTGGGTGAGTGCTACTATGAGTCACGCGAAGTTCTTATCGGGGTATAGACTGATAACAGCACATAGAGTACAAGTGTGTATACTAACCTATTTGAAGTATCTTGATTGATAGACAAACTATGCATTCTCCCCTTCTGCTATCCTAGCCATTTCCGCTCGTCCAATTGTCCCATACCGCTGAGAGTCAAACATCCACCGAATAATTGTCTCTGTAGCCTCAAACATCTCCCGCTGACTCTCATCCACTTCTGGTGCTTGTATCGCGCTCATACTTGATAGATCAACTGGACCTTGCTGAATGTTCATATTAGCCATCTGCGACTGCATAGCCAGGGTATCATTCCGCAGTCGCAAAATATCCTCATGCCGCTTTCTGAGAGTCTCTCCTCGACTGATTGCTTCCTCCGGATAGTCCGGGATAGACTCTAA
This sequence comes from Fusarium redolens, assembly GCF_020744475.1. Taxonomy (NCBI): domain Eukaryota; kingdom Fungi; phylum Ascomycota; class Sordariomycetes; order Hypocreales; family Nectriaceae; genus Fusarium; species Fusarium redolens. The sequence goes on along the minus strand of NW_025763690.1, from coordinate 270,217 downwards.
TTCGTTAATGACGCTTCGCATGTCTTCAAGCATAGTATCTGGCACTGTCTCACTCCAACCTTCCAGAGCAACTTCATAGCAACCTAGCGCTAGATTGACTGGTGACCCGTCGCCGAAGTATCTCTGTGCTGGTCCAAAGTTTTGACGGAATCTGATATTGGGATCAGCGCCGCTAAGGAGAAGCTTTCCAACTAGGAAGTGGTTTTGAAACAACGCGGCACGGCACAAGGCGGTGCCGAATTTTGGGTGATCAAAGTTTATGCACTCTTTGCTCGCGAAGGGTGAATTCTCTGAAAGCATGCATTGGACTTGAGCCATGTAGATTTCCGCTTCGACTACGTTCTTGCGTGCTGGTGGTGAAGTTGCAAGGATACTCCAAGCGCTTTGTTGTTCTTCAGGGTCACCGATGTGATCCACGATGAAGTCGAACTGCTCGTTGTGGTGTAGCAGAGGGCCGGGATCAGCTGCTATGTCGTTTGGTCTCAGCAGGGACTTGAGGATTGACAGCGACATCTCTGTTCTTTGTTCAAGCAACTCCTTGAAGATGGAAATTCGTGGAAGCTCAGGTCCCAGCTGGTATGGGCTGCCGATTTGCGCTCCATGCTGGATCAGAAGGTTCGCTAGGTCAAAGTACCCATGTAAGATAGCCTCGAGAACAGGCGGTCTAGTACCTGGTGGATGATCCTGAACAGAGACCCCGGAATCTATAAGCTCTTGCGCTATGACAGTTCCTGGGGGAGATGAAGCCTGTCTCGCAGCCAGGTCGTGAAGTAATGTACGCGGCCATTCAGGATAACTTTCGATCTCGCCGCCATGGTCTCTCAACAATCGAAACACTCTCTCATCATTGAGCAGGATCGCTTCGCGCATGGGTCGATGGTCAGGCGAGCCGGAGGGATTATGACCCATTTTTAGTAACGCCTCAACAATATCACGATTCCCAAGTCGAATCTGCATGCACAAGGCTTCACCAGAGTGTCCACTGCTTGAGGCGGTGTTACCAAGTAGTTCTCTCTGCTCCTTGAAAATGGCGAACGTTTCCTCGACATCAGAACGATACCTCGGGCCATTTCTAATGAGTCGGCTGAGTAACGAAAACGTATCTCGGTTGCCAACCTTTTGCTCTTGAATCATCTTCAAAAGAGTCAGATCGTCAAAACCATTGAACAAGCCCGAGACTCTCGATTCTGCATGATCTTGACTTAAGAATAGTCGGAGAAATTTGGGGAATGCTAGCATGGCGGCAAGCTGAATAGGCGACTTCCCATCGACTTGAACCATAGGATCAGCTCCCAGTCCTATGAGGACTTCAGCAGCATGGGTGCTCTGGAATAAAACACATCGACCCAAAGGTGTGGTGGAGATAGACATTGTACCCTCCCAGTCGGCGTACGCCTTAAGAACTTCAGCTCTCATACCGCCCGACGCGGCATCGATCAGAGCTCCAGCGTCCAGTAGACCTTTCGCCATTGGCATCATCTCGTCTTTTTCAAACCTCCATAGCCAGTGAAGAGGAGTATCTTGTCCCAAAGGATGCCCTTTTGGGTCCGCGCCATGTCTAAGGAGCGCCAGAGACGCCTCCAAGTGCGCATTACGACAAGCACATACTAACGGCGTTTCTTCACAGTCCTGGTTCGGAAGGTCGATATTCAGCTTGAACGTGTTGATGAGGTGGTCAATTGTCTTGGCTTGTCCGCGGGCTGCTGCCATGTGTAGGACTCCATGCCCGCGGCTGTTGACAAAGATTCTATCGAAATGATTCACTTGAACAATTTCAACTGCTGAGGCCGAGACCTTCAGAGACAGCTCATACGCTTCTCCAAGCTCCTCTTTGAGCTCTTGTTGAAGTTGCTCAGCATTGTCGATTTGAAAATCCTTTCTCAAATGTCGCGGCAAGAATGCAAGGGAGCCAGGAACGCCGCTGTAGTAATTGGCAAGCTTCCGTGCTGTCAAGTTTGCTTGGGTGGCGTTATCTCTCAATTCGTCACTCAATAGTGGCAGAGCATCCTGAAGATCTTGGCCAGCCTGCCAACCTCCCCGTAAAGTAGCCCATGTAAGACAAGAAGGTAAAGCTTCTAACAGTTCGGGTGGTGTCTGTCCCAAGGCCTGGCTCACGCGCCATAGACATGATGCAGCGAGATATTCGAAGCCGCTTGAATCATCTGATCCTGTCACTGCATCACTTGCCGCTCTTCGAAGAGCCGCGCACGCTTTCTCGGGGTCGAGGGAGGTTCCAAACTCGGCGATATGGCATCTGAAGAGAAACCAAGCTGCGAATAGCTTATGTAGCTCGACATCGCGACTTCGATCACCAGAATTTGAAATAGCTTGGAGGGCTTGGAGAATATGTTCTTGTTGTTGCCATGACAAGACCTTCTTGAGTTTCTCGGGCTCAAAGACGAACCCTGGGTTTACGGGAACCTTGACTATGGGCCGAAAGCCGGGGCTGTAACATGTATCAGCATAGGCAGCTCAACGTACATAACATCTCTTACGTGTTGTTTTGCGGATCATATGTAGCTCCTACAGTGCCTAAGAATAGTCCAGCGCCATCTGCACTCATGCCATGCTTTCCCTGCCAAAATGTTAGCCTGGTATTAATAGAGTGCAGACGGTGGGGAAGTTTCCGATTGGATGGCATCACTAACAGGAGGTTCGTTGTCTTCGACTTCTTTCCACTTCCGATTCATTTGCGCGACGTTGCTCAGGTAATCTTCAACCTCAGAAAGACTAAAGCAAGAGAAAATTAGCTCCATCGAAACTTAGGAAAGCGAACAGTTTTGACATACGGGATACCTCTCAGAGCAACCTGCGCCTTGGCCAAAGACCTATCTGCCAGGTTCTTTTGTATGGTCTGTTCAAGAACATATTGAACCATTTCCACACAAGTCTGATCAACTTCATGCATATCGAAATAATCCTGGATCATAGACGTCGCTCTGTGTAAAAGACGACCAGAATCCTTAAGTTGAGCCAATGTCACCGATGAACCCGACAACTCTCGCCTAGGATTAAACTCATAATGAAGACTGGTCAAGTCCCCATCTGCAAATGTTTCGCAGACAAGTAGACCGAAAGAATAGACATCGCATAGTTTTGCGGCCTCGGCTGTGACAATGCCGTCGGTTTCCGGTGCTGCGTATCTTGGTGTCTTGCAGATGAAGCGATAAGAGTCGTATTTTTCAGAGCCGTAGACAGCACCTCCGAAGTCGGCCAATTTGGCCATAAAAGGGCCATGACTAGATTTATCTGCGAAGATCAAGACATTTTGGCGCTTGATGTCGCCGTGAATAATGCTGCAAGCATGAATGATAGATAGGCCTTTCCCCGCATCGTACAGCAATTTCTGTTTGACAGCGAATGCAAGTGGTGATTTTGAGTTACTCTGCAGGTCCTCTAAAGTTCCGTGCTCTGCATGCTCGATAATAAGTTGAGGATATATATTTCCGGATGATCCGTTCGGGCCCCAGCATAGGCCGATAAGGCGCACAATATTCGGATGATAGCGAAGTGTCTCGTGGAGAAGAGCGCGGATTTCGAGCAATACATGGTCCCAACCTGCTTTGGGTAGCTCGTCGGACTGAGATTGAATTCGAACTGTTTTCAAAGCCACGACACGTTTTTGGCGGATGACTGCAGGCGCGGATCTGATTGTTTGAGGGTTTGGGATCGCGATGGCTCGTTCAACTGAGAAGGTTGCGCCGCGATCAATGAATGATCTCTCAGTGAATCCTTGGATATACTCGTCGATAAAAACAGTTTCTGTGTTCCGTCCCTTCTTTTCGAGAGATGAGACATGTGCCAGGAAAGTCGGGAACCTGTTTTCGTTCCGATCAAGTTGGTCCCTGACTTGTTCCTCGACAGGCAGGACCCTTTCTGACGGCAGTATTGAGGGATTTTGCCAGAGTATCTGGCTGAAAGGGTCTATGATAGTCTCCATGTTGTTTGTTTGAGGTGATGAAGCGTTCAACATGCGCAAGGCTCCAAGATGAAGACGAAATCTGCCTCGGCTCTGTTATGTCTCGGACGTCACGCCTACATAATATGATAACGCTGATGGAGTGTATCGTGGGGTCGTCTGATTGGCTGCACCAAGCCACCCAAGTTCAGCTCAGCCCAGCCCATTCAGTTCTAGGCCTTAAAGCTGCATATGCCGCGTAAGAACCTTGAAGCCAGATTGCACTGCTTATGCCTGGAATATGCCTCATCTGACTTGACGTTAATTGAACATACACCGAACACACCGGCTATAACGGCCGACGACACGAGAGGGAATTCTTCTCTAGGTTAGTTCATGCTATTAGTCCGGCCACTAAACGACAGCCAACTACAATGCTTGATCCGGGTTCAATCATCGCCCTCACGCAAATCACTTACGAAGGCGCCAAACGAGCTGTCGACCTTGTTCTCACAGCCATACACTTTCCCAAAGAGTGTGAGGAGTTATTTGTACAGCTGAAGCTTGAACAATTCCGTCTGCAGTGCTGGGGTCGAAGTGCGGGGTTAGAGCAGGGAAAGCTGATTGAGGCTCTACACCCGATCTTTCCAGAGATACGAAACGCGCTTGACTGCATCAGTGCGCTCTTTCAGGACTTGAACAAGTTACAGGCTAAGTTCGGAATCGTATCAACCACTGTGGAGGATGTAGGCCAAAGACAAAAAGAACTGGCGTACAAGTGGAACGAAGAGCTTCATAAACAAGGCCTGGCACTTTCCGGTAAACAAGGTGACGATGGGGCGCCATCGTTGATCTCAAAAGAACAGAAGACTTTCTTCCCGGTTGGTACCTTCAAGGTCAACCTACCGGCTCGCCTCCGATGGGCATTAGGAAACAAGTCCAAGTTCCGCGACTGCGTGGCCGAGCTCGAAAAGTACACCAACAAACTGAACCAACTCTTGCCGGAACGCCAGAGTCTTCAGTACAAACAAGACTGGACAAGAGTCAACATCATAATCGTTGGAAAAGCCGATGATGAGAACACGGTATCTTTACTACGACATGCCCTTGAGGGAAGTCCGACTATGGAAGCATCACTCCGCGGCTTGGTGGATAGGAAGTCAGTTGCTGCTGCTCCGAGTACGACAAACTTCCTCCGAGGCAATCCGCAGTTGGACAAGAGCGCTTTCGCTATGCCTATGGGGGCTCAGAACAAAGAACGATTTATCGCGACGAGAAAGACTACTGGAGAACAGGTTCTCTTTGAGAAAAAGTCATGGGACGATGAACGCTCCATGGCCAACCGGTCCAAGTTACAAATGCGCCTTAGTCGACTCGTTGCGATGTTGCGTCCAGGAAGAAGTAACTACCTCCTAAAAGCTATCGGCTTCGCAGAAGACGAAGTTGCTAAATGTTGGTGGATCGTCTATGAGATACCGTCATCTGTAGCCAACGCTGGTGGGAATCATGTCATTACACTTCACGAGCGCTTCGGACGCCAGTTTTTCTATATGGCACCACTCGAGGTCCGAGCGAAACTGGCCTTTGCCTTGGCCACAGCCTACTCAGAACTGTTTAGCAGTGGCTGGGTTCACAAGGCTATCAGTAGTCACAGCATCGTGTACTTTGGTCCTCATACTGGTCCTATAAGTCCTTCTGTTGTTGGTTTCGAGTTTTCCCGTCAAGACACTGAAGAGTCAAACGTTGATGCCGCCAAGACGCCAGCACAAGTTGAACGAAGTGTTTATCGGCATCCTGATTACATCGGCAGTGAGGCAAAGAGATACATGACACAATATGATATCTACTCGTTCGGTCTCGTCTTAATAGAGATTGCCTTTTGGCAGCCGCTCAAAGATGTTTGTCCCTATGCCAAGGGCGACGCATTCGGGAAAGAAGAAGCGAAGTCTGTACAGAAGTGGGCGGTTCAAGTTGCAGAGACACAATTTGCGTTCAGGGTTGGGACGGTGTATGCCAATGTTGTGAGCTGGTGTTTGAAGAACGGTGCAAGAGTCAGCAAAGACCAGGAAGACTGGCATCCAGCATTGGCGTTTAACGATAATGTTGTTGTCCCACTTTCTGGAGCGTAGCTTAATCCAATGAATGTTTAAACTTGGTATTTCTAGATAGAATACTGCAGGTTTTAATACGAAAACAGGGGGCGTATTAAGTAGCTTGGAGTCCCTTATTCCTTCATTGGCTACGAACAGGTTCTTTATTTTGTACTCAGTGGTCTTAAAGCTATAACCGTCATAGCGTCTGTACTGTGGGCTATCATATCGCGTTGGGAGATTCAATCAGGTCTATTTGAAAGCCAACGTAATACCGAATCTCTTCTGTATCCCACGGAATAGGGATGATACTAAGCAAGTTCAAGAATGGCTTGCCTCCTTTGCGATAGTTGATTAGGCTCATCTGGCTTTCTCTCCTCTCCCGTATGTTATTCTTGAGGCCGTGTATGGTACGATCATCCACAAATACCCTCTGCGAGCCTCTTTCGACTTTGCCGTCTGGCGCTTGTAAGAACCGACAGTTTCTACCAATGGCTTCGTTCCGACCATATCCCGTGAGTTTTTGGAAGTTATCGGAGACGTAAACTATGGGGCAGTCTTCAAGCGTAATATCGCAGACGACAAAGGAACATGACATGTCCACGGCGCCGATATTGATCTGGGGTGTTTTTCGGGTATGGATTAGCCAAAGCGCCTTGGCAGCGTCAAATCCACTCTTGTTATAGATGCTTTTCAATCCAAGTCTTCCCAAATCAGCAGAGGTAGTGGATATTTGAGGCTTGGCCTTATTATTGATGGACTCGGGGGAAGCTTTGGGGATTGGAGCATCATCCATAGGTGGCTGATCTACCTCGGTACCTCGATCAATGGCTGGATATGACATCTTAAATCCCTGTGATGATCCTGGTGGAATGGCTGAATATGACATCTTAATTCCCTGTGATGATCCTGGTGGATGCTGATTACCCGATAGGCTCTGGCTGTTAAGAGCAGAGGAGGCCGCAGGTTTTGATACCAAATTGGGGAGCTCTACAACCCGCGCGCCGAAGGCTTTTAGGTCACGCGCAGATGGGTAGACGAGATGAATTTGGGGGTGTGCGGTGCTAAAATGTAATCCTGGAGATTGCTTTCCAGTGAATGTCATTGTGCTGTTGATGTCATTCGGCTGGCATGATGATGCTGTATCTTGTGTCCCTTCTTGTGTATCAAGTCCATCGTATTCCTCAGACGGAGGTTGAGTTGGAGATCCAGGAAACGATGCTGGAGGCGAGTCACATAGCGACTCGGTATACTCGAGAAATCGTTTCATTGCAAAATCGGCCTCCGTTCCATACCAGTCGGAACCTTTGCACCCTGTCACACTGGCCAGCTCGACACGGTCGTTATCCAAGACTTTCAATCTTGATTTGATATCATTGAATTCCTCTTTGAAGTCTGTTTCGAACCTTTTGGTGCGTTCATCTAATGATGTGATGGTAGAACTGGAAGAGCAAGAAAATTAGAAAAAGGCCACTGTCGTCCCCTTTACGCTATGTGCACTCACAATGTCATCACGTTCAATGTCATGTCCAAAGACACCTTGTATGTCGTAATCGTGTCCCTAAACAGCTGAATCTCCTTGTCTTTGAATGCCCAGGCCATTTGCTTCCAGACTCGAACTTTAACGGTCCCGTCTCTTGAGATCTGAGTGAATCCCTGCAACAAAGTCGTGAAGTCATCGAATATGTGCAAGCAGTTCTCCAAGGGCGCTTTGAGGCTGACACAGAGGTTTGGATTACTAGACAATCTATCCTGGACATTTGTGATATGGGCGAGAATCTCATATAAGGCTCTCAAATCGGTGGAGAGCGCGGCAATGTCCTTGGGGGCATTCTGCAGGCTGTCGATAAATTCATACAGTCGCTTAGAGCCATGTAGCAGTGCGCCTACAATGCCGACGACACTCGCTGTTACGGAAAGCGGATCAGACATTGCAGATATGTTTGCTTGGGAAGACAATGCTGGGGGGTGGCGGGGAAGATTTAGTTATCGTTTGTTATTTCTTTTTTGAGCCTCAGATATGGATTATTAGGTATTTACCTTACTAGAATAATATGCGAAATGCCTTGTAATGGCTCTGCTTCCAATTGGCTCTGCTTCCAATTGGCTGTTGGCCATACACGTCTCGCAGTCTGCCTTGTTGGGGCCTAACATGCGGCCTGGGAGCCTCGCCGAGAGCCTTGTTGGGTATTTATGCATAAACGGCTGATTACAGGAATATCGTGATCTTACGTATAATTCCACTCTTCTTGTTCCCAAACTTGTCAAACTCCCACAAAATGGAAGTCACTGGCCTAGCCGTTGGAGTTGTCGGACTCGCAGGTCTTTTCAGTACTTGTTTAGACTCACTTTCCAGATTTCAGTCTTACCGCGAGTCGAATGCCGAGGCCCATGTATTGAATACGCGTTTCCAAGCCGCTAGAACTCGATTTGAGCAATGGGGAGTCAGCGTTGGATTCTCCCATGGGCGGCTACAGCCAAATCACCATCGTGGACTCGATAACAAAAAGACGGCAAATGTGATTGAGGACATTCTTCACATCATCGCAAAGGAAATCTGCGACGAGGCAACTCTTTACAGAACTCGCACCGGGCACCGGTTCCAGAATGGACAACTGGGAGGTCCAACACAGTCAAGAAGCAAGCGGTTGAAATGGGCCCTTTGGGGTAAAGGGAATCGCAACGGGCAGGTGGAAACCTTTGAGAAACTGGTACAGCAACTGCATAACCTGGTATCACTAGAGAACAAAGGGGAGCACTACGAAAAGCTCAAGACCGCAGCATGGGCAGATGATATTCGCCAGATGCTGAACAAGATCGAGGAAGGGATGAGATGTGAGGATTGTCACCTCAAACCGTTAAGTATGATTCAGCTAACATAAATAAGCTGAAATGCAGCGCGATATATATTCATGGCTCGGCAAATCACCTCCAAACGATAGATACGAAGATTCACTAAGTAAACGAGTTGACACAACATGCGAATGGATATTCGATAGACCTACGTTCAAGTCGTGGCTCTCACCAGAAGATCCGTCTAAGCCAAGCTTGCTCTGGATGAACGGGCCTGCAGGATTCGGAAAGACCGTTTTGTGTGCTCATATCGTTCATCATTTATCCGAAGCTCTGAATACACCCGTGGCACATTTCTTTTTCACGTCCGATCATGAAAGCCGAGAAGATCCATTTTTTGCTCTGCGATCATGGCAGTGTCAGGTTGCAGCCAAGAACAAAGATGCTTTCGAATGTATCCGTCGGGCCTGGGAAAATGACTCTTCTGAGAAGGCTTCTCGAAAAGTTCTTGTTGACTTATTCAAAGAAATAGTTACTGCAGTACCAGCTTGCGTATTCATTGCTGACGGGTTGGATGAATGTTCCCAGTTGGGGACTGGCGACTCGTCCGTTGCCAGGTTCTTACGAGACATCATGAATGCCATAACTAGCACTGACGTCAGACTTCTACTTGTTAGTCGGGACGAGCCAGAAATCAGAGAAGTCCTGGAACAGAACGAAGAGTTCTTTTCGGAGTATAGGATCGGTACGGGTGATGTTGGGGCCGATACAGCAGCCTTCTCGCAGTCCGTTGTTGATAGAAAGCTCTACAATAAGAGCGAGGACCTCCGGACAGCTATCTCAGAGGCCATGACAGCTCGGTGCGAAGGCCAGTTCCTGTGGATCAAGATGCAAGAGAAGTCTTTGCGGAATGGCATGAGCAAGAAACGACTCCATGAAGTGGTGGAGAATACACCTTCCGGCCTTGATCGCCTCTACGATCACAACTGGAAGAGAATCATAGATATGCCCGATTGGGATCGAGATCGAGCTTTTGCTCTTCTACGTTGGACTGCATTCACATTCCGGCCTCTTACTATCTACGCGGTGACCGAAGCTGTTCTAATCACTCAGTTTGAAGAACTTGATCCTGACGAGTACCCCGAGAATGTCAACGACGAGTATATCAGAACCGAGATAGTAGGACTCTGTGGTCCCCTCCTGGAAGTCCACAATCACCCTAAGTATTCATCACCTGGATATCGGACACTTCATATACCGCATTTCTCCGTCCGTCAATACCTTGCTGAAAATCTACCAGCACCTGCCTGGATGAAAGCAAACGACATACTGAACAGGCAATACGAAAAGGTACACCATACAGCCATATCACGAGCCTGTGTTCAATATCTGAGTTTGCCGCAAATTTGGGAAAAACATAGCCATCCTGATCTATGTGTTGCAGCATTCCTTGCCTATGCCGCTCACCTTTGGATGCGGCACGCCAAGTTAGGTTTCATGGATCCATCACTTCTTCAACTTTCGAAAGCCCTTCTACTAAAAGATAAGGTTCATTTCAAGTCCTTAGTTGACTACCTTGTGGAACATCAGGACACAAGCTTGACTGAGGTCTCAGTCTTCCAGCCGCAGCTTCGCCCTTTTGAATACGTGTTTTACGAAGGATGGATAAACATGGCAGATCATCTTATCGAAGATGCAGATGTCAATGAGATTGGTGCATTGGGGCGATCACCTATTTTTTCGGCGTGCCATTCCGGCTCAGCAGAATCAGTCAATATGCTTATTCGACACGGTGCTGACTTGAGCATCACTGATTCTCATGGCTTTACATGCCTTCAAGTAGCAGCCGCCCATGGTTTTGAAGACATTTTCAGGATCTTGGTGGAGTCGAAAGTCAAGTTGTCGCCACAGAGTCATTATGGCTCTACACCATTACATGTTGCCTCGAAAGGAGGCCACATCAAGTGTTACCAGTATTTACTGGAGCAAGGCGCCGATTTCACCATCAAAGATAGATCAGGTTGCAGTGTCGTGCACTACGCATGTTTTTACGCTGGCCGGGCTGAGCTACTAAGATTCATCCTTCAGAATGGGCCTGACACTTTTGCAACTGATCACCTTAACAACAGCATAATTTCACCACTCCTTGTTTTAAGTCTCTGTGGCGATATCGATATGGCCAAGGTTCTTTTTGAGTATGGGGCAGTATCTTCCCTGTTTGTTCCCAACTGTGATGGGGAGCTGCCGCTTCATGTCGCGGCATCAGAGGGTCATATCGAACTTGTGAAGCTGTTCCTAGAGCATGGTGCAGAAAAGACGCTGTCCTTTTCGAATACGGCTGGCTTTACGGCACTTCATGTTGCCTGCGGTGTGATAGGGCGCGATGAAATCATCAGTCTTCTTCTTCGCCCAGGAGTTGAACAGTCGCTACTAATGGAAAACGAAGTGGGGGACACGCCACTACATGTGGCGTCCGGAGCAGGATACTCCAGTTATGTGAAGTTGATACTTGAATACTCAGAGCCAGAGCACCAATGTCTCCTGGAAAAGAGAAACGGAAAACTCGAGACGCCTTTATATCTCGCATCTTCTTGTGGTCATGTAAATGTTGTCCGCGAATTGCTGAGCTACGGGGCTCAGACAACGCTCTCAATCTCAAATGAGATGAACAAGACGCCTTTGTTTATTGCATCATATAACGGACACACAGAGACCGTGAAGACACTACTAGAACATGGAGCAGAACCTAATCTCTGTGACAGCGACATTGGCATAATTAGTCCATTATATGCCGCATCTGTCAAGGGCTTTAGCGAAATTGTCAAAGAACTACTCTCCCACGGGGCAGGACAGACCATTTCAATTCCTGGTATATTGGGCGAAACACCATTACATGCCGCCGCGACTCACAACCGGGTTGAAGTATTGAAGCTCCTTCTAGAGGTTCCTGATGTCCTCGTTGATCAGAAGACCACGTATGGATTCACGCCCTTGTTCCACGCCTCAAGAAATGGAAATCACGATATTGTAAAACTACTTCTCTCCGCAGATTCGGTTGATAAAGACAGCGAGAGCTGGTTGGGACTGACTCCCTTATTCGCAGCCGTGGCGAATGGACATCTGGAGGTTACAAAACTGCTTCTCTTGAAAGGAGCCTATGTTCAACCCTGTATCAGTCTTGGACAGGACTTGCTCTGGTGGGCTAAACGTTCAAACAAGACGGACTTGACACATCTATTGGAAGCACATAAAGACCTCATCAGTACCTCCAGCGGGTCATACACCCCTCTACCTGGTCCATTCACCAATTTGGAGCCATTACCTCAGAATGCGGAGACTGTAGCCTGTGCGCCCGGGTTTTTCTGGTGTTGTGCTTGTACCTTAAGCGTACCGGAGGACCAATACTTCCATTGTGCCGAGTGCGACAATTCCTGCATGTTTCTTTGCTCGGAATGCTTTAGTCGAGGGTTTCAGTTGTGTCCGAGATTGCATGCTTTGGTTCCATACGAATCCGATGAATCGGACAGCTCGACGGCTCCGTAGATTCTGAGGAGTCATAGTTACTAAGTTCCATATTTTAATTATAAGCTCTCAGCTATAGATCTCAACTGTAAATAGCATATATAGGTCAAAATTTAGACTTTATACTATGATGCTTAAACAATTGCTACAGCATCAATAAACTTCGAAAATTCATATTTTACAATTTTACTAGGAATTCAAGATCTCCGCTAGTCACTTAGCAAGCATAAAACTCCAGGAGTGTTAATACCTAATCATCACAAGCATTAGCCCGAGCTATAAAGGGCCCAAGCTTGGAGGGATGCCTGAGGGCCAGATGGTCGAGTAGTACCTGTTACCCAGTTGAATCATTCATGAACCAATTCTCTAGTCAAGCGGTTATTTGCTCTCAAACAGCTTTGCTCCACTGATTTGTCAACCTCACCCATCCTAGCATCTTCATCCCAAACTCTGGCTCCTCCTCTAAATTCCAACCACTAGGATTATTAATGTTCTTCCCTCTCGCAAAGACTATTGCTACTTAGGCTACTCCTCAACACGAACGAACCTCTTTGCTATGAGTCTGACCGTACCTTGTGGTGACGTGGTTGATCGAGGTGATTTTGTCGGCTCGGATGACGAATATGAGGTCGAGGAAGTTGCCGAAGACCCCCAGCGTTACCTAGAGGGCCTTTACTAACCTATTTGCATCGGCGAAACCTTGGCCGACCAGTATCGAATTGAACAAAAGCTAGGCCACGGAGGGTTCTCAACCGTCTGGATGGCATACGACATGCTGGAGAAGAAAGATGTGGCGCTCAAGATTATGACGCCTGAAGAATCAAATGAGCATGAATATAATATTCAGAAGGAGATCATCAGGATCATTCAGGACACCTCCCATCTCGTACTTTGTCAAAACACGTTTCTCCTCCCTGGATCTCACGGGTTCTCGTCTTGCCCCTACAAGGCCCCAATCTTCGGGATCATCGCCGTCAGAAGCCAGTGCGCACCCAAATGTCAGCTGCAAAGCAACTATTACAAGCCATCAGCCACCTGCATGATAGTGGAATTGTGCACAGAGGCCAGTAAACTTATGGCCGCCCTCCCATACATCAAACGTCGATTCTCAGTAATGAATGAGCTAATTCAATTCGCAGACTTGAGCAGTGCAAACGTTATGTACAGTCTTCGACCCATCGACAACAGCAGTGTCACTGCAAAGTACCAATACATAGGACGCCCTAAGAAAATGCGTCTAGATCCCGACCTTTGGAATACAGGTGAACTAGTCATGCCAATGCTGGCCCATGAAAGCCTGATTGGAGACGACGTATCTCTCGGCGACTTTGGACTAGCACTCAAATCAGGTACTCCAGTCTCACAAAGCTGCAGTCACCTGCTATTTATTGCGCCCCAGAGAGAGTTCGTGACCAGGACCCGACCTTCGCCACTGATATGTGGAGTTACATATGTATTTTTGCCGAGCTATATATGGGCTATGCCCTCTTCTATGGCTTGGGGAACTCTTCAATAGTGTCTTATATAGTTCACACTTTAGGCCTTCTCCCTACTACATGGAGGGGGACTTACAAGGCCGGTGGCGCCGACAATGATTGGTGGTATGACCAGGGATATAAGCTAGATCCTTCGGCGTCACTTGAAGCCAAGGTATCACGGCTACGACCAGATATTGATGCAGTGGAGCGAGAGCTTGTGCTTTCCATGTGGCGGAAAGGGCTTTCATATCAGCCCCAGGATCGCCTAACTGCGAGTCAGTTGCTAGAGGATGTTTCTTTCAAGGCGCTTATGGAGATTTACGGAGTACAGGAACCTGCATAATAGTAGTCGAGATAATATACAGGTATTATCTGCACTATTTGTTTTTAATCTTTGCACTACCTACTTGTTATAGCGAGCTGTTTGCTTGGTTGTTGGTTAAGTATAGAGCAACTCTGCCTTGTCTGCTCCGTGCAACTTGTTACGGTTTCGCCATTATCATTTAGCGCTTTGATCCCTGCCATGACCCCCTGGTAGGGCCGATATGTTTTAAGGACGAACTTGTATTTAGAACCAACAGCCAAACTCGGCATTTACTTATTTGGGTAGTGACCAGCAGGCCAGTGAAAGGCCAACATTGTTTCAACCCAGTCACCCAAGGCAGAGCCAACAAGATGTCGCTAACCAATAGATTGTTATTTTCATGTAGATGGGACTCTCGGTGGCCCTCCCCTGATCCTTGCAAGGCCATGTGCAACAGTCCACTAACTCCCCTATTGCTTCATCGCCATAGACCTTGGCCTACCAGCTGTCATCGCTGCGGCGTCAGTTGGGTGGCATCACTCTCTATCGCTCTTTAGCATCCTGACCCAAAACATAAGCCGGGCCAACGTTTCTATGTACTCGCCGAGATAGCATATGAGAAAGGTCTCGGTCCTATTATGAGTGCATCTGGCGCGGAATCAACGACGTGGCAAAGTCTAGAGAAGGTGGTGTTTAAAAGAAAGAAACTGGAGGATAGCGGCTCAGAGGCAAGACTGAACCCTTTAATGATACCCACATCGCTGTATCTCCGTAGTAAATTTCAACTTCATGGACGAGATGGCATTCATCGTCCGGATTGACTCATTTTCCGAGATATGCATACTCGTAGGTACGCAATTGTGATCTATTCAGCTACCTGCGCCGTTGGGCAATCTCACCCTACACTACCTAGCGATTTACATACTCACGATGCTAACTCCATCCTATAGGGGTATTAAATTTACGCTGCATGGTGATTGATATGTTCACAGGGCGACTAGCCAGGCACCTTAGCATATAAGCAGTACTTATAAAGACGTTTATAGAGTAAAAATCATGAAAAAGATTAGAAAACATTCTATGTCTATTTTCAATTCTATACACATATTCTCTATTAAACACATAAAGACGTAGGCATTATTTGGCAAACACAAAGGAAATAACAGCCCCAAGAAACTCGCACCATATATCCGATATTAATAAAGCGACAGACATTAGGAGAAGTGTGTTATGCTGTTTATAATGAAAACATAAGAGAGATAGTTAGCGTTGAGGCATTAAGGTGCATTAAGGCAGCGGACAGAGTTGCCTCGAGGGATGGAAAGCTCAGAAGTCCCAGAGTGTGCCGAAAGCGTGCATTCCCTCTAAATCAATCATTAGCTATCAGCGAAACTCATGAAAAAATTAGGATAGAGTTGCACGAACCTTCACGGCATCCTTGCATCATCTCATCGTTACCCTTCATGTTAGACGTGATAAAGATCACCTCGGCACCAAAATTGTTCCAAGTGTCTCTTAGAAGCTGCATTGTATCCGGTCGACCGCCGCGCTCCTTGGTATCCCATAGTATCATTCGATCAGGCTCAATGTTATCGTGGATAAGACGCGAAATCGTCGATCCGAAGGTATTTCTCTGGTCAGAGCCTATCCAGATGAGGAACCTTGGATAGACTGTTAACAAAAGCCGGTATTGACTAGCATTATGGGCATGCGTACCAGTTTTTGCTTTGAATGCATGTTGACAGAGCGGCGCCAATACCTGTTCCAGTGCAGACGCGAATACCCCTGTTGAACATGGCAGAAGCGTGGCCGATTCCGGCTACACACTATTAGTACAGTTGATAGCATAGGCTACCTGGCAAGTAATTCATACCGAACTTCAACTCTCTTGTCCAGATCTTTGTAGGCGGATTCGCAACAAGACTCTTAGTGAAATCACCCTGGACACCGCAAACCATATAATGGTAAGGGGAATGGCGTCCTTCACTGATGATACCGAAAGCGTGATACTCCATCAATGCTGAACGGCCAATGCGTCCAAGAAGACCTTGCTGCATTCCCCTATTGAAACGAAGGACGGCAACCTTGGACGAGGGTATCTCTACTTCAACGGGGACCTGTCGGATTGTGACCCAAGGGAGCGCGATTCTGGAGGATGTAAGTGTCAGTAGTTACACTTTCGGAGGCTGGTAAATGTGGAATATCTCACAAGATCGTCATGAAAATGGTAAACCAGATGTTTTCCGTGGTTATCAAAGATTGTGCATTGGAACTATCTTTACCACTGTTGGCATCGTATGCGTTACTCAAGACAACGAAAGACCACGTCGCCTATACCCCAGTCAGCACGATCAACCTACAAAGATATTTGGATTATGACTTACAGCTAAGCCTAACCAACCAGCGAATCGGTGGTACCTCTCAAAGATATTGTGGTGGTTACTGAAGAAGGAGATGAGTACGGTTCGCTTGGCGAGGCAAGCTTTGACTCACTTTCGAACCCATGGGAATGCACTCAGCACGGATATTATGATGAAGACGACGGTGACGATCCCGCTGATGAGTACATCCGGGTGACGGATGCTGCGGTGACTGAGAATCTGTACAATGTAATACACCAGCCAACTACAACAAGTCAGCAACTAAATGAAAGCATGTATAGAAGGATTTCTTACGCAGTGCCAGAGAGTGCACAGCCCGAGTGTACTCCCCCAACATGTTGCAGAAACGATGCTGCCATCAACTTCATTCTTATCGGAGCCCACTGTGAGATGTTAGCAGAATCAAATCATCGTAGCTTATCTGACATACACTTCTCAGGCCGTAAATAAAAACCATATAGAGTATTCGGAAAAACAGCTCGTTCCGCATCAAGATAGCAAAGAGCAGGTTTCCAAGAACCATAGCACCAAGATGGTTCTGCGCATATTGGAACTGACCAACGCTGGTGAGGATAATACCAATCAGGTTAAGAGTGACAACGAAAGTGAACAGCCGCTTATATGTGTTGAACCACAGTACGAAAAGGGTACTTCTTCTGGGTTCCTGCTTCTTTGGCGGCGGCGGTGCGATCTTTTGTTTAGGCAGGATTGGCAACGAGGAGTCCGATTTGCAAGAGTTGTGAAAGGACGAAGTCGACTGGGTAGCGGACCACATGTTTCCCTCGTGAACTGGAGGAAAGGCGGTAAGGCGGCCATCCTCGACACCCGCTTTATCAGATGCATGCACTTTACTCAGTGGTGAAAGTCTTATTTCTGAGCTATCATGTTGACCCTTCTCTGCATCGTTAAACTCACGGTTGAAGCTGGTCTCCGACGGGGTCTCCTGATAAGGGAATCGGAAACTCATGGTGACGGGGGATAAGGGGGGGCTAAAGGTGAGCTAAGAAGTGATCAGGACGAGCTAAAACCCAGACAGAGATTTAAAAGACTCTGATTTATCAGTGATACAACTTATGGCCTTGTAACCATTCGGCCGGGATGCATGTTATATAACTATCCTGTTCAACCCATGAACCGAGGCTACTACCTCACTGTCAAGAAAGTAAAGTTTTATGCGTCATCTGTCTACGTGTAGGCTACGGACTGTGTGAAGCGTATTCTCTGATATGCTATTTAAAGTTGACTCTCGCTGAGAACCGAAGTTTATCGCGTGCCTTTCCCTCGTGTTTAATACAGGGCGCGGGCTGAGGCTCTGGGCGCATGCATACGCCGACAGGGGAGCAGAGCCGCCCCCACGGGACGGACTTATCATGACCAGTACAGGAATGGCTTATCCGTAAGGTACGCAGCTGAAAGTGTTGGACGGGTAGACAAGGCCGATAGACCAGGGTAACGGTTCCAAGCTGGCGGTACATCGTTGGATTTCTTCATGCGTCTTACATGCGGCGCTTATTATCGCCATATACGGCTATTTAAGCGAGAAACACTCCAATGACATTTTGACTGCACGTATAAATTGTTTATTTTGTAGCATTTAATTTAAACTGCCGATGTGGGATAACGGGCTCCGAGGACGGTAATATTACGATGTAGCATTTTGGAGGTCAAAGTAAGACTTTAGTTCTGCACTTTACTTATGATCCCGAATTCCGACAGCTCCACTATAGTAAATGCCGGATTACTATTCCATATTCAGGAACACGCAATGGAGAACCCCACCTAACGTTAAATAATGGATACATAAGATTTCGATCCGCACATATAAAATGCAAATTTCATTACAGACAAGAAGCAATAGGTCGTTTGTTGGAGAGCGGCTCTGAGAACAGAACTCTATATAATTACTGAGCTTCTTCTCTCTGCGTGGTACTCCCACGTCGGCAATTAGCTGAAGCCTGAACTTCAACCTGTTAGCTGTACAGAAGCTGAAGTCATATACTGACTTGGCCAATCCTACTCAGCGCACTTACCTTGACTGTTTCTATTTAACATCGATTCTTTAAAGTTAGCTGCTAGTTGAAACTTTTGGTTTGTTTATACATGTTTCATCCGGCGGCCCGTAGGAAGGGTAATGTCCCCTGCTAGGCTGAACTATCTATAGTTGCTATCGTATTATACCCGGAGACGGCAGATGTACCTTGGGTCGTCAGCTACCGACAGTATGCATGCAGATCGAAAAGGGGCCCGCTCAAGCTCGATGCCCCAGCCTAAGGCGCTGTCCTTCAACCTGCGCCTAGCCCTACAGTAGCTTCGTAAAGCACATCATTTAATACGCCAACGCAAGCCGTAGGACCCGAGGTACAATGCAACGGCAATCTACGTCATGCATCTTTGGGGAAAGCCACCGCCGCAAAAGCACTCAAGGCGGTCAGGGCGATGCTTTATAGAGGAGGAAGCTGCCTAATTCCGCGGTCTCCGGGAAAGCTTTCCACGACTTCACCCTAGCGGTAGTATACAGTGGTCTTGGGCAGGAAGAAACCGTTAATGCCTGTTTCTGTTACGAGAGGCAGCCAAGGCTCAAAACATAAATTTATTTGCAAACTGAGGATGTAGGTTGTATGGCACTGTAGCTTCTGAGCTGTAAAAGGTGCAGCGAGCAATTCGGGGCCCGCGCGTTGAGTCAAGGCACATAAAATGGCTCAGCAGCTGAAGACAAACCGACTAACCTTGGAGTTTCTATCTTGGCAACTACTCCAAAACATTCATGCCATAGGCCAACGAGTGCTCAATGAAGATGCGGCGATTCTTGCTAACGAGATCACCGAACTGCTTATCAGCACTTCCTCGCTGAGTTGCATTCGGGCTCTAAGGAGGTCTGTGCTAAAATACAAGGTGGATATCATCCTAGCGGCCGCTAAGTCCCAACGCTTTGGGTGCCAGGAACTGCCGTTGATCTGCACCATCGAACCTTCGTACCACGTAAGCCTTGCATCTCCTCGGATCTTTGATTCTCTATGAGGACGAGGACATATTCTTGCCGCTGCTTAGCAATTCCGTAATCTTGTTCAGGGCTTGTTCATCTCCTTCTTTTGTTTCAGCTAGCTCCTCGTCAACCCAGCCTCGTGTATACCCGCCCCCAAAATCAATCAGCCATGCATTGTCCTTCTCGTCAATGATAATATTGCTAGGTTTTCCGTCTCCCCAGATCAATCCGTGCTGATGAAGACTCTCTATGGTTTGGCGGATCTGGGAAGCCCATTTTTGCTTCTTCTGTGTCGTGGAAGAAGTGATAATATCGCTAAGTCTGTGCCCAGGTACCCACTGTCGAAGAAATCCCAAGATCTGTTTGGTATCCTTATGATGGATATATCCAAGGAGCCGAGGGACCTGTAATGTATTCGGTGGGAAGGTCTTGAGCACCTTGCGAAGACATTCAAACTCCCGTCCCTCACTGGTACTAAAGAGCCCGTTTGGTTCACCACTCGCCTTGCAGAACATGTCTCGTCCTTGCACTCGAACGGCAGCCGTAACAGTCCTTGCGCCACATAAAAACACCTCGGTCACCGTGACTTCCTCGGGTATATAGCGAGGCAAATCTTGGCAGATCTCCAACTCTTCTTGGTAGCCTTGGTCGATGGCAGGGTCGACAGTATGAATGGTGTGTGTTTCACTGGAGCTGATGGGTATAATGGAGACACTACCAGTAGGATTAGGAGCCGCCAAACGAAAGTAGAAGAATGGAGGGAATAAGAAGTGATGCAGAGATTTGTTGTTTTGAGCCGGTGCTTCATGCGAAGATATCAGCTTAGAGAAAACTGGTCTTCCAGCGTCAAGAATAACGGCGAAGACCTCATCCACAAGCTCCTCATACTCGTCGTTGTCCCGGCACGCGGTGGCCTTATCGATGAGATCAATAAGATGGTCCTGAAGTGGTCGGTCTTCTTGTCTTTGTGTGTCCTTTGTAGATGATCCGTTGCTAGGAAATATGGAGACAGAAATCAGGCTCCCATTGAAGGTAAATACCATATCTACACCATCTCCAACGCCACTATGAAGTTCGTTGACGGCGAGATGTTCCATTGCCTCTATTTCTGCTAGGTCGCCCATGCTTCGAGCCTATGAAATCAGAATGTGTACGTGAGGAGGTTATAGGGATGGTTAATAACTGCGGGGCGGGGTATAGACCTGAGGCATACGATAAGCATGCATCGTGAAGAATGTTGTGAAACCGTGATTCAAGTCAATTAGTAAGCGGCCCTACTACGGAAAAGCCACAAGGCCAAGGTCAATATGGCAAGACAGTTATTCCGTTGCAGCGTGGACTGCAAAGTGACAATCCAACGGAAATATCATAAAGGCTGACTTGTTATTATTAGCATTGAACTTTAGCTGATCCGATGCCAAGCAGTGTACAGCGATCGGTGAGAGATTGCCAAGAGATAATCTCCAATAGCGCATCTTTCAGCTGCGCCATTTCCTGCCACTGAGACAATGTTGGACATAGAAATACCAACTTTGGGATAAGGCGCATGTAAATGTGGAGTTGGTTTGGCTTTTAGTATCAGATCGCCATAGAAACCAGCCACTTCGATTCCCGTCCGAAACAGCCGTGTGTACTAAGTTTGTGCAGCAAACTCTAATAACTGCCGATACTTGCTTATAAACAACATGCGGCCGCCTTTCATCTTGTTAGGGTTCTTCTCTAGATTGATCATTTGACAATTGGCCTGTTTAGTTGGAGTTCTTGACGTGGATTCTGTCGTGAGCAGAATCTTACTATTTCAGTGATAATGGTCTCTGAAAACAATGCCGCTTTCCCTCCAAAAGGTTTGTAATTGTTTAGACAAGGGGCCAGGCTACTCTTTACATTACTTTACTGATAATCATTCAGTCTGGGCAACTCTGGTGACGAACGATGACTATCTCAAGGGCGTACTGACACTCAACTACCGTCTACGATGCGTCAAATCAAGATATCCACTGCTAGTTCTCTATACCAGTTCATTATCTCAAACCAGCGTCGACTCCCTCAAGCGCCGCAACATACCGACTCGCGAAGTTCCAAAACTCGCGCCAACCACTGCAAAGGATTACACAGATGACCCACGGTTCAATGAATGCTGGACGAAACTAATCGCCTTCTCACTCACGGACTACGCACGAATAGTTCTTCTTGACTCAGATATGCTACCACTTCAGAATATGGATGAACTCATGGATCTCCAGCTCGATTCACCCTCACTAAGCGGATCTGGAGATGCGGCTCGCAGTAAAAGGGTGTTTGCTGCTTGTCATGCGTGTACTTGCAATCCCTTACGAAAGCCGCACTATCCGCCAAACTGGAAACCTGAGAATTGCGCTTTTACATCACAGCATGCTGCACCAGAAATCGCTCAAACGACTGGGGCAGATATCTCCACAGGATTGGGCAAACTCAACAGCGGGCTCCTCGTCATCAATCCATCCAAGGCCATTTTCGATCAGATTATCGCCAAGATGGACGAGGCAGGCTTAGACTACCAGTTTCCGGACCAGGACCTCTTGGCAGATCTTTTCAAAGGTCGTTGGGTTGCATTACCATACATTTACAACGCCTTAAAGACGATGCGGGAACCAAGTGTGCACGGCGCCATATGGTGTGATGATAAGGTCAAGAATGTTCATTACATTCTCAGTCCTAAGCCTTGGGATGAGCTTGGGCCAGATGGGACGTGGAAGGAGGTCAAACCTATCCATAAGTGGTGGATTGACGCGTATAAGTCAATGCGTGCAGAGGAAAAGACACTAGGAATCTCTTGACTACAATATTCTCGTGTCCAGGGTTATGGTATAGCTAATTAAGCTCTCAGAATATTACTCATACCTTTGCAATTTCCGCGGTGGCACCTTTTATATCATAATCTCCTTCTAGTTGGCCACGAAAAGCTTCAACAGCTTCCATCATACGCTCCAGACCTAGGTGCAGATATCTCCCATCATGAGCAAACACAATTCGAAACCAGCCGGGTATATCACTTCCAAAATCGGCCCCGAGCGCCAAGAAGATCTTGTGCTTCAATAAAGTTTCTTGCAGACTGGCCTCGAGAGTCCTAAGAGCTTTTCCGGAGTCCTCCCTGTACTCCTCTTGGATCTGCAAAGTGGCGTCGACTGGTGCACGCAGGGGCTGGAATAGATCAGCCCAGACGAACAAACCCGCGTTAGACCCTTTCTTGTATGGAATCTGATGGCTTTCAAGGAACTTTGTTGTCAGTGTATAGTTCTCAGCTAGCCGCAATCGATTGGTTTTGACGTAACTCTCAATGAAAGCATCGTCGTCGAGTACACGTGCGGTAGCGAGGTCAGCTAGTGATGAAGGGCCAGAGAAGTAGGAGTTTGCTTCGCACGCACGAAGAAATGCCTCGTTCCGACTGATCAGGCAGCCTATTCTGATACCACAGGAGCCAAAGTCCTAGCAATCAGTTAGTACATCAAGTTTCGTGTTTATCTTGAAATCCTAACCTTGCCCATGCCCCAAAGCACGTGGATCAAGTCTCTATCGATCAACCCATCGGGATCAATTGCCAAAGCTGAAGTGAATCCTGGTGCATTAGGGGCTTCTGGGTTCTCCCAGACCGATAGAGCATATACCTCGTCACTGATGAGGTGCAGGCTATGTTTCTGACAGAATTGCATGTACGCTTTCAGAACCTCGGGAGTATAACAACGACCTAGTAGATAGTCAGATCGAGGCTTCACTACATATGAGTAAATACTTACCCAGTGGATTGTGAGGATTACACAACAGAAAGACTCTCACGCGAATCCCCTGTTTTTCAGCCTCCTCTAAAGCTTTCTCGTAAGCCGCAACAGTCTCGACGCTGAAGGGGTCTATGTCCCCAAACGAGACACCAACAATCTTTGCTCTATAGGAGGTCAGGATTTCTTAGCCAGTTATCATCAGTCATCTCAGGCTGGCACTTACTCTACTCGATAACCTAAATCGATAGGAAAGTTTCCATAATGAGGTCGCGCAAGCAACACACCATCGCCTTTGTCGCAGAGCGCGAAGCCACTGAGTTCGATTGCCTGACCTACACCCGAGGTGACGATAACTTGGTCTTTGATGACTTGTTCATATGGGCTAAAGTGGCGGCTGATGAAACTTGCGAGGGTATTTCGTAGGCGATGAGAGCCAGTGAAGCCGTCGCCTGCTGTTAAAGCATGACTATCAACGCTGAACTGCTGGAATCAGTATCACTACCTATTTAGCTGCAAGAGCGGGACCATTACATTTTCCGTGATATGCTGTGTCAATTCTTTATGCATGAGAGTCTGTGTCGTGTCAGTCATTGCACCATTGAGTTCCAGTTGGGGTTTTCTTTCACATTCTCAGCAACTCCGAGACTGATGTATCCGTCAGGGTTTGCTTCTGGATGCCATAGGTCGCTGACTACATCCAACATTGGCATCTTACTCGTCGGCGTCGCGAATACCTCGCCTCTCTTTGAGAGGTTTGCCTTTGAAGATGCCATGATCGTGTCAAGATACGTGTTTATAGTAGCGATAGTTTACGACAAACGCTTCGATTGTCTCTAGAGAAAGTCTCAGGTCCCAGTGTAGGAGGGGAATAGCGGCAAAGTTCGATCGCGCATTTATTTGAAGGAAGCCAACAACGGCGGAATGCCGCCCAGCCCATGTTCTCCAAAGGGCGTGGAATGACATCACGAGTAAGCAGCCAAGACTCAAATGGGATGAAATCTACAGAATTGTCATTCACGACCTCATTGCCAATCAATACGGTAATTGTTATTTAAAGAGATATTATATCCTTTCTTTCGGCCCAGATACGTAAATCGCCGGGCAAATATCACGAACTTGGCAAGTCAGCATTTCAAGACTGGGTTGTACGTCTAGGCGAACTACGATATGCAATCAGTAATATAATCTATCACTTTGCCGATCATCTTTACTGTCCGATCTTGTACTACCTACCTTGTCGGCCTTCTGCCAGTTTCAATGTAAGAGGTTGCATGCCGGTCACGTTTCAGAGCATCACACTTATCGACCGACGACTCATTGTCGGCCTAGTTCCGTCAACAAGAACCCTTTTTCCGTAATGCCCCTGTCGATGTCATTCAGGCAATTCTTGCCGAATATCCTGACTCAGCGGACACTTGGGATGCTCCCTGGTACCAGTACCTGAAAGTTTGGTTCGGCAGTTATTGAACTCTTTCTGTGCCACCGACCCCCATTAAATGCCAAGCATCAGCTGAAACTATAGTGCACCGGTTATTGACTCTCAATCATGCTAAACCTAATATTTGGCGTTCTCCCAATATCACAGCTTCCCCTCCCTCACTTCAGTCCTCAAGTACCGAGCCCTGTCCGACTCATTAGCGCTAATGGTGCGATGTCACATTGGCGGAAGTTCCGGAGTATTTCTTCCAACTTCTGATTCCATCACTAAAAGACACGATACTACCTTGATGCGTCTGATCGCCATCAGGGCATTGTTTCTTATTAGACATTGAGTTCTTTGGTCGCAGACGCAGGACTAAGCTGAGATGCACGTGGAAAAAGCAAAAAGTGAGGTTACTAGAGCAAGAACGGCGTTGGCTTTCCACTGTCATATCGACAGCCTCAGTTTATGGAGTTCTAGACTTGCACTAACGTCAGTGGAAAGTCAGTGCGTAGAATGACATTTATTGACATCCGCCGAAGCTTAAGCGGCCACGGACTGAGGTTTGCGGAACTTGAATGGGTCAATAGTCACGGATGCGTGGGGTCTAGAGATGAGACATGTCGCCAATAGTGGAGTTGGGTACGAAAACAGTTTCCTACTGTAGAATCTGCAACGGAATGATCCGTGACATTTCTTGAGTGGGTTTTGTTTGGGCTGTTGAAAACCTGCTTTGGCATCTTCCGTGAGACAACGCGGATCGTCGTAGAGTTCACGCTTGAGACGCAGGGGCCCATGCACTAATGTCACCAAAATCATCACGCCCACGTTGCGATTGGTTGAAATGGTTCCTACTATTTGGGTCCAAATGACTCGAGATCGCTATTAATTATTTTACTCTACAAGGTATATCCATAACATCGCTTTTCCATGACTCCAATTCGTGTTCCAGTTGGATCAGTGTTTAGAAACATGCACCGTCGTCTCATTCTTGACGAGAATGCCACCAAAGTTTGCTCCGAATTCACCAGTGCCTGGACTTTGACCCGTGACCGTAGATGTGTACTTGTTCCCCGCTGGTCTGAACCGGTCGATGGCGTGGCTCTCAAAGTCTGATACCGACCCTCGACCACCGCCGTCGTCGGATTCGGCGAGTTGGTGTGTTGAGCTGGATTCGTCGTTGGGGGTAGATTTGTTGATCGTGTCGAGGCGGATGGATTGCTTGGTTTGACTGCGGCCGTAGCTGTTGGGGTAACTTCCTGAGCTGGCGCCTGTTCGGGTTCGGGGATGGGTGCAGGTGAAGATGTATGTGCACGCGGGTCGAATCGTGGGTAGTGAAGCTGTAATTGTTAGACGTCGTTGGGTGCGTAATTTGAATTGATGCGTACCAGAAACGTTGATCAGATTGACCTCTACTGTTGCCCAGATGACAATGTCGCAAATGTTCCATGTCAAATCAGGTGACTTGTCGTCGAAAACTCGAGCGGCGACAATAAGTCGGATAGCGGCGGCGCAAATGCTGGGTCTGTCAGCGTGTTTGTCAATTGACCCAAGGCGCAGGTCACTTACAAGAAGCCAAAGGTAAACATGACCATGATACCAGCCTTCTGAATCATAGGCAGCTGCAATTTACCAATCTGCCACATCGGAAGGATCAAGATGGCGATATCAATGGCAGCATGCACCAGGGTTGTACCGAAGAAGAACTTCTTATCCTCAATTGCGCAATATCCGCCTGCATTCGAGTCCCAGAACGCATTAACAGGAACGCAGTGAAAGATGCCCATAAAGATCTACCGTCAATTAGCCTAAAAGCCTCGAGTGATCGCGATGTACATACTCGGAAGATGATCCAGACGATGGCGCATCCAAAGAGAATTTGAATCGGTAGTCGAATATTGCTGACTCGGAACATGCGCCAGTACAGGCTCAGAATTGACACCTTTGCGAAGAAGAGACCGAAGGCGTAGAAGAGCTCGGCGATGAAGAGCAGGAGTTTTCCTTCGTATAACGCATCCCCCAATGAAATTTTCCTGATTTCTACGACATCCATAATGTGTAGTCCAAGACCACGATTGACCCCTTGGCAATTGTTAGTATCGTTATCGGTCGTTGGTTGTTATGCGGGAGCCTACAGTAGGGAATAATAATGATCCAACCAACAGAGATGGCCTAGAAAATTAGCATTCGCCAGTTTGCATGTAGCAGAGTAAAAACTCACATATCCGCAAAGAGCAAAGTAATCATCCCATGATAATGGAATCCTCTTGAGTCGACGACTCAGCAACCGAAGGATGGTGATGATGGTAGCAGCAGCAAAAGTGACAAACAGCACGACCCAAAGGTCTGTCTGCTTAGACTCCAACTTTGCCATGTGAACAGCGTCACGGCTTCACCGGGTGAACAAAAACAGAAAACACCTCCGCGATTAAAGCCTTACTGCTTATGCTGCTCACTCAGTTCGTCAAGAACCAGAGGGGCAGCCAACCATACAAAGTTTGGAGCAAAAGGAAAAAGAGACGAGAGGAGCGAAGACCAACGCGAACCCGAGAGGATGGATACAATGCGAGAGATATGTATAATTACGCCAGGGGGGAGGGGAAAGGTTCCCCGAAAGGAAACATTTTTTAATTTATCTATTCCAAACGAACCGGTATGTGGACCTGGGAACTAAATGGGAGCGAAGTGCAAGCTACTGTGCCTGGCAGCTTGCGATGATCATGTCAAGGCCCCTCGTAAAAGTTAAAGCGCGCTTGTTACGCTGCCTTTTCTTCAACGGCCATGATCGTCGCTGGATGAACACGACAAGGTCTAAGGAGTTGAGCTAGCGACTAGTAGGTTCCACAATGTGACATTCGACGGGTCCACTGGCTTTTTTAGGAGAAGACTTCGTTCTGCTGTTATAGGTTTGGTACAACATTCAGACGCCATGGTCTTTGTTAGGCCTGCAGGGTTGCTGCGGGTAATCTCTGGGCGAAAGGATGAGGTGCATTGTCACATCGTGATTCCGAGTGTCAGGGCTAAACCTTGTTATTGTTTGACAGTTAATATCGATAGTGGACCATTTAGCAAAGTCAATCCATGGTATTACGAGTAGTCTTCACGTGGCATGTCAGCATCTTCTGACTCTCTTGAACTTTCTTTTGCTGAAGACAAGAATGAGACAGACGCATCTCTGCGCTGGCGCCGGCAAGAAGCTATAACCCGCGCTAACAATTGATAGAGGCAAACGGGTTCTATCCCGCTCAGCTCGTAAGGCTAACAAAATTACGAAGAGACCCAGAATCTGCCGCAATGGCCGCGCGGGGAGAGACGGTAGTTACGCGGGTGTCGTGCCGCACCAAGCTCCAGAGTACCCCTCAGTCCTGACTAGCTAACGGATACAAGACTACCGGGGGCGATGGGGCAAGTTAGCCTAGCTTCAGGCCCAACTGTAAGGTAGCAATGCGAGGTTTTCTTCGGTGAAGATCTCAGAACCCAAGCCCCGGTACGGATAAAGAAGAAAGAGATCGAGCGTAGGGGAAAAAGCAAAGACTGAACCCCTGTGAAAGTGTATCTTGCAATGCCTTGCTTTGGCTGTTGGTTCAGGGTCATTCTCACCGCGTCAGCGCGTCTAAACAAGGTATCCAATCCTTTTCCCAAATCGCTCCGAATCCTCCAATCAGTTATCACTTATAAGATGGATTTAATATCCCGAATATCCGGGCACGACACCAGCCTTGGCACATCGGTATTTTCCCTTATCTCAACAAAGCGCAACCTCCAACGTCGCAGCGGATCTGGGGTCATCTAGTTTTGGAATGGTTTAGAACAGTGGGTTATGGTCTAAAAATGATGCTACACTTTTACCGCTCCGCTCTAATTCTCTTACCGAACTTCCCTTCGGCAAACACCGTCTGTGGAGTTGCCTGAATCCTTCGTCTTGAAAAGGAAGAAAAATGTCAGGGGCACGGAAAAATAAATTGGGTCTGTGCTTGATGTTGCGAGATGAACCTTTATGCAGACATGGTCGTCACTTCAGGCAAAACCACAGTTTCGCCTTTCAAACTCTGCTGGTCGCCCTTTCTCACTAAGATATTATCAAGACCCCTAATGTCAAGAATTCAGAAGCCGTTGAGACTATGGGCGGTATGTGGGTGGGAGCGGGTGATTGTTCCCTCTAAGCAAAGCTATCGCGAGTCAGAGACAGTCTAAGACTCGAAATGGCGGTATGCCCCGAGACTAAAAGATTTACACCGCGGGCAACGCGTTTCGAATGCCCATAAGCGCAACCAATCGTCTCGCAATCAATAGTCATCTTGCCCCCTCATCGGCTCCGCTCATCATTCGCCTCAGGGTCTTGCAGTACAAAATTACATTAATAAATTCAGCCCAGGAACGGCCCGTAGTACAACTTGGCACTTTAACCTTCTTTCACAATCTATTACACTTTCATCACTACTGCACAGCATCTACGCCTCAAAAAGCATATCTACAATGGCTCCCTCCACTACAACCGCCGATCTCGTCCCCGAGCCCGTCTCCAAGCTTCCCGAGCGACCGAAGGAGGACGGATCCATCCTCAACGAGCACGAGCGATCTGAGCTTGCCTTTGTCGACAAGTACAGCGCCCCCGATGTCTACATCAACGAGAAGAACGACACGCTGTGGTTTCCGTGGATCGGCCCCATTGAGCTGAAGCCCATGCGCATGGAGAACAGGACGGGTACTTTCGTCGTCGGTCTTCGATCAAAGGTCGCTGCCAGCCTGGGCAAGCACCGACACCGTGGAACCGTTACAGCCATCACCATGTCAGGAGAATGGGGCTACAAGGAGTATGTTACCACCGCAAAAACCCTGTACAAGATTGGAATGCTAATCTATCGCGATCTAGATATGACTGGGTTGCACGACCTGGAGATTGGGTTTGCGAGAACCCCGGCGTTATCCACACTCTGTCCGTCGAGGATAATACTGATATCGTGTTTACCGTCTCTGGCAGCATTGAGTTCCTCAACGATGATGATAGCTTGAAGTTTACCCTTGATATCTTTAGCTTTGCCAAGATGTATTATGATCACTGCAAGGAGAAGGGCATCAAGCCCAATGATGCTCTCTGGCATTAAATGGAATGAATAACGGCTGGGTTGGTTACGGCATAGCTTTGCATGATTTCGCATGATAGTCTCCATGAATAACAAAAGAGATATGAACAATACAATTGATGATATGTGTATCCTGGTGCATTGTTCGGTAATGCCGTGTTGCTGGCTTGGCAGTGGCGGTGAACCCCCTCCTATATGCCCAGGTATATCACCAGACCACGTGATGTCTCATGATCCCTTCTCCTGTCTATGCCCCGGACTCAAACAGTCTTTAAGACACGGGTGATCATTTCATCAAAGGTCTCATCTTGAACCAGACCAAGCACTTTCATCCAATGGGCCGCCTTATCAGGGAAGTATGTAACGGGCGCATCGCTGTAGACCGTCGCTGTAGCCAGCTCGTAATATCCTCTGCCCCAATTGCCTTCTTCGATGTGTTTAGTCGCGCGAGCGTATAGGTCCTTGTTGTCCAAGTTCTCGAGCTTGAACTTAGTGCCTGAAATTCTCTCGAGGGCCTCGATGACTTGGTTCTGGGTAGTATTGTAAGATGCGACGTGAACATACTCATTCTTGGTCTTGTCAGAATGGAGTAGTGCAGCAGCTGTCGCTTCGCCGACTTGTGATGCGATCGTAGTGGTGAATTTTGGTTCGCCTGAGTTGACAAGCTCACCAGTCTTTGTCTTGATGTCTAAGCAAAGTAATCCTTTTCCTTCAATCAGCATCTAAGAATTTGTCAGAATATTCACCTCGCTCTGTCAGTTCATCATTAAAGGACTTACCCAGTCAATCCAAGGACCAGTGAAAATGGCTGTCCAGGATAGCCCTTCTGCCTTTTTAGACTTTACATAGTCCATAACTTCCTGCTTCCCCTTGAGAAAAGGCGCCATCTTCTCAAGTCCTTCAACAGAAGTGTCGCTCCCAAACTCGCTTGGCATAAATCGTTTGACCTTTGCAGCTGCAACAGCATCAATAACGATCTTCTGCTCTGCGATGTTGGCTGTAGAAAGGGTGGAAATCACAGCATCTTGACCATTGAAAACTTCGACCAGGGAAGAGAAAGTGTAGTCACTCTTGACAACCGTAGCATCCAAGAATGTTGAATCTGTGACGCTGGATGAGGTGCGGCTAAGAACGGAAACGTTGAAGCCTACTTTAATAAGTGCTCTAATGAGATATGGCCCAAGGTTTCCGCGGCCCTGTCATCTATATTAGTCCAAGAATCCAATGCATTCCTATATTTATAGAAGAGAAGACAACCTACCCCAAGGACCATGACGTTGTTGATTTCAGCAGACATGGTAAAGGTAAGTATAAAATGAGAGATGCAGGGTAAGTTGATTTCTTGAGTTGTAAATGCTGGTAAACTGCTCTTAATGATATCGTTACAAGACTGGAACGACCTTAAGTACTTATAGACACCCAAAGCGCCATGGAACTCACTCATTCACAACTGATTTATCAGCATCAAAGCATTTGATCTTTATCATTGCCTCAATTCAAGCTCATCTTGTCGTGAAGAAGGTGGAGTCTAAGCCTCTTTAAGCCAATAGGTGGAAACTAAGCCCTTTTCGGATGCATGGTGGAGGCTAGTCTGTTTTGGGAACACGCGTATGCCGTTGATAATTAGTCAAGCATCATTCGAGTATTCCCGCATTAAAGAAACACTCTCTTTTCATCAAAATCACACAGAAAGTGAGTGATATAATGGGCTTACTACAGAGATCGTGTCAAGCTTGCGTCAAGGCCCGACGCCGCTGCAATCTCGCCAGTCCCTGCTGCGAGAGATGCTCCACGAAGCGTATTCCCTGTCGGTACACCAACGAGCCAGCCCCTGCATCCATCGATACCCACGAAAGGGCATTCAAAAGTATTGTTAAATCTCGAAAGTTTGAGGAAGAACAGAGTCCTCAAAGCTTGTCGCGATTAGTGGCCCGTGGTGTTCTGGATACAAGGCTACAGATCTTTATTCGACAAGTACTCTGCGAGGGATACCAGGACTCTCGAACTCTTCCAGAATCAGATCTTTGGCGATTACATGATCTCGGAGTTAGGACATTGAATAACGGTCTCCAGATCTTTAACCCTAGGCATCTCGAAATTGTGCGGGTGTTTAACCAGGCGACGCTTCATCAGTTGTCGGACATTCTTCGAAGCTTCCCAGGCCAGTTCGCTGAGCATGGCACGACCTCGTTTATCCACTCTGGATTATACGACTACACACTTCCATCGTCGCTCAAAGAAGTGAGAGATATTTGCTATAGCTATCATATTGGCGGCGAATATCTTGCCAGCAATCGCCTCAATGCCCTTCGCTTCACAATTAGACGTCTACTCCGTTTTTCAAAACGTACGACCTGCTTCACAGACACATTAGCCTACGCACAAGCAATAAGTCTCGCACAAATAATCCGTCTTCTAGAATGCCACGACACGCACGAGGATGAAATCGAGCGAGACAACGAAGAAATGTGGGCTCTTACCCATCAACTGTGGCAACATGCACCGACTCAACTACCAAGCTCACTAAGTCCCTGGAAAGCATGGTTATTCTCTGAGAATGTTAGAAGGACTATAATGGTTTGTAATATCCTTTTAGCAGTGTACAGTTCGTTGAGGAGGGGATATACGATGCATTCACTTTGTGTCGAGGCTCTGCCGTTTGATGTGCGGACAAGGCTTTGGGATATGGAGAGTGAAAGTGCTTGGGTTGCTGCGGCTTCAATGATGCCAGGCTCGCATTTGGTGACGCTTAGTCAATTTACAGAGCTTCAACGGCCGGAAGTTGGTGGTTCACGGTTTGAAGATCTTCTTCTGCTGTCATTTAGAAGGTAAAGGACAGCCATGAGTGCACTGGCCCATAATATCTAGGTGGCGACAAGAGTTTAGAAGCTGGCCGTAGATATTGGCACTATGGGAGTTTTTCGATAGATATAAGACCGTTGAATCAACCAATATCCATTTTAGCTATTTCTTGTTCCCGTAACTAGTTAGGCATATATATCCTCATGATAAAGCACCCGCCTCGTCATTATCCTATCCTCGAAATCGTCAAGACATCTAGCAAGTGCACTTGGCCAAGCAGAGAAGAGGAACATTGGGATCAGTCTCGCAGGCGCCTTGGAAGGCGCAAGTTCCGCCAGGGCAGGCAGACTTGCAAGGCTCGAGAGTCTTTGGGTCGGAGTAGTACAAAGCGCCGTTGGTGCAGGAGCTTCAGAAGTGTTAGCTGCGAGGTCTGTTGCGTGTTAAAAAAGAAACATACGACTGAGGGGCCGCGATGACGACGGTGGCGATGGCCAGGATGCTGAAGATGGAGAACTGCATTTTGATGATTGTTTTGGTCAGGTTGTTGAAAAGATAGAGGTTGTTCGGGTCGTCGGTGTCTTATATATAATGATTATAGCTATATGACTTGTCAATTACTAGGATCGAATCCTTTAGCTGACCACATTCCTATTTCTATCTATCCAGCCGACGTTGCAAATGGGTTCATACAACCTAACTCTCACCACATGCATGAATTGGAGGATTTACCTGCCGATTGTGGCCTAGAGTCGCCTGAAGAGACCGTAACTCTGCATGAACACTGGGCACATATGCAGGTCTCTGACCACGACTACTACCCACCGTAGCTTATGGTTGAAGAGATACTATAAGGCTATGAGACTAGTGTATGGATAGTCCTCGGCCATAATGTTCCGATAGGATCCACATGGATTCGTGCCGCCGAAGGATCTACTCCCGTACCTCTTGGGTCATGATCCGGGACCCGTCCCGCTTTCTATACGAGATGCGCTTGAGCATACAGCGCTGAGTGAGATCTATTGGCCGAAGTCCGTAATTATATGAGAGGATCTTCCCCCGAATCCATCTGAGTCAGCAACATTGACCTGGTTCGCTTGTGCAGTGTCGTTCGAGGGCAGAAGCGAAAGTATCTCTTGATGACGTCATGGTTGAGATCTCCTCAACCACCATTTTGAGACAGCGATACTATATTCAGCGACTGCAACCAGAGTAGGCAATTGAGAATTAGTGCCAAACTACACTCATGAGTTGATTGACTCACACTGATTGCGATAAAGGCGCCATCATGCCGGTGACACTCCCGGTCTCTAGTCCAGACCGGCCCGTGTCTTCGGAACCGGCCCCTCGGAGCCGATGATGAAGCTTTAAACAGCGCCCTCTCAACTAATCTCACAATCTCCCCCTCATTGATACCATCATTCTCTCGCTTACAACCACCAACATGTCTTCAGCAACATATCATATCGAAAAACCAGTCCGCAGCGACTACGAAGAATGGTCCAAATTATTCCGCGCCTACATCGACTTCTACAAGTCCAAGATTGACGAGGATCAATACGCGCGAACTTTCGACCGCATTATCGAGGAGAAGAATGGATTGCAAGCGCTGGTAGTTCGACAAGCTCGTGGAGACGAGAAGAAGTTGGTTGGATTAGCGCATTTCTTTCCGGAGCAGACGCCCTGGAGTGAGAAGCAGATCCTTTTACTGAACGGTAAGCAAAGAGAGCCACATGAGTCGTGAGGAGTGGTGTTGACTTGATAGACTTGTTTATCGACCCTGAAGTTCGTGGGGAGGGTCTAGGTAGAAAGCTGACGCAGGCTGTTGCGGATATTGGGAAGGAGAAGGGTTTTATGAGGTTGCAGTGGGTTACCAAGCATGATAACACTGCGGCGCGCAAGCTTTATGATACTCTGGCCGAGAGTCAATTTGTCCAGTATAGAATGAGCTTGCAATAACTAAGTCCACTTAAGGACACTATGTTATCCGTCTAGTACAATAGAACATTAAGATCTACTCAGCTTCAGCCATCACCCTTGGTAAAATCTCTCGCATAATCCTCCCTCTCGTCTCAAACTTCTCCCCAACTTCCGCATCACGCCAGAATCCCGATTCAGTGATAGATCCACGCATGATATAGTGAGGAATATGTTCCAAATCATCTGGTTTGATGGATGATTGTCTGACAACATTGCCCTTCTTGTCACGAAACACGAGAAGCATTTCTTCATCTTCAAATGACTCTCGATCAAACACCAGTAACCAGCAGCCTGACACTGCAATATGGGCTATAGCGTCCTCATAGTCGTCCTCTTCAGGATCTCGTGAGGTGACAACGGCTGATACTTCTTCCTTGACCTCTGCTACATCTTCAGCGGTAAAGGTACGGCGAAGTTCTGCTGAAGCGAGTTCTGGAAATACTTTATATATGCTCTCCCAGACCTGATCACTAGTATCGAAGAGTGAAACGTCGTCAAGGATGCGCCACCAATGATCATTGGCATCTCCGAATAGATCGCCAAGGGGATTATCTTCCTCAAAAGCAGCTGATGCGTCGTAAATCCATCGACGAAACCTTGTGTCGTCACTGTCTCCGCCGTAATATGTGCGCAAGGCGACTAACTTCCCGTATAGAGAATTACCAGGAAGGTAATTCTCTGCCATGCGACGAAGCTTTTGTGCACGCCACGGAACAATGACTGTTTGAATCAATTCTTGTATGTCATTTGAGGTCACATCAAGAGTTGAAGATACAAAAGCCGAGATGTCATCCTCGTGGAGAAAGCCTTGAACCAAGTGATCTCGCTGCTGACATACAGATAGGGTTGAAGTTGAATCCCATTTCCTCTGATCAAGGTGGTAAGCACAGTCGAAGATCCTCAGGAGCGGACACTAACAAGAAGATACTGCTCAATAGGCAAAGACCCCCATGGGGGATAGATGTCCTCATCAGATTGACTCATAGCTTTGAAGTCGGTTGCGAGTTCCCGGACGATGTGACCGAGATTTCTGCTAGGCAGCACTTGGTGAGAATTTAGCTTCCATCGTTACGTGATCACATCTCAGTGGGGCAAGACAACATGTTATTGGGTGAGTTGGACAGAGGACACCCTATATGGGATGAAACCAATGGTATCAAGTGACACTTCTACCGGGAAAGGTTAAATCACAGTGTTACTGAAGCAATGTACCTACGAGGTTTAACCCTCATGCGTTGAAAATATCCATGACCTGCAGAAGCTCCTCCCATCGTCCATCTCGTTCAATGCCAATTGTCCCCTGCGCTTGCATGACTTTGTACTCTGTAGTCAGCTCAGTACCATACATATAACCTTCTTCATCATTAACGAAAGCCCTTAGGTCTCTAATCCATGTATCCATAAGGTCTCTCTCCGCGGGCGTTGGACCATGGGTGATGGAGTAGCTGAGCAGTTAGCATCTCTGCGAAGGGGCATGGAGAAGAGGGAAGATGACTTACTTCCATATAGGCCTATCCATAGCATGGCTCACACCAAACGAAGCTGGAGCAACTTCATTCGTTATGAACGACAAGCGGTATGCGATGAGATATCTCCAGACATTGTTGATGTCAACGCCATTGCGCACCAGATTGTCCACGAGATATCGCGATGGAGCTCTGACTTGGCCGTCGGCAATGATACGTCCAAAGATCTGCTGCCAAGCTTTGTTGTCTTTTGTCTGAGGAAGGGAATAGTGCTTAAGAAGACGGTCGGTGACATGAGGAGGGTAGTAATTGGATATTTGCATCTGCAACGACGATATGTTGGGATCAGGGGGATTGGTAACGGCGTAAAGGGTGTCTTCATCGCGAACCTCGCCAATGAACAGCTTGAGTCCACGTTTCTTGAACTCGCGGGCGAAGGAACCATCGCGATAGTAATCGAAGATGCCTGAGTGAATGAACAGGTCATCGGTGACGGGACGGAAGGTATGTTTCTTCAACTCCATGAGACCAGCAGAGAGATCATCAGCACTGATGCTTCGCAGATTTTGTAGTCTCCCCGCCCCATTTAGATCTGTAGGTATACCGAAGTATTCGCAGAGCTCATCGAACTGCTCCTCGCAGTCTTGAACAGTCTTGGGTTGTGTCGGAATGGCATTGGAGTACATGATCATTCTTGTAAAACGACCATGCGACTCTTTGCCTCGGAAGTCATAGAGTGCTTGCGCAAGAACTGAATAAGCTCCTGCACTTCGTCCCGCCAGGATGATGTTTTCAGGATCGCCTCCAAAGGCAGCAATGTTGTCGTACACCCAATCCATAGCGAGACGCTGATCCCAAAGACCATAGTTTCCTACAGACTCACCATCTGACTCTTCAAGAAGAGACCGACCAGCGAGAAAGCCAAAGACGTTGAGTCTGTAACCAACAGCTACAAACAGAGCTTGTAAACCGCCGGTTGAGATGAGCTCGGTAGGATCCATACTCTCTTCCTGACTCGGATCTCCAACCTGGAACCAACCACCATGGAACCAGACCATAACAGGCCATTTCTTATTCGGCTCGTTCGGATCAGGCACAGGAGTCCAGATATTTAACCTTAGACAGTCCTCGCTGTATGCATGTTTGGGGATATGCTCGCTAACGTTCTTGGAGTAATTCGCCTGCGGACAAACAGGTCCAAAATGCGTCGCATCAAAAGGTGAACCATCTGAAGATTCGTATTGATGTGTTTTTGGAAAAGGCTGAGGTTTTCGCCATCGTAGATTTCCAATGGGTGGTTGAGCGTATGGAACGCCTGCGAAGCGACGGGACTTGGAATCGAACTGAAGACCTTTGAGAGACCCAGAGTTGTGTAACAGGTTGACGT
Source organism: Fusarium redolens (assembly GCF_020744475.1). Taxonomy (NCBI): domain Eukaryota; kingdom Fungi; phylum Ascomycota; class Sordariomycetes; order Hypocreales; family Nectriaceae; genus Fusarium; species Fusarium redolens. Next base: position 232,877 of record NW_025763690.1, on the reverse strand, counting down.
GACATTCTGAAGTGGTGTAAGAGATGGAATTGCCCATTTTGACGATAACGATTAGTGTAGAGATAGAAAAGAGGGAACTGCAGAGTCCAAGATAAGAAGGGAATTGAAGAGACTCAATAAATTGTTCGTTATGGCATTCCCATCTTGTCGTATCGCAGTTCGATTGTGACCTGTTGGTGATTGGCTGGTTTAATCGACGACATATCAGCTGCGAGAGGCGGGGACGATCGGGCGTCGCGTCCTTTCAGATTAACGACCGAAAAGAAAGGGTCAAAGCAATCAATGCCATTCAATTCCATTCACTTGATTTGACAAGGAGCTTCTTATCCGGTTCCCCAATAACCCACATCGTATCGGCTCCCAGTCAATGGAGAATGCATCCAGTTCATCCAGCCAACCTCAACCCCAGAAGCGCAAACGCGTAGAACGCGGCCGCTCTAAAAACGGTCAGTCTGCCCCCCGGAATTACCGGAAGTGGTCCCTACTGACCCGATCTAGGCTGCTTGACCTGTCTGACTAAAAAGGTCAAATGCGATGAGACAAGACCGCAGTGTAATCGCTGTGTGAGACTGCGGCTCGAGTGTAGATGGGCGACGCAGACGCAGCCGCTGGCGGAGAGGAGGAGAGGTCTGGGGCCGATTAAACAGAGGGAGAGATGGACGCCGCAGACCATTGTTCCAAAGACTGACGATGCTGTCAGTGAGGGCTCTCAGAGTGTGACACCGCCTGCTTTGACGCCTTCTGGAGAATTGCAATTGTCTGATGGTTTACCGGCTGATATGTCGTTTGATGTTCTGCCAGTGGAGAATGAAGCATCTGCATCGCCAACCAATTTCCCAGAGATACCACCAGAAGACATGATCAACTCCATCGCCCTCCCTCAATACCCCCAAGACGCCTCATCACAGCTCATTCTATATCCAACACCCTCCTTCGATCTCCTCTCCCTCTTCCCCTCATTCTCCTTCATAAACCCAACCGAGCCCGCCCCTTCAATCGGGAGTGACGATGTCCAAGCAATGACATTCCACTCTACCGTCCTCGCGCCCATGAAATCAACACGCAAAGCCGCTCTATCAGCGCACTCCATCTTCCTCAACTTTGCCGTTCAGAATCCCATGGCGTTGCATTTCCTTCTTGCTTTTTCACACAGCGAACTTGCTATTCATCATGGTTTCAGCCATAGACCGCCTTTGGAGTCGTATTTACATTTTCAGAACGGGTCGCAGCTTTTAAGCCAGGCGCTCGTTACGTTGTCGCCCACGAACCATATCGCGATGATGTTGTCGTTTTTGTATCTTTACATGTTCTGGATGAGGAGGGATCCGTTGGAGGTTGAGAGATTAAGGGAGTTGAGCATCTTGATTCTTGCGTATGTTACGACGTTTTCGCTGGATGAGGTTTGTGCCAGTTCGAGTGGGAGTACAGGGACGTCAGAACCTGTTACGCTATCACGGATCTTGACGTATATTTATGATCGAGATGTATTCTGTGGATTCTTTGGCTGCGGTGCTGCTTTTGCGGATTATGTTAGCGAGAAGCATGAGACGAGACAGCGAATATGGCTTTTGTCACGAATGCCGATATTACCAGATCAGACGGAGACGTGGTTTAGATCTGAGAGTTTGCCGGAGACGAGTCAAAGGAGGATCCTGGATGTTTACTTCAGTTTAATTACGATACAATACGAGATAAACGTGTATAGCCAGAGTAGCGAACTGGCTATACTTGGGAAGGGGCTGGAAATTAGGAGCAAGTTGGACAAGATACGAGAGGTAAGTCAAAAGCAATCCGTAAGACTGCCATGGACTGACATCGTGTAGGAGCAGAACTTTCTCTTCACCTTGTCAACAGACTGCGCCCGACAGTCTGCTCAACCGCCACTAATGGCCCTCGTAGCCGTAACTATCTTCCACGCCCTCGAAATCTACCTGCACCGCAGCCGCGACACATTCTTCGGCGAGACACCAGTCCCAGCTGATATCGAACGAGCCCTCCAGGAACTAGTCTCAGCAGCATACCACACCATCCCCGTTGGCCCAGTGCAGCTCCTAGAGCGGTTCCAATGGGCTCTTCTGATCGGAGGAATCGAAACACATGACCCCGTGTACCGAGATTGGATCTCGGCGAGTATTTCAGACCCCGTTATCAAGGGCGTTTACAATCTCGTGGTTTCGGCTAAGACACTGTCGGCTAAGGGAATATCGATGGAGGCGGTTCGTGAGTTAGTTAGCAAGCAGAGTATAGCGTGATGAATACATAAATTCAGCCTTTTGTCGATAAGTGATCAGCGGCTTATCTCGTCGATTAAACTGACCACCCATAGCCCGTGCCACAAATCTGGGGTAGAGAGGCAAGGGACCCCAGATTTTGGAGCCGAATTGATAACGACCTAAAAGAGAACAAGGCTAGCGTGGGTTTGATAAGGAGAGATATAACTGGGCCCTGTGCCCCGACACCGACTCAAAACCATCAACGCTTTGAGTTTCAACCTTCTTTTTTTACTCCTGCAACGTAACAACATTCATCATGGAGGGAAAAGAAACTAAGGAGTCGACGCCTTCTTACGAGATGGATGTTGATGCGCGTGGGACTGTTGATACGTTGTCGGTGGAGGAGGAGAAGAAGCTTGTGAGAAAGATTGACATGAGGTATGTGCATCGAAGAATTGACAGGTGTTCAAAGCTAATTTGATAGACTTATGCCTTTGCTTATTATTAGCTATGGACTGCAGTATTTGGATAGTAAGTTTATCGTGACAATTGATATGCGGGTATTGACTTTATACAGAGACGAGTTTGGCGTATAGCGCTATTCTCGGCCTGAGAGAGGATCTAGTAAGTAATCTCCACGCTGAAGAATATAGCTACTAACAAACGAAGAAACTGGTCGGCCAGCAATTCAGCTGGGCATCCAGTATCTTCTACATAGGCTACCTCGTAGCCTCATACCCCATCTCGCTCGGCTTCGTCAAATTTCCTCTCGGAAAGTATCTTAGCGTTCTCATGTTCATATGGGGCGTTATTCTCACTCTTCACTCTGTTGCGCACAACTATGCTAGTCTCATGGTTCTTCGCTTCTTTTTAGGTGTGTTTGAGAGTGCGATAAGTCCTGGCTTCTCGCTTATCACGGGAATGTGGTATACGCCTCATGAACATGTATCGCGCCATTCGTTCTGGTTTGCGGGGAATGCGTCGGCGAGTATGGTTGGCGCTATGATTGCCTATGGGATTCTGAGTTACCATGGGCCTATTGAGCAGTGGAAGGTAAGATAACCCTACAATGACAAGATATACCGCTAACTTGTTTAGATGCTCTTTCTCATCTTTGGCCTCATCACCATTGCTTGGTCTGTCGTCACATTCTTCTTCCTCCCTGATTCTCCTTCGACCGCTCGATTTTTGTCAACTTCTGAACGAGAGTTTGCTTCGCTTCGACCTAAGAAGTTTCAGCGAACTACTCAGACCAAGAAGTGGGATCGCGATCAGTTTATCGAGACGATGAAGGACGTCAAGGCCTGGTGGTTCTTTTTCTTCTCTTTCATCATCTGTATTCCCAACGGTGGAACCACAAGCGTTAGTCTTCCTTCTCCAATTCTGGTAACACAATACTGATTACTGTGACAACAGTTCAGCACCATTGTCATCAAGAGCTTCGGCTACGATGAGAAGCAGACTATCCTCATGGGCCTCCCTGCATCAGCCTTCCAACTCACAACCGTCATCCTCGTCGCTGTCTTCACAACATACGTCCGCAAGTCTCGACACATTGCTCTTGTTCTGACATACCTGATGGCCATTGCTGGTATTTTGATGATCAAACTCCTCCCTACGGCTGAGAAACTCTCCCGACTCGCAGGCTTCTGGCTCATCATGGCCGTTGCACCAGCATTCCCTCTCATGCTGTCTCTGTCTGCTAGTAACATCGCTGGCTTCACCAAGAAGTCTACCGTCATGGCTATGATCTTCTTGGGATACTGTGCCGGAAACCTGAGTGGACCTCAGTTCTTTATCAGCACTGAGGCACCGGGCTACCATGTGAGTAACACCACTGAACAGTATATGACACGTCGCTAACCTCTATAGACCGCTTACACCACTATAATGGTCTGTTATGCCATTACCATTGCTCTCGTGGTTGGAATTTACTTCTATCTCATCTGGGAGAACCGCCGTCGCGATAATGAGCAGGGTGTCAAGAGAGATCCTGAGGAGTCTCGACAGGTTGACCTCACTGAAGATGGAACGCTCCTTCAAGTCGATGAGACTGATAAGCAGAACAAGAACTTCAGGTATATCCTGTAAGAAGAAAGTGAATGTTGTGATTCTCTTTTGGCGGCTTTGTTTGCGTGTTATTGTGCTTGAGGACCGACAGCTAGTAGTTACAAATGGGAAACATATTGCTTACATTACTTCGCTTTCACATTGAGGCCCTCTACACCTATAATAAGGCAAAGTGGAGGAAGAGAATGGACAATGAGGCAATAAACTCCCGAAAGATGAGAGATTCCTTTGCATAAATGAACCATAACATACAGTCCATCCTGGTCTATGCAGTACAATAAAGAAACTCGCTGCGCTATGCAATATCCACAAACAAAAGCTTTCCAGCTAATCTACCCAAACACCTCCAAGATCAATCGCTCCTTGCCAACACCATCTCTCCAAGTCTTCCAATTACCAGCCCTAGTCGTACCCAATCTTCTATCCTCACCATGAAGAATAGGACCCAAAACATCAAGCACATCATCAGAAACCTTCTTCCCACTGCAGATGATAAAAATGGCACCCTGTCCCCAAAGCCGCGCCAAAGTATCAGCATGCTTAGCAACCAAATGCTGAACATACTTGTACGGTGAGTCCCAGTCTCGACTAAAGGCGCGATAGATTGATACAACGCCTGCGCGAGAGTACTCATCTAGTGTATCGCGACAAATGTCATCCATCTTTGCACCTCGACAGCCGAAGAAAAGAGTACAAGAGGTATTGGACAAATGACCTGAGTTCTGAGCCTGCAGGTATCGCTTCTGCATGAAACCCAAAAAGGGAGCAAGACCAGCGCCAACAGCAATCATGACAATAGGAACCTTGGGCTCAGTGGTCATAGCGGCTCGAAGTTCAGGTCTACAAGGTCGAGGCTCGACGAGAACAGAGTCGCCGGGTCGGAGCTGGGCCATGTAGTTGGTAGCTAGACCACCAGGGCGTGCAAGCGATGATCCACTGGCTTCAGTGGCTTCAACGACGGAGAAAAGAAGTGAGCCGTGACCGGGCTTCCACTCTGGTGTTGAGGCGAAGGAGTATGTGCGGGGACGCATCTGGGGAAGCATGGAGAGGAAGGTCGATAGAGGCATGTTGACGGAAGGATACTTGCGGAGGATGTCGAGGATGGACATGCGCTGTTGGTCAATCTTGATGTCGTATCTATCACCAGCGAGACTTTGGAGCTCACTCTTGGTCTCCTCATTGTCTACAAAGTCGGCTAGTCTCTTGAGACTCGTGCGACTAACTGTCTGGGACAGCTCAACAAGGGTGCTGAAGAGGTTCGAAGCAAGGATGGGAGTGCCAGTGGGAAGGAAAGTTGGTCATTGCGACGATACAGTAAAGACAGTATCATCATCAACACCAAAGCAAGTCATGGCCCGATCAACAAGCTGAGGAGGATTCTTGGGAAGAATCAAGACATGATCACCAGGAGTATACGTCATATCCTTCGGCAACTTCAAGAGTAGGCTGTGCTTGCGAGGAACACCAGGGCTGGTGAGAAGATTGTTCTCGACAACCTCAGCTCTCTTGAAGTTACCTCCAATATCACTCCGCTGAGATTGATTGATAGTGACACTCAGTTCTAGGGAGTCAGCCTCGTGGTCGAGAGTGATACCGTGTCGGCTGGCGAGTTCGGGGAAGAGCTTGCTGTGTGCCCAGTCATCAAAGTCGGGGTATAAGCGACCGGTGCTAGCATCGGTGAGACCAATGTCAACAAGGCGATCGCCACCGGCGTCTGCTAAACACTTGTCGAGGACCTTGGGGATGCGATACAAGGTTGATACCCAGTCTTTATGGCCTGCGGATGATCAGATGGAGGTGATGAATGAAGAGATGAATTACTTACCGCATCCGAAGACAGTGAACTGAATGCCCTCTAACTCCCCAGGCTGTAACGACTCAGCCCACTTCGTAAAGTCCGCAGCATTGTCAGAAGGCTTTCCATCATATGAAGCCGCCAAGATAATATTCGGTCCATCCTTTGACAGATTCTTCGTGGCTTCATCCAGCGGCAAAGGCTTAGAAGGCATGAATCCAAAAGTCGCACAGTCAGCCGAAAGTCGCTCCGCCAAAGCCTCGCATGTTCCAGTGTTGGATCCATAGAAGATAGAAATAGGCTTCAGGTCTTTTTGTGAAATGTGGAGGTTCTTTCGGCTGGAAAGACTGGGCTGCTTGGAGCTGGCGAGGCTGGGATTCTTGAAGAGGTTGGTCAAGTTGCGCCCCTCTCGGAGCTTGACGTTCATGTTGAAACCGTCGGGCTTGATGGTGAGCGACTGCTTGATCTTGAGCTTATAATTGGAATCGGCTTTGGAAAGGTCGAAGTTCTGGAGGAGCATGATGGTGACCTGCAAAGTATGTTAGCTAGTGATATACATATAGGAAGTGGTACTTACGACTTGGGCTTCCTGCCATGCGAACTCTCGACCGATGCAGCCTCGCATACCATTGCCGAAAGGCTTCCAGGCATTCTTGGGGAGTTTGTTGAAGTGCTCGTCTGCCATCCTCTCAGGTCTGAACTCTGCGGCATCGGGCACCAGACTTCAGGATCGCGATGGATCACGTGAAGAAAAAGGAACAAGGGATCGCCTGCGGAGACATTGTATTGCCCACCGATGACTTCGTCCTTGAAGGGTGTGACGTAGAAGCCTGGTGCAGTGGGCATTAGACGAAGAGTCTCTCGGAAGATCATGTTGATGTAGGGCATCTTGGGGAGATGATTAGCAGTAAGGTTCTCGTCGCCCAGGACCTCGTCAACTTCCTCACGAGCCTTCTGTAGCTTCTCGGGGTTCTCAAGAAGGTAGTAGAATGCAAACGACAAGAGTCCAGAAGTAGTCTCATGGCCTGCGATAAGGAAAGTGATGAGGTTATCAACAATATTCCCATCACTCATGCCCATTCCTGCTTACTATGCTGCGCCGAGAAGAGGCCATCGCCAGCGAGAGGCCGTAGCTTTTCGACGCCGCCGACGACAAGTTTGTGGAATCGTGTTTCGTCTGATAGTTCGTCCAAGAGTTAGCGGCTGCAGATCATGACTTCTGTGTTTCCCCCAACACCTAGTGCGAAGAGTTGTGCTGCGGTTGTAGTCGGGAATAGTAGCTGTTGGAGACGTACAATAACCTTTGGCCATATCGATTATTGATTGGAGGGAGTTTGTGACGTCGATATCGAGAAGGTTGCCGATGATTGGAAGGCCTGGGATGATTAGCTGGTGATTGTAATGGTGTTGAATGTGATGGCCTACCCTTTGGTCCGGGAATTCGACCTTTGTGCTTCTCATCATGATGTTTTGTCTCTTGCTTGACTGCCATTGTGAATTCCAGTGTCGAGGAATGCAGTGAGTAATTGGTTGTTTTCGGGGTTTGTTCGTGGTCGTTTGTCGTATAATATCAAGCCGCTTGCTGTATATGTAGAGTCTTGTTGTTGATGTTGATGAAATTGTCAGTCAAACATCATGAGGCTGAGCAATTCATCTCCACGTACGTCTTCAGGAAAACGCATTGATCTCATTACCCTAACTTTGGTGATAATACCCGGCTGTAACTCTGCATTGACGATCATTAACTCCCGCTTACTACTCCGCCCGCGCCAACCCCTCCAACGCCCGCGGGCCCGGAAGCCGGCACACAGCCTTATAAAACTCCCCCATAAAATATGCTCCGCGGGCCCGCCGGTCGGTACCCCGCGGGCGCCCGATAGTGTTGTACAACCCTAAAAATACGCGGTCAAACTCTGAATGTAACGAATCAGAGATGATCAATTATGTCAGGTTATCCGAAAAACAGTCCCCGTGTTTGAGTTTGGCTACCGCCGGTCAGCAATTTGGCGGCCCTGTATCTCAGCCTTGCCTTTGACAGTGATAACCCTGGAGAACAAGGACTCGTTGGGGGGGAATTATCATACGAGAAGGGTCTTCACGGTGTCCTTGAGGCCCGAAGCGAAAAACATCGTTAAAATTTCATCATTAAACTAAACTGAAAATGTCAAAAACTCTATATGTCCTAGAATGCTTGGCGTCCATAAGTATCACAGCACAGCCTCAGCTCCAATCCTGCCCCGACCGCAAGTTTCAGAGGTTTCAGAAGTCTCTGATGACGAACCCATTTCGTACGACTGCGTAGGCTCTGGAGATGGTTGACGACGACGACGGAAACGCACGAGCCTCCACATTCTGTTGTTGGTGTTGGCGACGCTTCCACCGCTTCCGGGTCTTGCTCGACGGACGAGGAACCATTGTGCTGTCATCAACACCATGGCACTATTCCATACAAACGCTGCGATCATACCGATAGATACTGCCCACGCGAGGGAGATCTGGATATAGCATAGGCCCATGACGGAAAGATCATCAAATCCATCGGTTAGGGCAAAGCCGGAGATCATGAGAATGACTTGGCAGACAAACATGTCAAAGTATTTGATGTTCTGAAGCCATCGCATTCCCATGGCTGTTCGTCTCATTCGTGAGTCGAAGAAGAAGCTGAAGAAGTAAAGTAACGATGCAAAGCCTGCAAACACTACAGTAACAAGACCAACAACCTGTTTGACGCGTTAGCCAGCTCGCCATCAATGTTCTATCGGAATAAATACCCCGTGCTCAGTTCTGAAATGATCTGATGTGCCCATTGCGATGATTGCCGCCACTAGTCCAGCGATGACGAGAGGTGTAAAGACAAAGGCTCGTAATACAGACTCCCATTTCTGAACAGTATGCTTTGCAACCGGTTTATTGATCAGGTCACAAAGCACAGTGCTCGACTCCATGAGTAGAATAATGGGATACACCAAGAAGAAAGCAATTATCATGCATAGTGCTGTAAATGGTCAATATACCGCATCTCATCATCTAGAAAGTGAACATACCGTGAACATAAGTCAATGTAACGAATGTATCTTGATCCACAGTATTGACATCAAAATGCTTCGTCGCAAGATCAACAGTGAATAAATTCCCCGTCGCGTTAAAGGTATACGGCCCACCAGAGACATAACTGCTATTCCACGATTTCGACTCTGAGAGGTTCGCACGCAATAGCGCTAGGAGACCGCCGACACCAGATTGATGCCAGCATGTTTCTCGCGTGTGAAGCTTCGATATCTCATGATGTAGAAACTGTTCCACGTAAGCTATCCTCGCGGTGCTATTCATGGCCTAGGAATGGTGTCGCGTCAAGCTAGTACTGGACCGGGGTGGTTGCCCGTTGAAACAAATTATTTTCAGGCGAGGAATCGTATGATGAAAAAGACGATAAGGTAGATCGAAGTCAGATCAGAAAGTTTACGGTAGGTAGATTCAGATATTTCACATTTGGGACAGGTTTTTACAGATTAAGCAAGGCCCCTTCAACCTTATGAATTCACCCGATACGTAAAACGCTAGTGGCTTCTCCGGAAGAACATCTCTAGCAATCGCCAATAAATTGCGGATGCTCGGGGCTGTTTAAGCTTTTACTACCCTGTTTCAGAGAAGAAAAATAGCAGACTTGGTCAGGGCGACGTCGAGCAAAGTTGACTGCCGAGTCAGCGGCCCCACTAAGATTAAAAAGAAATGTCACAGGGCGCAGTGTGAAATTGCGTAATAAGTGCCATTATGCCGGGTATCCGCTAAGGGAAGTGACAGGGATAGACCTGGTTTTTTACAGTGTAATTAATCAAGCGAGAGCGAGCTCTTCGGGTCGCCGATTAAGCGCGAGATGCTGGGCGGATTTTGAGTCCGCGGGTCCGATGGCACGGTTGACGTTGGGAATAGTATCATATTGAGGCTTGGAAAAAAGACTAAGCCGTCGACATTTTCGATATAAAGAGTCATATTGAGCTTGTTTGTGAGGCGTAAACTCAATCATCAAGTTTGCAAATCAACAACAACAAAACAAAACAAAAATGTCTCCAAGTCCAAAGCCAAAGTCCTACATTCGGCGTCTCGGCCAGCTGTAAGCATCCCGATAACACCGTTCTTATCTAGCTCTAACACCCGCAGCGAGCTGTACCAATCGGCGATGCATAACCTCGACCACTACTGCAGCACAGTCGTCACATGCCGCTACACCCTCCCTGCGTCTCTGCACGGCTTCGACAGCCAAGATAAGGTCTTCCGACGCTTCGACCAAGCTATTGCCCAGACCGTCGTTCAATATCCTCTCCTGCAAGTCGGTCTTGTTGGTGAGAGTACGAAAAAGCCAGCTTGGGTATCGCTTTCGTCTCTTGATCTCGCAGACCATGTGTCTTGGGATGTTCGACCGGAGTCGAGGGATTATGAGAGGGCGTTTGAAGCAAATCTTGCGTATCAGCTCGATGCAAAGTTTGAGAATCTTGAGGCTTGGCCTGGGTGGAGGTTGTGTCTGATGCGAACCAAGACTGACAACTTTGTTGATGTGATGTATGTCTGGAACCATGCTAACCACGATGGTATGGGTGCCAAGATCTTTCATCGCACGCTACTCCAGAGTCTTAACAGCCCATCTGCTTCATCACTTCTTCGACGCGGATCGAGAGTATTGGCAACTTCTATATGCAAGGATAGCTTTCCCCAACCTCAGGAGAAGCTGGCCAAGCACAACATCAGCTTAGGCTATGCTTGTTCAGAAATCTGGCACAGTCTTGGTCCGTCATGTTTTAACTCAACAGAAGCAAAAGCTCGCTGGGCGCCTATCCAGCCTGATCCTTACATCACACGTTGCAAGGCCATGGATATCGACGCCATCACATTGAAGAAGCTTCTTGGCCAATGCCGTGAGAATGATACTACACTTACTGGACTTTTGCACGGAATCGTCCTAGCCTGTCTGTCCGTCGGCATTAACGAGGGCAACACCGACGCTTTTCACGCAGCAACAGCAATCGACCATCGGAGATTCTTACGCAAGGATCTTAGACCTTCAAAGTACGCATCGTTTGATCTCGAGAACAGCATTCAGAACTGCGCTGCATCGCTCTGCCACACATTCGATCATCAAATCGTCAGCGATATTAGAGCTCAAGCACGCATCAACAACTGGCCCGCCCAACCCATCGACGATTTGGAGCCCATGATTTGGAAAGCAGCGCATCAGGTCCGCAGAGATATTGAGAAGCAGCTCGAGAGTGGAGTGAATGATAACATCGTTGGGTTGATGAAGGTGGTGTCTGATTGGCAGGATCACCTCAAGTCGATGGAGAAGAAGGCCCGTGACCTATCGTGGGAGGTTACTAATCTTGGTGTCATTGATGGCAAGACTGAGGATGATGGTTTTGCCGTGGCCAAGGCGAGGTTTACGCTGAGTGGAACTGTTGCTGGGCCGGCTATTCAGATTAGTACGGTTTCTGTCAAGGGAGGGGATTTGTCGATCGAGCTTTCTTGGCAGGATTTGCCGGAGATTCATGATGTTGCTGGGAGGTTGGTGCAGGACTTGCGAGCTTGGCTGTTGTATTTGGGTGCTTGAGAGTCGTATTTGATGTTTGATGAATCATAGCGTGTTGCAATTTGTTTAGATTCTGGAAATAGATAGAGCTTGCGGCACCACTTTGAACGATACCATAAATGTTAAATATCAGCTTATAACGTTGTAAGCATCAGGTCTCTTTAAGCATGATAGCCAACTAGGATGGGTTTCTTGGGTATCAGTAGCAAAGAATTGTTGTTGTCTTAACATCGCCCTAAACTCAGCTAATATCCTCTAGAAAGCGATCTGTTTAACACTCCATTGCCAAGCAACCTGCAAAGTCTACGATTTCGTACTCCGACAACTTGACTTGGTTTCAGAAATCAACGGAGCCATTCTTTTTGCCTCATGAGAAAACCACAACTCAGAAATGAATCACGATATTAGAAACCCTCAGGCTTAACTATCTGGCATTAAGCGTTTGTTAGTAGAGTCTCATATAACGTGAGGCCAAAGACAGATGCAAGAGGGGTCCCGAGCCCTGTTGCAACTGACCTGCCAAGTCCGGCTGAAGAGCAGGGCCCTGTCCTGACCGAGTTTAGCGCGGCAAGGGTAGCGCAACAAGCTTCGAGACACGTACGATTGCTAGCCAAAAGTGCCTCGCGTTTTCATCGCTGTCAACTTCCTTGATAGTTATTGATGGAATCTCACGGCGAGATATCTCTTATCTCGAAGCATACATGGTTAAATATTATGGGCATGACTCGCAGGCTAATCTCCAGCGTTGGAACAAAGATCAACTCCAAGTCAAGGCGTAAATGAGAGGCTTTCAGGACTGGGGTCAGCTAAAAATAGTGCACTCACCTACAGCTGCTAGGGGGACAAAAATAACTAATCTAAGGTCTACTAAATTAAGACTAAATTTACCTAAGTCTTTTTGACATTTAGGATAGAGGTCCTAAGTTTTCTTGCCTCCCCTAGCAGCTCAATTAAATGCTTGAATGGTGAGACACCAGATCTACTCAAGCTTATTATCCGATTCTATAAATACAAGACGCTCCCGATGAATCCCATTCTTTAAATCCTCTCGAATCTTATCAAACTTCTCCTTATTCCTCTCCACAATTTCCCTTTCCTCCCTTCTCTCCTCTTCCGTCAACGGCGGAGGAAGTATACCCTCAGGCGGATTATACCACTGCTCTTCAGGCACTTTCGTTCCATCGACGCCACGCCAGAACTTTTCGACTTCTGGGTCATAAGGTAGACGATCAATAAGAGCTTTTATGAGTGCAGGCCGCAGAGGGACGGCGTAGTGGATGTTGCGATCAGCATCGAGAAAGCGGAAAACTCCGTCTTTGCCGAGGTCTGCTAGGCCCATTAGGTCAGGGTCGCGATCCATGTTGCGTAGAATGTCGCTTATTTCTTTCTGCTCGGGGGAGAGGTCTTTGTAGGCGATGCCTTCGCTGCTGCAGCATGTTGCTTCTGGCTCTTGGGCATCTGTTTTGGGTTGAGACATGACTTCTGGAGATTATTGCGAGGGAAAGAAGATGGAGGAAAGGGCTTGAGCTTGAGCTTCTAGATGCGCCTGGTGGGGTCGGTCTTATCAATCATAACGGCCATGCAGCATCATTCAGGTCGACATGTGATAACTGTCTTCTAATCCTTGCTATAGGATCAACCAACAGTCACCTAACCGACAACTGGAAGAACATGGCACGATCTAATAACGTAATGTTCTCAGTAGCGTGGGCCATTCTCAAAAGTTCCCTTATTGAAAATCCTGAATCTATCTATTCTCAGGCAAATAGCCCCAAAATGGTTCTTTGTGCAGCCATAAAGTCGCAAGACTTTTGATGCCTCTGCTGACCCCCAACTTAATAAATGTCAAGTTCAAATGCACCTGCCTCTTTTGAAAACCACGCCAGTGAGTCCAGAACAGACATGGCAATGAGAGTACTGAGAGCAAAGCCCGGGACCAAAGCAGGGAGGATGAGAGCATTTATTTCTAAGACCTCGAACCTCTGCATCCCGCTTATTGGGAGTTTGCTGCTCTCCTTCAGGCTCCGAGTCATTCTTCTCCAAGTCCGTGAGTAGGTCGAACACTTCCTTGCTCATTTGTTCATCCGTAGCTAGGACAATCTTTTCGTCAACTTCAATAACGAAACCTCCGTACTTGGGGAGTAGGACCCCTTCAAATCGAGGGGCAGCATGTAGTTCGTCCCAGTTGGTGACCCAGACAGCATCTTCGGGAATTTCGACGGTGTACTTGGCGCTCACCACGTTACCAGCGAGCAAGGTGGTGAAGAGGGATGAAACTATAGTACATCGGTCAGTACTCGTTGATTTCTCTACACCAGGGAGTCATAGTCGTACTCAGCTTCATCTTAATAGCTTGATGACAAGTCCGGTCTATGATTCTGTAATGAAAGGGCTGCAAAGTAGTTGGGAGGCTGTAGTGATATTTTGATGAGTTTAGGTCCATCAACCAGTATTTTATAAACCAAGAAGAGCCACTATCACATGATGGGTAAACTGTCTCTCCAACCAAACGAATGATAAAGCTTACGGCAATGCTAGCCATGAAAGCAACTTCCATAAGAGAGTTAGTCAGTTACATCAATGACCTTTTTTCTCTGCATGTTGGTTACATAGAAACTAAGATTGATCCAAATACCCGGTCATTTGAAGAGAAAACATCAAGTCTCAGTTGATAAGCATGGTTTCACCAAAGCCCTCTCTACTGTGCCACGCTCGGACAGATGGAATACCCTGGCTAACCGAGTTACGAGCCCCTACATAGGAAGGAACTCTACAGGATCAGTATTGCTAGATCCATTCATGTCTGTGCCCTTGTAAATTTCTTCTCTTCCTGCAAGAATGACATGTCGAAATCTCCACAGTGGCGATGGTGAAGGGCCAACAAAAGCCACATATCAATCGCCCTTGAGGTTTTCAGAGAACATGCAAAGCCGAAAGTGAGTTGCTGGTTATATCGAAATAAAGAGACAGAGTTTGTATGTATTTTATCATTTTATCACCGACAGAGAAGGGGGAAAATGTTATAAATAAGTGTATAGACAAAAGATGACATCTATCAAGAGTTGAACGCTGTACCAGTAGTACATAATATATTACCCCTTCAATCTATAAATACATCCTTCTGTAGAGTAACACTGGCAAGATCTTGAAGGAAACAAGCTTCTCTATCGGATTGCCTAGCTTTCCGCTTCAGCTCCTCCTAGAACCAACTCGTGTGACTCTTCAAAGCAATGCGCGCCAAGTTTCAAACATGTTGAACATATATCAAAGTCCCCGCCATTACAGATTCCGCAATGCATATGCCCTTGATCAGAGATGTATAACCAACATATGTCGCAGTATGTTCCCTTCTCTTCAACCCCATCTTCCTTTGTAGCCGCCTCCACATTAATTCCCAGATCCCGATGACCATCCGTTCCAGCTAGTAGCCTCGCAACTGTATCGTGACTACGAGTTGTGGCCCACCAGATCGTTGTCCTACCGAACCTATCGCTAGATTGGACATCTACAGCGCCTGTATCAATAAGAGCATTAACGATGTCAAAATGACCAAATCTTGCTGCAATGGATACAGGTGTTGAGCCCCAGCGGTCTGGCTCGTCGATCTGTGTCGATGCACCCATAATACAATCGACAACCTCAAGGCGCCCTGACCTGCAGGCATGATGCAAAGGAATCCGGCCCGAATTGTCTTTAGAGGCGACATCAGCGCCACGTTGGAGGAGAAGTTGCGTTACTCGAAAATGCCCCCACGCAGAGGAACAATGAAGTGGTGTCTGTCCAGCAATTAATTTGACATCCAGGCCAGCGCCTTTCTGGATCAGAATTTCAACTACATCGACAAGGTCACTATATGAAGCCAGGTGGAGGGGCGTAAAACCGTCCATATCAGTGGTGTTCACATCAGCGCCGCTTTCGAGCAGGAGTTCTAGTACGTTGTGATAGCCTGAGCGAGGGAAATCAGGCGATGTGGTATCCGCTTCTTCGTCGACATCACTTATGAATCCATTATAATGACCATAAGAGGCAGCTAGAAGTAATGCCTGGGGTTCTGTTGGTGCAACACCCTTGCTGATCAGAGCCTTCGCCGCGTTGAGGTGCCCGCGACCAGCCGCTACATCAAGCAATGAGAACATGTGATCTTGTAGTTGGATCCCAGTGAGTCCTGCACCTTCGTCTATGAGCAACTCAACGAGTTCTGAGTAGTCATACCACACAGCCAGCAACAGCGGCGCGTGGCCATTGGACGCCACCTGATTGACATCAGCACCCCTTTTAATAAGAAGCTTGACCAAGTCGACGTTTCCGACGCTAGAGGCCATCGAAAGTGGCGTGAACCCCTCATTCGTTGGATTTGAAATATCGGCTCCCCTATCGAGAAGCTGTTGAGCTGTCTTGACATTGCCAGCCGTTGAAGCTACGTTGAGTGCTGTATGTCCCGTATCATCAACTACTGAGACGTCAGCGCCCCTTGATAGAAGGAGTTCTGTTATCTCATTGTCTTCATCTTCCGCACTGATATGAAGTGGTGTTCGGCCTTCGTGACATATTGCATTGATGTCTGCGCCATTATCAAGGAGTAGTTCCACGACGTCTTTGCTTTCAGTAACGCAAGCCCAGAACAAGGGCGTCGAATTGCCAAATGATCGATCGTCCATATCGAAGTTCCCTTCTTGTATCAGATGCGCCACAGTGACTGTAAGTCCACTGCAGACTGCAAATACAAATGGGCTTATCGATCTTTCTTGAACATCGGGTTCATCACCTAAGATCTTCGTCTCCACGAACTCCCTGACAAAGGGCCAATTCTGATTTTTATCGTTTAAGAAGGCATTGATGGCTCTTTGTAAATCTGGGTCAATTGCCTTAACGTCGCGGCAATGCTGAAACCATTTATCCACAGCGTAGAGCATGAAGTGAATTGTTGGCTTCTCGTTTTCGTTCGTCTTTAAGCTTTCCCATGCCCCAGGGAAGCTCACGAAACGAAGGCAGTGTTTCGCTAGAGTGGCATTATGGAAGTTTTCGTTAGTGACACGAAGCTTCTCGTTCGACAGTATAGTAGCGTTGCCGGGAAAGCTCTTGAGGAGAAGGTATTCCTTGACGGAGAAATGTGACAGGTGAACTTCCTGTAAGCCGATAGAGTCCTCTTCCGAACTTTGAATGCGTTCGGGACTTCCGGTACTCTCAGACGACGAAACATGCCGGACTTCAATGAGCGATCCACAAAGTTCGAGGATCATACTATCAACATAATCTTGATCGACACAATCTGGCATCTCTTCCATGGGCAACTCGTCCATGTCTTCTGTCAAGAGTACGGCTTCCGTAATCTCATACACTGTCAACGGCCTCAGTGCAAACGCAGTCCATTGCAGTAGTGACAGAGCCCTTTCTTTGTCGGAGTCTCCCATTGCGTTGATTCTGTTCCATTCTCGGTCATAGAGACTGTCAAGCCCAGAAGGAGTCTCATCGATCTCTCGCTCCAATTGCTTTCTGCTTCGACCCTTTCTCAGAGATCCTTCTTGAAGTTTCACCCATTGGAATTGACCCTCACTTCTGTCCTTCATCTTCCGTGCAATAGATGCTCTTGTCGGTTCGTCCTTATTTGGTAGCTTCGCTTTGACGAGTTTAGATGAGTATGCCATGAGGTCAGGTCCGACGTCGTCTGGAACAATGGTATATTCGCTATATCCAGTGAACTCAGAAAGACCTTGCTGAATGATGGGGTCGCCGCGGCTTGAAATGAGAATCTTGGTCGCAGTATTGGAGGTAGCTTTATGTAATTCCTGGAGGAAATGCGGGACAGATTTCGTATCTGTACTTGTCATCCCTGCGCACTCATCCAAACCATCCAGAACAAGGACGCAGCCCGGAACACCCACGACAACATCTCGGAAAACTTGCATGATAGTCGCTTGAGTTGCCAGTGGCTCATGTTGTGAAAGACGGACTCTTGCCACAATATCCCGAGCGGTCAAGTTTCGTTGCACGAGCATGATCAGCCACGCTCGAATTGTTGAGAAAGGATCATCACGGCCTTCATATCTTGATGATAAGAAGAAGTGCGCGACGGGTCCCTGTGCTGTCCTCTCGAGCTCTTGAACTATTTTGGCACAGAGGACCGTTTTCCCAAACCCAGCTGGACCTTTTATCCAGAGCAATTTACCTGAAGAAGAGGGTGTTTGCCACTCAATGAACTCGTCGCGATGGAGAATCCATTCACATGTTTCTTCAAGACGCTTGTCGTTAGAGTCGCTGAACACATCGTTTGGCGGCGGAGCACCGAGCCACAGGTTTAAGTCTCGCATTCTCTCAGCTATTAATGTTAGGCTGCCGAGCGATTCTACAGTAGGCGAAGAACTTACCTTCCATCTCCTCCTCAACCTTCTGTAGCAGCTCCCGAATCTCTACAGCATATGGCTGCTCGCCTGCACTTATCGATAAATCATTGAAGCTTGGGTTTCGTGTCAAGGCTGTAGAGCTCTGAGTGTCGGGGGAAACAACACTATAGAGGTCTGATACGAGACTTGCAAGTGCTTGGACGTGGCTCGTCTGCTTCAGCTTTCCACGCAGTGCCCATGTTGTCTTTTGCCACCTTGAAATCTTGGCACCATGCGAGGATATCTCGCTTGATAGTGGGAATGACGGGGTTTTCTGAAGACCCTTGGGGCTTGGAGGTTCATTTGACGTTGCCGAGAAATCCTTGATGCTGTTCAGCAAACCCTGGACCACTGCATACGTACGCGGGTTATCGAGGTCTGGGTGATGGTTGTCTGAGAGCTTGCCCTTACTTATACCGACACCGTCACCCCATCTTTCGAAGAGATGCATAGCGGTATTGAGTTGAGCGTCAAGCTGTCGTGAGTCGCGACCAGCTGTTCTGTACGAGTCAATCCTTTGCACAACGTCCATGCAAGTGCTGAAGAGCCCGACAAGGCCAACCGCCAGCCCGACTGGCTCCATTATGCCTTTCTGCTCTCACCAAGCAAGTCGAAGGAGTTGAACGAATATTTAAGTTCTGATGTTACCGCGCGTCATTTCCTTATCCTCGTGCTTACGGCGGGGTATACATGATGAGGCTGAGACAGAGTAAGCCCACTTCAGCTGCAACGCTAAGAGGTTGAAAATCGATGGGACAGCCAATGAGATCAAGAGCTTCATGCAGGTTCTCGCCGCGTGATACATTTGCAGCAATCATCACCAGGTTACCTGCCGAATGGTGAACGCTTAATACTTCGAGCATTGTTAGATATCAGCAATATGCACCGCGCTCTACGCCAAACCTCCCATCTTAAGCCAGCCACTATTCTTTTGGCAAGCATGCCACCACTCTATGGAAATTCTCAAATTCAATGTCGGGTAGTCAGTGGCGATCCCGTCCATATAGCAATAGTAATCAGTGATCAATTTAGGCACATGGCAAAACATGCAACAGACTATCTTCGACCTCAAAGCAGCTATTCAACAAGTGCCACGGTATCCAGCACCAATCTGTTCACGAGTATATCCATTCGCTACTCCAGCATCCTGGCACTTGGACATAAAGTCACCCCCACCGATAGCCCCATTGTGGTTTTCGTTGCAATTCTGTCCGTTCCATGTGGCCTGAGAGCTGTGTTAACCATATCAATCTGGACAAAAGATCCTATCAGATAGGTACTCACTGCACTGGGATAGCGATCGCATGCGATGTGCGTGAGTGCCCAGTTGACGCCCCATCCATTATATCCGCTGCCTGGTACTTTAGCCCAGTTGATGCAGCAGTTGTGCGAGCTATGGTCCTTGCTATTGGTGGAGTATTAGTCTTGGTCTTCGTATAAAGAGGACAGTTTCTGTTTACGCTTGGACAGTCCCGATGAGGAGACAGGAATGATGATAGACTTGGTAGCGGACATCTTCGTTTTAGGTGTTATTACTCGGGGAGCTTGCTGTTGCTTCTTGTTGAAGGAGGGATTATGTTTCTCTGGTGAGGAACGTGTCTGTGTATTTATATTCTGTTTTCTCTTTAATCTTCTTAACTGTTCATAGTTTGCAAGGGCTAAGAATTAGATTTCATCTTACGATATTCTACACCACTTTTACTAAATGAAGTGGATAACATCATATATTTTACTGGACCTCGCACAGACATTACGTAAATACCGACTTTCGGATGGCTTCAATTCATCACATAGCTTTCTAATAACACTTCTCTAATTCACTATATTACTATCAGTTTACTAAAACTAAGTAATGCTTAATTGAGTTTTACAAACCGGCTGTTACTCTTATGGGGTTGTATCTAGATACTATTATGTAACCCATTACGGTGAACAATGTTTATATGGCTTGACATAATGGACCGTGGCATGGCATTAGTTCAAGAATTCAAGGTTTCGGCTATGCCTGGCAGCTGCAAGTGGTCGTAAGGTAGCCAATGCATTATCTCACACAGAGATTACGGGATGTCTTAAAAATTTCATTCTTCGTATTTTGACAGTCCGTGACTCGAGCCGTGCTGCGCATCTTTTCCGGGATAGCTATTGAGCTCGTATAGAATGGTTTGACCAGCACCGTCTAGCTTATATGAAACTCACCTTCCACATTGGCCTGAACTTTATCTCAGGTTATGACTCGTTGGTCTAAATTGACGAGAAGTTGCCCAGTGCTAAGACGTCTTGAACCGTTGTACGAGTAATTGAAAGTTAACGGGTTGACGTTCATTTGCGAGAGGATATTAGGAGTCGGCACTCTTATTACAGATGAACTCCCAAGTTGACGCCACACATATGGCCTCGGAAGTTGTTTACAAGGTTGCGTGACCTCCAAGCCATTACCAGTTGTCCCATGCCAATACTCCAGACTGCATAATATAATATAATCCAGAGAGCCAATAATCAACTGTAGATAGCTAATCCCTCTCTCTGTTTCTCAATGTGCCAAGTTTACCCCGCAACAGCATGTCGTACGCCGAGCCGCTTTCCCCCAGACATGCCGAGTCTCGACATCCGAATAATGACGTTGTTTTCCCAGCCACAGCCAGTTTGATAAGAACTTCAGATAACAGCGATTGGTAAGCATGTTTCTGGGCCGACGCGTTTATTCCTGGGTATATTCTTGTGAGCACGCGACCAAGGCTTTGGGATTGTTAAAGAAGCAACAAAAGCCCCCAAGTTCACTGCTTTCAATTCATGTCCCGTTCTTCTTATTATATAATAAGTTTACCGTTTATACAATCTCCTCGCAACAATGAACGTCTTGCGCAAAATCGGAAACTTGATAGCCTCACCTCCTCAAAAAGCAGAAGATGGTCGTGATCAATGGCCTTCACGAACAGCCTACCTCCTCGCCTCGTGCGGTGGCGCAGTAGGAATGGGAAACATGCTACGATATCCATCGCAAGTCTACAACGATAACGGGCTGCAGTGGTTCGTTCCCTTTCTAATGGCCGTCTTCTTCCTCGCCATTCCCGCCATGGCTCTTGAGATTGCCGCAGGGAACGCTTACCGTGGTGGAACCGTGGTGGCGTACAACTCAATCAGTCGACGGATGAAGGGAATCGGCTTTTCGCTCAATTATGTCGGGTTTGTTGTTGTTATTTACTTCTTGCCGATTCTGTCTTGGGCTATGGTTTACTTCCAGAAGACTTTTACGAACAATCTGCCTTGGGCGGGTAATACTGAGAATCGGTTCATGTACGAGGCTGTTGGTGCTGTTAACCCTGATACATCTGGTCGGTGGGTTGTATATCCTGGTGTTTCACTTGACGGTCGTCTTGTGGGCTGGAACGCCTTTACGTGGTTCACTGTCTGGCCCTGCATGCTTCGGGGTGTTGGTCTTACCGGACGCGTTGTCTACTTCACCATGGGTCTCCCCGTCATAATGGGTATCATCCGTATCGGCCGTGGTGTATCACTACCTAACGCCAGCGAGGGTATCAAGCTCTATTTCGCCAGTTGGCACAGCTCAAAGCTTGCCGGAACCAGGATCTGGCGTGATGCTGTTAGCCAAGTCTTCTTTTCGACTGGAGTCGTCCCTGGGTTGCCACCACCATGGTCACTATTTGCTTCCTCCTTTCGCTTCCTCACTGCACCCAGTTCGGTTACTTCTTCATGGATGGAATCGACCGATGGATCAACAACATCGGCCTCGTTTTCGTCGTTTGGGCCGAATGCGTTGGTGCGACTACTCTATATCGTTTTGAGGATGTTGTTGGTCAAGTCGGAATGCCTTCATTTCCTTGTACAATGTTGGCTTTCTGGGTGGTCAGCTACTGGGTATCATCGTCGGTCACACTGGGGCTCCTTGGGCTGGCGCTGTAGCTGGCTTCGGTCTTTACTTTATTTGCCTTACTGCTTCGTTGATCCTCGGAAAAGCACCAGATGCACATGGTGCACCAAGATTAATGTCCAAGAACAAGTTGATCTCTGCTTTTTACTACGTTGCCTTGTACTCGGTATGTTCACGTCATCTATTGTTGAGAACCCAACTAATCTATTCACTATAGGGAAACCAGCTAAGACACAATCTCAACTCAGTCATCGGCAACGGTAAGAACTGGTCCCTCCCATTTCTCTGGGCACCAATGCTACGATACGTCTCGGGGCCTGTCCTAGCTATCATTTTTAGCTTGGCCTACCCCAGCTTCGAGGAAGTCAAGAACGATCCCCTGTACATTCTTGGCTTCATCATCGCGCATCTTTTGCTTGTCTGGCGTGTGATTGGCTTCGTCTTCCCCAGGTGGTTCAACGTCTTTATTATCCCTGAGCGTCGTGATAATTGGAAGCAGCCGTATGCTCCTAATGTGCTTCGAGGTACAACTGAGGGTGAGGAGGCTACAAAAGCAGATGCTGGTATGTCTAGTGGTGATACCAGTATGTCGAACAAAGGGGTGAAGATCTGATGTGAACTAGATATATTATATTTAACGGTATCATGAGCGATAACTGGGCTTTAGAATATATTATAGAGCTTGGTTGATAACCTAGTCTTGTGTTCCTCGATCGGCTTTTACCAGTTGGCCAAAAGCCAGTCCGACCTGTGAGCTCTCCAAGATATCGGATAATCATCTCCCTGAAGTCTTACTTATTGCATTATCTGAAGCGATGCTCCGAAACTTGGAGACGAAGCCCCCACCATCCCTATACCCCTGTCCCTGAATCTTCGCAGACGAATCGGAGCAATGGACAGAACTGATAAGCGGCCGAGTTCGGGAATATCCTTTCCCATTCGAGCTACACTTCTCAACGGCATCCCTCTTATCTCAAGACTACAGACATCATGCATTGCGCTAACAATAAGCTTGTTTATGCTTCAACTCTAATTAACATTTATCCAGAAAAATGGTATAAATGCAGTTAACTCAAGGCTTGGCAGCGAGTCGGCCACGATTAGAAGGAGAGGGATTTCATTCCATATTACCAAGCATCGTCGGCAAGAATAACCCCGACAGGGAGTCGGGATCAATTAGTAGATCCGAGCCACAAGATAAGAATGGCAGCCCATGAAGCCATTTAAGCACGATCATGTCCCCGTAACAGTGGTTTTACTGCCATTTGGCAAGATTACCTCTTTCTGCATTGAATATGAGAAGTTCTGCCTTTCTTTGGACTCTTGCAAGCAGCGTCGGGTTACTCGAAGCAGTACCCCTCAACTCCCCTTCTATCACGTTTATATTTCCCTCAAAAGTCAGTCCCGGCAGCGCACAAAATGTTATTGTAGAATACACCGGTGATGTTAACGGGCACTTGACTTTGACTTATGGGGCATGCAGTGATAATGCAACTCTCGCACAGGCCAAACACCATATCGGGTCAACGCACGTTGGCGAGCATCCTCTGGCTAAGCGCCATCTGGATCACCAGGACAAGCGGCCAACGCGGTTTGTCTGGTTGACACCGGAGGGGCTGTCTAGTGGTTGTCTCAGTGCCTTCTTGGACGACGAACTTATCGGCCAGTCTGACGAGCTCGACATTGTCAAGCGCCTTGCACGTCGAAGCGAAAAGAAGAAGTCATTTGCGGACGTTGCCGGTGATGACAGTTTGTGGTTTGACGGTGTTTCGTATTTCAAACAGAAACAGCCTGATGAAGTGTTTGTTACCGCAACGAAGAACAAGACCTTTGGCATCTTGGGTGCCGGCATGTCTGGACTTTTATCCTCGGTAAGTGAGAATTTGTCCAACACTGAATGTGAAGCTAACCGTTCGCTCTCAAGCTCATTCTTGACTCTGTCGGCATCCATAACTGGAAGATTCTCGAGTCTTCTGAGCGCATTGGAGGGCGTATTAGGACTGTTTACTTGAACGGCACCTCGCCAGAAGACGGCCAATACCATGAGCTAGGACCCATGAGGTTCCCGTACGAGATCACAGATTCGGAGACAAACGAGACATTTCCTTTCATGGGTCAGCGAATGATCTTCCAGCTCGCTGATGTTCTCAACGAAATGAACGCAGGCAACAAATCACTTCAAGTCGAGTTCTGGGACTGGATCCAAAGTTCACCAAATACACCTGTCGATACACCTTTCCGACGTCCAGATGGTACATGGCCTACCAAGGCTGAAGTAGCGAATGACCCGGCATATTACAATGCGCCTGTCTACCATAATGCTACAGCAGCTGAGGAAGCTATAGAGGCTTTGGATGACTTCAAAGGCCTTACTCGGGAGCGTATCCGTATGTATGCCTCAAATATCTTCAAAGCGTATAAGCAAGCGAAGGAAGATGGCTCATTCGACTATTCTGAGGTATCTTACCTTCGCGACGTGATCAAGACAGACCTCAACACCACAGATGAAGTCTCTCCCTCTCATATCTATTGGCCTATGTGGGAGTACGAAACCATTTACTTCCTCGCTAGCAAATGGGTCACTATCAAAGGCGGTCTGAGCCGATTACCTGCTGCGTTTGAGCCGCACGTGAAAGACCGAGTTCAGTACAACGCCAAAGTGAACGGTCTGCACTATAACAAGAATAACACTCTGTCCGTGTCTTGGAAACCTACTGGCTCTGAACCTTTCAGTAAGCCGAATAATGTTGAGAACTTCGATTATATACTCAACAGCATACCGCTCAACTTGATGAAGTTTTGGAAGATGCCACGATACTCAAGTCTTCTCAAGCGTGCCATTGATAGAACGCTGTATGCCAATGCTTGCAAGGTTGTTGTTCAGTTCAAGACACGATTCTGGGAACATCTCGATCAGCCTATCATTGGCGGTTGTACTCGCCTGACCAGCCCTCAACTAGGCCAGGTCTGCTATCCCTCATGGCACATCAACTCCACAGGTCCCGGAACAATGCTAGCATCTTATCTCTCTGACTACGAAGCAACAGCTGCCTGCGCCATGTCTGAAGAAGAACACCTAGCCTACATCAAGAACTCTCTCATCGAAGTTCATGGTGATACTGTTGAAGAGAATTGGACAGGTAATTGGGCGCGTCAATGCTGGGTTAAAATTGTCAAAGATTGGATGTCGACAAACTCTAGTGTTGACATCTTCCAGAACTCTAAGCAGCAACCATACTGCAAAAGTAAATTATGCCCTGCGTATATATCAGTTAGCAGCTTAAAAAGCCAATTTAGATTTCACGGAATGAAACAAAGGCCGCAGTCTCTGTTTATTCCTACTTATACAATTGATTGTTATGGTAAAGCTGTCTCGTGCTATTGTTGGTCAATAACTTTATAGTAACTTTGGCCTTGGGCGTAATAAACCCTTATGCAACCTTAGGAGAAGGATAAATAATACATGGCAATAAGTATGAGTTACTTAGTTTAAAATAAGTTCTAAAGTTAAATGCTACTGGTCTCCAGAATACTGTAAACTCTTGCTTGTTAAAATTCAAGTTCAGTATTGTGGGTTTAGAATTTTAAAAACATTAAATGTCTATGGCTTAAAATTTATAATATTAATGAGAAAACTGGGCAGATAAAATTATTATAATAAAGAAGCAATGCAATATGAATATAATGAAATGAAATGTAAGTTATTAGTTAAATGGGGGAAGAACAAGAGGCAGTGTGAAGCTGTCTTCTGAACGATTGCCAGGTTACTGAGACTGGTAAAGTACATACTTCAAAGGAAGATCAAGTTAGTTCAACTCTCAGCAAGATCAACTAAGTTTAAATCTTAAATGAAACTTAAGTTCCCAGTATCAATAGCTAGAGGAGGTTGCTTCCGTTGCTGTAAGACTCAAGCATCCCGCATCGGAAACAGATCAACAGTTAAAGGAAGGGGAGTAGTAGTGATAGTAACTCAGACAAACGAAATAACGAATGAGACACAGACAGCTTTAATCGGGAGTGTGAGTTTAGAGCACAACAGATCAGTACATGATCAACAGTGAGTTAAGAAATAATCTACAAAGGCTCTGAAAATGAAGCTATCACGATCACCATTTAGGAAGTGTCCAGATCAAGTATTCCAGTTTTGCCCCACCACCTTTAGGGTCATTTTAATTCCAGTCTCAGCTCAGTTCTAACCTTAGTAAAATTACAGTCTCAGATCTATTACTTATTGAGTATATTAAACAGCCTGTTCCTCCTCTCTCAGCTCTCACCTCCTGTCCTGGCTCCTGACATTATCTAATGAACTATCAATTGTCAAGCTATAATATCTCCATCTGCCAACTTAACATGCCAGTCCTGATGCTTACCTCAGTGTGTATCCACACTTAGCACAGCTTTGTCTTAGTCTGAGTTTAAAGTCAGCTTATAGAGTCTCAATTAAGAGACAAACCTAACTCCTAGCTTATATTATAGATCCCGTCTAGTAAGTAATTTCTGTGTCTATTGTTTATGTATTGTTCTTTTTACTGCTGCACGTGGTGAACATAGTTTTGGTCAATGACAGCTTGTTTACTGTAGAGTTTCTGTAGAGATGAGAAGTAAATAAGTTAAGGACAACAAGCGGACAATGAGGTTTCATTTTTACTTAAAGTTTCTGCAGAGATAATAAACAAATGAGTTACAGACAATATATCAACAGTGAGGTTTCATGGCAGCACTGTAACAGCAAAGTGAGAGGCAGTTTGTCGACAGCGACAAGGCTTACTGTCTTTGATCTCCAAAAAAGATACTAATTGTAGGTATAAGTATAGACACTATATTAATAACCGCTTAGCAAAGTTAGTCTCTGTTAAACCACCAAGATATAAAGTTCTATCTCAGTTAACTCCTAGATTAGATCTTTTCTATAGAATGTGGCAGAATGATTTCTTTAATTGCTATCATATTTTGAGCAAAACTCACCAGAGTACAGAACCCGCCCAAAGAGTTGACGCATTCAATTGTTGTTGTTCATACTTCCAGTAGAACTCACTGGAGTACAGAGTCTGGCCAATAGCTGATCCATTTAATTGTGGTTCATATTTTCATTAGAACTCAATACAGTAATTACACGGTCCGTCTACGAGCTAATGCAGATGCGCCATTGCAGGAACTGGCGTGATGGAATTGTTTCAATTAATTAGTATTAATATTTTCAACAGAATTCACCAGAGTAAAGAGCTTTGCCAAGAGCTGCTGCGAAGAACTCTGAACTAAATACTTGATTTTTATTCTGTAGTTAAGCCGGTGTTGGAGTTGCATACTGACAGCAGTCTTATCCCTTTGAGCGGTACAGCCCTTCAGCGGGGTCACGACAGGGGTATAGGACCAATTAAAATAAATTAAACTAACGGTACTTCTCTCTAAGACTAATTTGTATGATGGTAAAAGTCCCAGCAGTTTTGATTGTTACAAAGAGGTACCTTACAGACTTGGCAAATATCTTACGAACTTCCGGTACCCCGCACGTACTAACCTTGTGACTAAGCAAAGTGGGGCGAGTGACCTCCTGAAGGGCTGTACCGCTCAAAGGGATAAGTTTATCCTAAGACCCACATAACCAGTTTCTCCTGGTTTCTACTATTATAACACCAAATAAATTTTCTTCCATCTCTATCTCTCAGCTGTTCTGCTCCTCTCTGACTTTACTTTCTTAGCCTTGACTATATAGACATATTTAATACCCTGTAACTCATTGACAACACTCACTCTACTACATATAAAAAAAACAACTCATGATTGCAGACAAAAGATAATTACTAAGTGACTTACTGCTTGCTGTCTTTCTATCCATCTTCTCGTGTTGCAGATTGAATGCTAAATCCTGCACTGGGCGCTCCCAACCTTTTAACTCTGTACAATCTGGCTGTTGAACACAACGTCGTAAATTACTTAGGTTTACCTCTAAAGTATGGTTGCTGCTTAGAGTGCTGGAAGATGTCGACGCTGGAGTTTGTCGACGCTGGAGTTTGTCGACGCTGGAGTTTGTCGACGCTGGAGTTTGTCGACGCTGGAGTTTGTCGACGCTGGAGTTTGTCGACGCTGGAGTTTGTCGACGCTGGAGTTTGTCGACACTGGAGTTTGTCGACATCCAATCTTTGACAATTTGTGCTGGTGCTTTTACGACGCAGATTTTCGGACAGCAGCATTTATATCTCCCTGCATTCTACCAGACGGAGTTCAATACTGTTTTTATTGGAGAGGCGGCGACGTTTACGCACACTTGGATTTTTAGTGCGCTTGAGAGTGCGGTGAGGGGAAGTGTGCAGTTGTTGTTGGATTTGGGGCTTGTTGACGAGGCGAAGCAGGTTACGCAGACGTGGATGGCTCGTTGGATAGATGTGTAGATAGAAGTCAAGCGTTGGCTGTTTTAACCAGATTATCGTATCCTCGCCGACCTTGGATGCTGCTCTCGTGGTCGTTTGCTATCTCGAGGGAGTCTTATCTCGCAGATCGACCCCGAAACTCCACCATGTACCCTGATGGATAATGAAAGTTCCCGGGCAGCCAATGGGCTATTTCACCGAATTTTGGTCCGCTCACTGCATCGTGCAGCGTTAGGCGCTGAGACAACGCGTAAGTTTCCGACGATCTGCACGAACTGACAGTGTTGGAATGGCACATGGTTATTGTCACAATTCTGTTGGAGCAAGACACATCAAATGATAAAATGCAAACAGTCTCTATAAAACGGTGTGTATTCATGCTAGACTACTAGAGTCATGGGAGTATCTAAAAGTTCATAGCTACAATTGTAGCTTCTATAGATGCGTCAAATCATGATAATAAGCAAAGTCAAGTTCCAGCAAGCTAGAACAAAATGTCGAAAGCCAGTTCGACCTTAGACAGCAGAGTCAGTCATGACTCCGTTCTCGCGCTCAGACTCAGAGTGAGACACCTTGACATCGTCGTCACTGGCAAAGCCATACTCGCGAGCCTTCTCGTGAACCTCGTGGTCCTCCATGCGGGGAAGCTGCTTAGCAGCAGTCACGTAGCTCATCTTCTCAGTGTAGCCCTTGGCGAAGATCAGATCAATCTCCTCGAGAGATCGACCAGAAGTCTCAGGGTAGAAGAAGTAAATGATGGGGAAGAAGCAGGCGTTCATGGCAGCGAAGAAAGCGTAGGTGCCCCAGCCGTTGGTGCCAGTGCCATGAATCATGACAGGGGTGATCATGACGATGAAGAAGTTCCAGAGCCAGTTGGAGACGGTGGAGGTGGCGTTAGCCTTCGCTCGGGTCTTGAGAGGGTTGATCTCAGCGGGGTAGAGCCAAGGGAGGGGCAGCCAAGTGGCACCGAAGAAGGCGATGTAAGTGAAGAGACCGACGGCAGCACCCTTGGAAGCGGAAGCAGTACCGGGGATAAGAGCGCCGAAAGAGAGAATCATGGACAAGCACTGGCCGACGGTTCCAATGAGGAAGAGCTTGCGGCGACCGACGCGCTCAACGGCAAACCAAGAAGTTGTAGCGAAGATGGAGTAAATGATCATGTTGACACCACCGAGGAGGAGAGCCAGGTTGTGATCGGTACCGATGGACTTCTGGAAGAGAATGGGGAAGTAGTAGATGACGGCGTTGCAACCGGAGAGCTGCTGCATCATCTGAGAAGAGGCGCCGAGGATGAGACGTCGGAAGTGCTGAGTCTTGCCGCCAGTGAAGAGAGCAGAGAAGGGAGTCTTGCCGCCCTTGTGACCAGCAGCAGCGATAGCCTTCTCAATGGTAGCCATCTGAGTGGTGACATCATGAGAATCACGAGGCTGACCGTTGAGACCTGCTAGAATCGTCGATGCTTCTTCGCGACGTCCATGGGTGAGGAGCCAGCGAGGAGACTCGGGAAGCTTCATCATCATAACGAGGACGATAGTGGCGAAGACAACCTGGAAAGCGATGGGGAATCGCCAGACGAAGGGAGCGGGACCATAGGTACAGCCGTAGTCGATCCAGTAGGCGATCAACGTTCCGATGGCGACGTTACCGCCTTCAATGCAGATGAGCTTGCCTCGGTTGTGAGACTCACTGCACTCGGCCTGGTAGGTAGGGATAGTCGATGTGTTGACTGAGAGGTTAGCATCCATGCACTCAGAACCGAGAATGAGGGTGTAACTTACTTCCGTTTCCAATACCAGTGATACATCTTCCAATGATGAATTGCGCCGTAGCACCACCGCTAGGAGGAACAGCAGCGATCTGGATGATGACACCAATGATCATGACAATAGCACCGAGGAAGATAGACTTGCGACGACCAAGACGGTCACCAAAGTTGAGAATGAAGAGAGCACCGAGGAAGCAACCGACAGCGTAGATGGAGACGACGAAACCTTCGTATGTCTCATCAAGAACCTGGGGGAAATCGTCTGTGAAAGCGGGCGCTGAGATGATACCGGACATGACACCTTGATCTACAGGAAGCATAGCCGTTAGTCTTTACTCAAAGGCACAGATACCCTGAAAAACATACCATAACCGAAGAGAAGAAAGTCTGTGGTAGCGACTATAGTGATGAGTCTCTGAAGACCCTTGCCGGTCTTGCCCCAGTAGTGCGGCACACCATGCTCGTTGTCGACGTGAACCATGATGACTGATGTTTTTTAAAAAAGACCAGCTCTTAGGTTTCTCTGATGTTGATACAACTTCAAACTCAACTCAAGTCTGGGAGATTCACAATCCTTATAAGGACAATCAGCAACAACAGTGCCAAGTAAACTCTGGAGTCTACGTGGATCACTTTAACAAAGAGTAACCCACAGTTCCCCAATGTTTTTCGTTATGTCACAGCATACGGTGGAGAAATTAAGGATGTAACTTGATAAGCCGAGAATGACTCGGAGAAAAAAACTTGGCACAGTGAGAAAACTTGGAGTACGATGGGGAGAAATTGGTCCCTTGAACCGATAACCTTAGATAAACACATGTGAAGGGTCGCCTCCAAAACATGAAGAGATTTTTAGTTTTAGCCAGTTAGATTCATCGTGAATAACGTCACTTGGCACCCAAGACGGGAGCTACGCTAATTCAGGGGCCCCGCTGACGTACAAACACTGGGTCTAGTAACAAAAGAGTGAGAATTATCGTTGGTGATAGAGGGAGCAGAGACACTAGAGAATAAGTTGAAAATTTTTAAATATGGGTAAAATGACGTTGAAGGGGTCGCCGGAATGGATACGTCATAGGCGTTGGTGATCTTCATAATTTCCTAAAAGAGACAAGGACCCTTGAATCAATTTGGCTCCATTCTCGGCTCTTTATCCCTGTATGTGTGCATGCCATTACATGACTAGATTATCCTCATACGAGTTGGAGAATGAGGATTGTTAATGTGTTTGTACACCGCATTAATATGTTTTGAGAAAAGATTGTTCTGATCAAAGATAGAGTTGACCATCACTAAGGGATCGTCAAGATATGATCGGCGTCGGCGACAGAAGAACATAACCGAAATGAGCACGGAGTAAGATCTTGCGGAGTATCATCTCATCTCCAGAAAACCTCCGAGAATAACCATAACATACTCCATACGGAGTAAAATCATATCACCGCAGTCTCCCCTTTTCTCCAAGTTTTTTTGTTGTCGTGATTTCTTTCTCCCCCTCACCCGTGCCGAGAATAATTGGGGAATAGAGCCGAGGTGTGTGGGGATTTAGTGGATAAGGTTTGGATAAGATTTCTGCACTAAAATTCTCGCGGCAACGTCATAATTCCTTGGGCGGTCTCTTCCAATGGGGGACATTCCGTCGCTCGTGGCAAAAAAGGGTATCGGGTAGGCTAGGTTAGGACGTTCTTCAATACGTCAAATCGCCTTGTGAGGCTATTGCCACTGACTATCTGGAAGGAATAAAAAATTCTAGAAGATTTTTAACTTCTACTGTTTTCTTGTGGCTTAGTTTGAACGGTCGTGGTAAGGATGTAAGGTGTTGTTCTCAGTGCATTCTCAGGCAGCAGAATTTGTGAGACTCTGCATGTTGCAAAACAATCCAGGATCGAATCACAGCAAAGTAAAGACCAAATACCGCTCAAAGCACAAATAGAGTGAAATTAACTCAACAATAAGCACGCTGATCTCATGCTTCATCCCAGTAATGCCCAGAGAGATTGTCATCACGAGGTATTGACAGGACCCTCATCGGTTGTACAAATTAGGTCTTCCGTGGATATCTTGGCCTTTTTGATCTTCAATCTTCTCCAGTGTTTTGTGTGATGAAAAGTGGTCAGCAAGGACATATTACTACAGCTGTATAAGCATTGCTTGGCATGAGGGATGTTGCGGAGGTTTGTCCATCGCCTTATTGTGACGATGGAAATTTCCCCGTAACTTGGCAAGCGAAGGATGGAGAAAAGCTGGATCCGTAGGGGGAGTTAATGCTGGCATAGGGTAGTCCTCGCGCATTTTGAGACAGGCGAGGTGCGCATAACGCGTCATGTTATGGTCCGTCCAAATCAAGCTAGCGGTTGACAGGGTCGTTGCATCACAATCCTGACATGTCAGGAATCACTGCACATCCCAAGATAAGCTTAAGAAGTAAACCCTTGATACCCTGTTTCATCAATTCACTTATGCGCGTTTATCGAGCTTTAAAAACAACTTTGATCTGCTGATCCGTCTCTTCTCAAGATCAACGTGTCTTATTGCCCTATATGGGAAATTCCCCTTGTTCACGGGTAGAGATAAGGGTTTATAATTGGACCGGAGCGTATGAGAGGATTATTGCTGTTGGTTGGAGTAAAAGCAGACGATGTTTAGTACTTTCTATATTATAAGGTATTAAAATTACCAAGAGCAAGAACGTAACATTAATACGAAAAAACAACAACATCATCTATTTAGACCTATGCTATAACAGCAAGCTTAGACTATTGCATCCTTCTAAACCTCTCCAGTAACTGTAACACGCTGAACATCCTTGCTCTTAGAAATCTTTCCCGTGGCATCAATACACATCATATCAACACTATCACGCTCCTCGCCTCCCTTCCCGCCCGAGATCTTAGAGAACACCCAAACTCTTCCGCCTGCCCCGCCAGCGTCAACTTCAGCAACCATATCGATAATCTCCATATCAAATTTCGGCATGAACTGCTTTGCCTTGGCCCAGCCGCTGAGGAAGGCCCCAATGCCGTTTGTGGACGGGTAGCTGTCGTGTGTGACTGATACATCGTCGGTGGCAAGGTTTCGAGCCTTTTCGAAACCAAGATTGACCTGCTTAGGGTCGTTGAGGGAGCGTAAGAAGTCTCTGGCGATCTGCTTCAACGCATCACATGTGGTAGGAGATGTCATTTTATTTGTAGAAGGGGAGATTGTTGTGTGATTTGTGAAGGAAAGATGATGCTTATTGCTGAAGGTGCTGTTCTGGGCTGGAAACATCCGAGTTTTTATGAACCCTGACCTCTGTAGTCACCTTTCTCATGCTGTAAGGTATTGGGACATTGAATTGTAGGTTATCGGCGTTTGCGACATCTCCGCTGCCTGACTATGACTTGAAAGCAACTCAGCACTGGCATCCGGCATTCGCGACTCCGTATTTACTGTTGTACGCGGACATACGATGAAAATTGACGCCGGACCGGCTGTCTCGTTGACCTCCATGAGCCGGTGTACACCGAGTCTTGATGCCATTTAAAGTGAAGATTAGCTACGGCCGTAATACCGAGCCAAGTTTAACAAAGCGCTAACCTATATTGCAATCCATTTCATCCACTCTTTAGCACTTGCGACGGCCCAGACCAGAGCTACCGACGCTAAGCTGCAATGCTATAAAGTCAATTGCTCGACGGATTTTGCTTGCTCGGAGAAGGCATATTTCGAAATCCGAGCTATACAAAGCCGGACTTTTTGAAACTCGTTATAATGTGCAAATGTGTAAATACTAGTCTAAGCGAAAATTACATACAAGTCTTGGAAATTAGGATGGAGTAAAATAGAGTATCTTTATAACCTTTAACTTGTAGCCTCATTGAAACACTACTTCAATCAAACAACACAATCAAGATGGGTGAATGGGTTTTGGGAAAGAAATTCAACACAGTCTATCCGCACTATGGATCTATTCAATCCTTATGGGAGCAAAAGTGGAAGCCTTGTGTAAGTTTTGCTGCCCCAAACTCAAGTTGGTGGACTCAACAAACTAACGCTTAGTTCTTCTCACTGTAAAGTGTGAAAAATCCATCTACCCTTTTCATGGCGGCGCCTTTGAGGATTTTGACCCAATTTTCGAATCGTTGATACAGGTATGTCAATCTCAGATATCGTCCAAGCGCAAGACTAAATCAGCACAAAGCATGATGTCAAGGACTTTACAGTGATGATTACACCGAGGTATTCCTTTACACTGCTGAAAACCTG
Organism: Fusarium redolens; assembly: GCF_020744475.1. Lineage (NCBI taxonomy): Eukaryota > Fungi > Ascomycota > Sordariomycetes > Hypocreales > Nectriaceae > Fusarium > Fusarium redolens. The sequence goes on along the minus strand of NW_025763690.1, from coordinate 198,574 downwards.
TCCTCTGAAGCAGCATTGGTCGAGCAGAGAGGTGACATCGAAGCTGCCGTTCGCCTTGGTCTCCGAAGTGCTTGCGTCTCTCGCATTTCCCGTTTCCCTTACCTAGGACCACAAGATACTGGGCTCAAGAGACATGCGTTTGAACGGCAAAATGATGTATATCTACGAGCTGGTGCATTGATGAGATGCCCCATCTACCCGAAATCCATCCACTTCTCGCATAGACTGGAGCACGAAGGGATGGAGATCTCGGTCCTCCAACGACTACCCCTCGGACACGGCGATAGACCGCACCCTGTGATTCTGATCATGACGGGCCTCGACGGATACCGACTGGATAACACTGCTCTCACTGATCGTCTGATAGAGAGAGGCTGGGCTGTCGTGCTCTGCGAAATTCCTGGGACAGCTGACTGCCCCGCAGATCCCAAGGACGCATCGTCACCCGATCGTTTGTGGTCTTCTGTCATTGAATGGATCATGAAGCAGGCTTGTTTCGACCCAGACAAGATAGTTGCGGGACTTAGCGCTGGAGGATTCTATGCTGCGCGGATTGCTTTTACCCACGCAGACCAACTTCTCGGAGGATATTCCGAATTGACACTAACTAACATAGGGCGAGGATGATGGGCTTTGTCCAATCGAAGATTTGATGGAACTGGCGGATCAAGCGGCTGGAAGAGACTTGATGTATGTATAGTCAGAATTTCGATGTAACTTTACTAATCTCCTCCTAGAATTGTTAAGAACCGAATGCATATGGGAAACCCAGATGCTCAGCCACAGGTTATTAAATGGCTAACATAATTGCTGCACTAGCTAGCATTATGCAGGATTTAGAGTGACAGTTGGCGCTAGAAGTTTCACGATTGTTGTTATCGAATCTAAAATTGATGGGAGGTGGCACTTTGAGAGATAGGCAGCTGACCGAAGGATGATCAAGAATTTGATGCTAGTGGTAGATGTCAATGTCAATAACAAGACGTTGGTTCGTCTTAGAAGATCAACCTGTCTTATGCCCATAATAGGAAACCCTCCTTGTTCATATTCGCGCATGGAGAGTCATAGTTCATGATTGGACGTGCATCCTGACGGTATTGACTCAGTTGATCCACCAACGCCAAGAGCAAGTCAGGAAAGATGCCTCCGCCAGACAAAAGGCCCCGTACATAAACTGGGTATTTATGCAACGGAGCATTGGCAATTCTGCTCGATCCCACGTGCCTTCTTGGCTTTGTCGGGCCAAGACTTGTTCCGTCCCTCCTGATCCACAATCCCGCGGTTGGTCTCGTTGCTTATCTTTCTTGGCTGGCTTGGAGGGAGTTTGAAAATGGTAAGCCGACGTTGCCAATCCTTTATGCAAATCCGCAATACGACCCCGCGAAAAGCGACAGAGTTTATTCTTGATGCGGGAGCTGTGAAGATCAATAATTCTGCAGGGAACGGACCTCCGACCGCAAGTCTTTGTCTTGGCGATTGAAGTTGGTATGGATTGACATTGAGAGTATATCTTGGCGGCGCAGTATCGAACATGACCGAAAACAACTCAGCAGTCGTGCGGGAGAAAGGAATACCCCGACGTGGTGGAGATCCGGTCAACTCGAAACTCAAATTTGACGACAGTCATGGACAGAGCTCTGAGTAATCTGGTCAAAGAAACTAACGGTCGCATACATTTATCACTCGCGATGACCAGACCGAGGCTTTTGCGTTTAAAAAAGACAGATACAGCGCACGATTATGATGAACAGCAGCTGCGAGAACTGAGATTGGGCGCGCCGATCGCGCGTCCTAGTTATATCTCTTGCGTATTTGACCCGAATGGAGTGCATGGCACTATACTCACTAACACGACATGCCCTCATTCCTTCTTCGCAGCCCAAATAACAGCTCTGCGCAAGCTTCCCATGAACCACGTATCTTTATATGCCTCATCAAAATGGCCCAGAGCAGTGTAATACACCCTTCCCTTTCCGACCGTATGAGTCCACGACAACGGAAAGCCAGATGTTTCAGCACTTTCCTCGTTATCCCCCTGCACCGAAAGCAAGACAGTGCGGCCTTCAATACGTGGGTGCGATTTGAAGGTATACACCTCGTCAAACCAGGGAAAATGCTTCGCTGGAAGAGACTCTGTCTTGACGGGGCAGGCAGGAGCTGACTCTGGCGCCGAGTCCGGACCAGGAAGAGAATCGTACCCGTTGATGTAGTGGTCGGGGTTTTCGACCGCAAGAGTCATCCATTCTGGCGGCGGGTGACCATTAAACACCTCGCCCAAAATCTTGGTATACCTGGCGTTTGTCTTCAAGCCGGATGTAGCAGCATGAATGCCTACAACGCCACCGCCATTCTCGACAAAATTCAACAAAGAGCTGACCTCCTCTTCAGTTAGATAATCGCCGGTGTTATGCCCGAGAGCCACAACGTCGAAGTCCGAAAGAGAGAGTAAGTGACTCGAATCTTCGGTAGCTTTTACATCGAACAGGAGCGAGTTGAAGGCTGAGATCAGGGCGGGAATGCAGTCATGACGGTAACCACAAGTTTTGGTGACTAGTAATACTTTGATCGAGTTAAATGCTGTCGATGCCATCTTTGCCAGCAGTTTTTGGTAGATCTGATGATAATTAACAGAACTTCATTTCACCATGATTGAACGATGCTGGCTGACGAATTAAATGATGCAATTATGCAGTGAGTCATGCGCCGAGGCGCTGTGATTGGCGGATGAATTACACTCCGTACATGCAGTGATGACACCGTCAGCATTCTCAAGTCTTGTCGCTCATTGTGACAACATGCGAAGAATGATAATCTCGTTTTCGACTTGAAAAATTGCAGTAGTCGGTATGCTCGATGTGAATATATTCTAAAGTAAAAGAAGACACCAAGAATGAGCATATGCTGTGAGTAAACTTGAGCTTAAATAGTTCTATATATCAACCCTCCATAGCCAGTCTTCCACCGCAATACTTCAGCAGCGATGTGGTTTCTCGAGTCAGAACCAGGAGAAAGCATGTGAGAAGTACGAGGCTCGGTGAGGGTATAACCGGGAGATAGTCCTGATATTCAGATTGGATGGGAGCGGCAGGTTAGATAGTTAAAGAATAAAAGAAGAAAGTCTATTGCAAAATCATCCAAGCCTATACACTATATCTAAATGCGAATCAACTCTAATCTCAGTGTCTCCAATCAAGTTCCGATATCCATCTACAGGCGGCTGGTGAATGGGTTGGCCTTGACAGTAACTCCCTGACCAAAGATTTCGGGATGGTCGGCCTTGATCATGTCGGTGCCCTGGTAAATAGGTCAGCCGAGTTATTAAAAATAGTCAATGAGATCTTACCTTCTCTCCAATCATGTAGACAGAGTTTTGAATGCGGCAGTCAGGAATGACAGGGATGACGGAGGCATCAGCAATGCGAAGGTTCTTGATTCCGTGAACACGTAGGCGGGAGTCAACAACACCCTGCTGGATGTTCTTAGAGAGACGTGCAGTACCGCAAGGATCTGAGACAGTTGTTAGTATATAATCTCCAGATAGTAGATTTGACTTACGGAAACCAGTCTGGCTGCGATCAAGAACAGCCCTCTTCATTTCCTCATCAGACTCAAGGGGCATTCTCCAAGGATACTCGCCTATGACAATATCCTTGAAACCCTTACCAGTGGTAAGAACATCATAAGTCCACCGGACGCCCTCGCGCATAGCAAGAATATCAAGGTCGTTGCCAAAGAAGTTGAGGTTGATGTTAGGCTGGACAAGTGGATCGTTGCTGTTGAGAGTGACTTGACCTTCAGAAAGTGGGCGTAGAAGATCAACGATGACAGTCATGTAGTTACCCTTCTCGGGAACGGGGTAGTGCCATTGGAAAGCAGTGCTGAACATGCCGACGAAATCGAGTTCAAAGTGAGGCTGTCCCTTGGGACCGAAGGGGTCTAGACCACCGTTTGCAGCCTTGGCTTCACGGTAGGATTGGTGCTGTTCGAGACGTTCGTCGATGCGGGGAAAACCGACGAGTTCGAGAAGGCCAGAGCTGACGGGGCCAGTCTTGTCGCGCTTGTACTGAGCAATAGCAGCACTATTGGCAGCACCATCTCGAAGGATGTAGTCCTCCAGGCCGAAGCCATCCTTGACTTGAAGGACGAAAGGCACAATAGGGTGATCAAGGAGATGCTGACCAACGTGAGGAGAGTCAAGCTTGACATTTATGCCGTTCTTCTTGAGTTCCTCAGCGGGACCGACACCAGAAAGCATGAGAAGCTTGGGAGTCTCGAAAACGCCCTGAGATAGGATGACTTCCTTGCTGGCGAAGACACTGAGTTCTCCCTTGGTAGCAGGGTTGATGACTGTGACACCAAGACAAGTGTTGGTGCGAGGATCAATGATCAGTTCCTTGGACTGAACGCCATAGAGGATGTTGACATTGGGCTTGTTCTTGAGATACAAGAAACTTCCCTGTCGCTGTCCCCCATGAATAGTATCAACACAATGCGTAAGACCCCTCATCTCACCATCGTAAATATTCTCCGTGAGGACCTCTCCCTTGGAAACCCAAGCTTCAGTCAAAGCGTCACGCCAAGGCTGCATCTCAGGAACAAGATCAGCATGCGCAATCTGAATAGGACCCCCCGTGCCAATCTTCCCAAGCTCAGAGGGATAAAGACCCTCCTCATCATGATAAGTAGCACACTTGCGAAGATACTCAACACAGCCATCCCAATTCCAATCTTCACCTCCAAAAGCCTCCCAGTCGTCAAAAGTAGGCTTGGAACCGGGGATCCAGGTGAAGTAGTTGGCGCAGGACGAACCACCGAGGACTTTTCCGCGGGTGTTGGGCTTTTCGATGCGCTCGTAGTCGTCGCGCTTGATCATGGTGGACTTGTAGGCCCAGTCGTGCTTGCTGCCACGCAGGTTGAAGGCTTTGGAGGGCGTGGTGATTTCGGGGATTTGGTGAGGATTGGGAATGCCGGCTTCGATGATGAGGATGCGGACGTGAGGGTTTTCGGCGAGACGGCCGGCTACAGTGTTTCCTGCTGTGCCACCGCCGACGATAATGAAGTCGTACTCATTTCCGTTTGCGACGAAAGCCATTTTGTTGAGGATGAGGTTGTTGTGAGGTAGAAGAGATGAGGCAGATTAAGGAATTGATGCTGGAAGTAGACGAGTTTTGTAGTAGTTGAGATGTAAGTGAAGTCTGAGTGATTGCTGGAGTGCAAAACAACAAGACCCTTCAAGAGCCATGATATTTATATCTCCCATCTTGCAATGTCGTCACTGATCAAGTTCTTCATGTTCAAGATGATCATTCTCGACATACGCGTCTTGCGGCATCGAAATGCCGAATAATTGTGATGCAACATTCCTGTTTGCTCCTATACGGATATCTCGGTATTCAACAAGTGACGTATTCCCCATACGAAAACTCCAGCACATTCGAGGCACAGTCAAGCCTCAAAGCCCATCATACCGCAAAACACACAAATCCCGCACAAATCCCGTATTATCAACAATCTGACAAAGATGCCGAGTCAGCTCCGGTGTCCATTTCGGAAATAGTCTAGAACTTTTTCGCTCGGGCTCCAGTTTTAGCGGCTCTTCGGCAGCGTGTGCACTAACTGTAAGCAGTAATACTACCGGGAATACCGAGTCCACTTTCAAGATTGTAGCTTTGAAAAGCACTTGTTGTGATTGGGCTTTTAGTGGTACTCTTGACGATAACCTCTATCTTATCGAAATCTTGGAACAAAGGCCCGCAGAGATGAGATCCATTCTTATCTGTCGGAGCTGGCTCGGCATTGACGATGTCGTAATGAGAAGTGGAAAATTTATCTTAAGGCTGGGGAATTTCCTCGTTTCTTTCTCGTCATTGAAACTATTGTTCTTCTTCTTTACGTTCTATTCCAAGCTTTCAAGATGTCTAATCCTGTGTACACTTTGACCGAGGGTAAGGATGGTACTCGCATCTCCACTGTCACGTTCTAACTTGCGCAGGTCAGCCTGTTCGCGATCCCTCCGTGAGCACTACGTTGCCTGTCTTTGGGGGCGGCGGTCTCACAACACTTGGTGATACTCTTCTCCTTGAGACTCTGGCTCATTTCAGCCGCGAGCGCATTCCTGAGCGGCAAGTCAGCCATTTAATCTCACAACAATTCAACTAACAAACATTGCAGAGTCGTCCATGCCAAGGCCGCTGGTGCTTGGGGTGAATTCGAAGTTACAAACCCCGAGATCGCTCAATTGACTTGCGCCAAGTTCCTTGATACCGCTGGCAAGAAGACCCAAGTTCTCTTCCGTCTCAGCACCACTGGTGGTGAGAAGGGCAGCGCCGATACCGTTCGCGATGTCCGAGGATTCTCTGTCAAGTTCTTCACAGAGGAAGGAAACTACGACATCGTAGGGAACCACGTTGTGAGTATTTCTCTTATGATTAATGGCAGTTATTGTGTTGACCTGCTTAGCCTGTCTTCTTTGTCCGTGATCCCATGCGATTCCCTTCGTTGAACCGAAGCCACAAGAGACATCCCGCTACCAACCGACCTGATGCAACTATGGTAAGTTGCCGGCTCTTCTATCAATGACTGCGTAATCTAACAATCCTAGTTCTGGGACTTTCACGTTAATCAACCCGAGAGTGTCCACACCCTAATGCATCTCTTCGGCAGCCGCGGTCTTCCAGACTCCATCCGCCGCGTCACCGGTTTCGGCGTTCACACCTTCAAGCTCATCGACAGCTCTGGCCGTCCCCGATACTGCAAATTCCACTTCCGTCCCGAGACTGGCCACACCAGCTTTGCCTCTGCTGAAGAAGCTGAGAAGAAGGCCGGTGCCAATGCTGATTATCATACTGAGGATCTCTGGGATGCTATTGCTCGTGGCGCGTACCCTGTCTGGAAGTTGTATGTTCAGATCATGGAGCCTGAGAGGGCCGAGACTTTTGGTCGGGCTTTGTTCGACATTACCAAGATTTGGTCTCATAAGGAATTTCCTTTGATTGAGGTTGGAAAGATGACCTTGAACAAGAACGTAAGTTTTTCAACTGGAACCACAAAATGAGCCGAGTATTGACAGAGTATAGCCTGAGAACTACTTCGCCGAGATTGAGCAGGCTGCCTTCTCACCATCGAACTTGGTCCCTGGTATCGCTGCAACGCCTGATCCCAGTAAGCCACCCTAACGTGACCCCCCATCCAGTCCCTAACGATATCCAGTGCTCCAAGCTCGCATGTTTGCCTACCCCGACGCCCAGCGATACCGCCTCGGCTCCAACTACGCCCAACTCCCTCCCAACCGTCCCATTGCCCCTGTCTACGCCCCCTTCGTCCGCGACGGCATCACCACCACCAAGAACTATGGCGGCGACCCCAACTACGTCCGAAGCACTCTCAGCCCCGGCGTCACCACTCAATCCATCACTCAGATCACACACCATGAGCGCATTGCTGCAAATGCCCTGCTGGGTCTAAATGAGATCCCCGTCGATGATGAGGACTTTGTTCAGCCTCGAGATTTGTGGAGGAGAGTCTTTGATGATGCTGAGAAGGAGAAGTTTGTTGGAAATGTCGTTGGAAGCTTGGCCGGTACACCTGCGCCTTTGAGGGAGGCTGTCGTTGCTATGTTTAGCAAGGTTGATGGTGAGATTGGCCAGCGAATGATGGCCAAGATCAAGGAGGATGCTACCCACCTTTAGACCTCGATCAGGATGAATTTATGGTTTAGAATTAATTAGATAGATCAGCGATAGACGTATAGACTGCTTAGAAAAGAACTCTTCGTTTTCGAAATATTCATGCTGGCAATCGGGGTGATGCGTAACAGTTCAATTGAGCCTTGAACACCATCATCTGTTAACGTATACCTCTCCAAGAGTCATTACGAGCCAATAGTAAAAGTCTCAAAAAAGATTTCTGCCATTGATCTTTTGAGATTTTGGAGCCTCTGAGGTATTAACAGTCAGATGATGTCAGTGGTAATACTTGGCATAATGCTGACTGCTGATCACCAACAACCATTTATATAGGTGGGTCACTGGCTATCAAGTTTATTACAGCCCTCTTCTGAAACTGCAAAGCCTGCTGCACAGAGCCCCCTTATAATCATGACATCAACAAATCCTGATATCGATTGCAAAGTCCAGAAAGCACTCGAGGGCACCAAGTTCGGGGTTTCAAAACTTGAGAACATCACGGGTGGATCTGTCAATTGGATCTATAAGGCGAAGCTTGTGAGGCCCCTGGACAATGGAGAGGAGGAGGTTCTGGTCAAGCATGGAGAGCCGTATATGGCGTCCAAGCCAGAGTTTGCGCTCCCCCCACTACGTTGCGTAAGACCTCCATGAACAATCTCGGCTCAAATAACTAATACGATGTAGACTATTGAGATAGAGAGTCTCAAGATCTTGTCAAGCGTCTCATCATTCGGCAATCAACCGAACGACACACATAATTTCGTCGTACGAACGCCAGAATTCTATTATTTTGATGAATACAGCTCAACTCAGGTATTGGAGTTCTTGTCGGGTGGTATTCATTTGAAGGACTATGCCATTCAAAACTATGGCTCTCCGACTCCCGAATCATTCAAGCCCCAGTGCAAGGAACTCGGAAAGGCACTTGGCAGGTGGCTACGGGACTTTGTCGCATGGAGTGCTCAGCAAGTCAAACACCGAGAGCTTGTAGCCCAGAACGAGTTTGGTCAAGCTGTGAGGCACATGGTGAACTACGTATGGCTTCATGAGCGGATCAAGGAATATCCAAGTATTCTCGAAGGCGTGAAGGATATCCTTGCTCGAGTTGAGCAGATGGCCGCAGCAGAGAAGGATAACACGACCAAGCTCCAGATTATCCATGGAGACTTCTGGACCGGAAAGTAAGTTCACCGCCCTTGTGTATATTTCAGAAATTGACTTGGGCAGTATTGTTCTCCCCAATGCCGCCATCAAAGAGGGTAACAAGATTCCATTATTTGTCGTTGACTGGGAACTCACTCAACTCGGCCTGCCAAGCGTAGACTTTGGACAAATGATGGCCGAAATGTACGCGTTATGGCTATACAAGTCCGTCGATGCAGGACTATGGATGATGGAGGGATTCATCGAAGGATACGGAGATGTCAGCGAAGAGTTCGCTTTTCGGACTGCTATACACGCTGGTACGCATCTTCTTTGCGTGACTACTGACTTCCCAGCGTGGGGCCATGAGAATTACGATAGAGTGGTTGCTGTAGGAAGAGACATTATTGTCCATGCTTGGGAGAAGGACCGCGACTGGTTCCAAAAGGGAGACTTGGCAGGGTTATTTAAGGCTTAGAATGGGGTCTGTATCTTGGAATATCTACCATGCTGTTTATATTCTTTTGCCACTGCTGCCGCGGAGTCTCAAAGTTTATCGGATTGGCTTATTCCGAATCCCACGTTGATATGATATTAGCTAATATCTTTAATACGAGGTCAACGACTGGTACGAAAGGGGCCACCCTAGGTATAACGGCCGTAAGGCGAAGTAATAGAGACGGAAAGATTTAGACTTTGGAAGCGGTAAATCATAGAGTACGAGCAGCTGCTACCGTTACATGTAGCCGCAAGCATGTACCCAACCAGTTGGCATGGCTCACGTGCGCATTGACATCAAATGATCCGATGTTTTACTCCCATTGAAAGTCTGCAGAGACTATCAGTATGACATCTTACAAGACAATTATCAGATAATTTACAATGCTTGACTTGCATATTACGTATAATTGAAGAAATAAATTATCGCCACTGTTGGGCGAAACAGTAGTTGATATACACACGTAGTGGATGTAGATATAGACCAACGATCAATTCAAAACCGGCCTGCCGTAGTGCCGGAAGCCGGCTGAAGAAATTAATATATCATGCACTTTATTACATTCGGGTGGTATTCGGCACGTTACTTAGCGTTGATGGTGCCTGAGAGCCGGCAGTTAATATCCCGCCTTACCTGTCTACGTGGTATGACTTGTAAACTGTAATGACCCCTGCGAAGTGTAGACAGGGTACTTGGAATAAGGGTGAAAATATTTAATTCTCATCTTATAAATAAAGATACCAATTCCTTGCTAAAAAAACGAGTCATCTCTAATAACCAAATCCAGCCCTGACTTGCTAAAAAACAACCCACCAAGAACAGCAATGGCAGGAATCAAGTCCATTATCCTGTCATGTCTCCTGTTTGGAGCGGTCCAAGCGTAAGTGAATACCCTCTCCCTTCTTGATATCAAAGAAGCCCAGACTAATAATCCACGATTGACAAGGGCCACTGATCACAATCAAAATAAACCAAGTGATCCCAAGAATGATAAGCCAGCTAATCACCTACAACTGGCAAAGCGTTCGATGACAGGGCATGATAAGCCAACTGATCACCCGAAACTGGCAAGACGTACTATCGATAAGCCTAACAAGCCAACTATTCACCCGAAGCTGGTAAAGCGTTCGATGCATGAGCCGTTCGATAGTGAATCGCTCGCTTAGCATATGATCGATGATTTCGCGCCGTGAGTACATATCTGATAAGATGTTGAGTTTGGTATGACTAATAAGACTACAAGGATATATTAAAGGTTATATATAGAATGGGACTTATAGTCGTGCTACTGGGGGTGGACGCAATGTTAATATGCAAGGATATACCTGTGATCAGATTGGTGATGGATACCGTGCACTTGCTCAACAGCGGTTGCGAAGTGAGGGACGGTCTGTGTGTCTTCGATGAGCATGGTTATTTGACCTTGTACATTTTGACCAAGCCTCTGTTGTAAAATAGCATTCATAGTTGGCATTTTCTTTGTGGAGAAAGTGACCAAGTTTCTCTATCTGGCTAGGCATTAATTACATTCACTTGTAAACCGACTTATAGTGAACAGTTGCGATGTGATTATGTCTCGCCTCTCAAACGCTATAAGGAGATCTATGAAGTAGATTCTAGACGTTGATAATCACCTAACGCCTTGAAACCAAGTGACCTTGACCCGAACCCATGACCAAATCCTGAGACGCAAGGAAATAAGAAAAGCCAGCCTTCTTCGCCCTACCGAACCATTCTAAGATTGAAATACTAGGAAGTTTGCTCAGGCTGTCGTCAGCACGTACAACAGCTGCAAAATCCTCCACGAACGCTCGTTGTTGTGCTTCATGTTGGACAATGTTGTATCCTTCTCCACCAGAACTCGAGCTCAAGACGACGTCCTGGATGGTATTGACAATATCGTCGACTGGCAGGACATCCACTGACCCGGTGACTCCTTCAAAGGATGGCTGGACGCCGAGGGACTTGACGATGTTGACAAGCTCGTTGACGATTGAAGCTTGGTCCGCGTTGGCTTGTGATGGTGTACTGCTCACCAAAGGACGATGAGTATACACTGGAAGGCGAATTGAACCGGTAGCATTTCTCAAGAAAGTCTCGGAAGCCCACTTGGTAGCCACGTAACCGTCACTGCCGTCAGTCGGCGGTGTCACTCCCTCACCATCATACTGTGTCACGGCTCCAGATGATAAAAAGTGTACCGGAATAGACCGACCAGAAGCAGCGGCGAACTTGACTAGCTCCTTCACAGAGTCCACATTATCCGGTCTGAGAACTTCGTATCTATCCCAGAAAGACCGGTTGGCTGCGCAGTGGATGATGACATCTGTTTCCTCAGCAAGACGAGAGTATGTCGAGTCGGAAAGGCTGAGATTGAGCTTAGAGACGTCGCTTTCGATGACTCTGACTTTGGTGCTGGAGCTGGTACTCAGGTTTTCGTCGTTCACGGAACGGACTAGACAGTTGACTCGAGCGACTCGAGGGTCCTTGGCGAGCGCTGGCAGGATATGACGACCGAGGTAACCGGCCGAGCCAGTAAGAAGCACAGTGATGTCTTTGGTCTTGTTCACTGGGTGCAGAGCCGTGGCGCCTCGGAGATCGTCTGGCAGTGCAGTCTCTCTGTCCCAATCGATGACACCAACAGATCCACAGTTCTCAAGCAGAATAGCCATAGCGCCGAGCGTACTAGCACCCATGAGCGCAACAAGCTTTGGCGCTGTCTCAAAGGTCTGCCTCAACAACGCCTGGAGCTTCACCAAAAGAATGGAGTTTCCTCCAATGAGGAAGAAGTCAGACTCCGGAACGAGAGAGCCAGGATCGAGAGGTAATACTCGGCGCCAAAGTTCACTCAGTCTTTGCTCCGCAGTAGTCAAAGTGCCAGAGTCGTGGGAGTCAGAGATCTGGACCGGCATTTCTTGAATAGCCTTTCTGTCGATCTTGAGATGTGCTGTTCGCGGAATGTCGGCGAGGATCTGGAAGACGGAGGGGCGCATGTATGGAGGGAGAGGGAGGGTTTGACGGAGAGCTTTCATGATGCTTTCTCGGTTGTGCTCTGGGAAGTCGGGAGCAAAGACAACATGAGCTGCTAGGTAGCGACCTTCCTCACTGCCTCGTAGCGTGACGACTGCGTGAGAGAGTGCACCGGCGGAATGACTGATGATCGTTTTTTCCACTTCATCCAGCTCGACACGGAAACCTCGAAGCTTGATCATGGTGCTGCCTTCGAGACGACCATCGCAAAAGAGCAAACCGTCGTGACATAGACGACCACGATCTCCACTGCGGTATACCTTACCAGAGGTTCCAAAGAAAGTATCTGGGAGGAACTTGTCTCTTGTGGAGTCAGGCATGTTGAGATAACCAGAGACGATGCATGGACCACCGAGGACAATCTCGCCCTGTACACCAAGAGGAACAGGTCGCATCTTCTCATCGACAATGCAGACCGAGAAACCAGGCATGGGGTATCCTGCGGGGAGAGAGTCTGGAAGAGCAGGATCCGTGTACTTGAGGTCGATGCGATGAGAGAGGATTGTCGTCTCAGCTGGTCCATAACCGTTGAAGATGTGAAGGTTCGCCAAGTTCAATGTTCCGAACTCTCGGGCAAGTTTGTGGCTCATCGCTTCACCACCAGAGAAAGCGTACTTCCACGACGTGCATTGGCGTAGAGTGCTAGTACTGTATCGCAGCCACAAATCATACTCAGAGGGTGTAGCAGTAGTGTAAGTGACCCGCTCGTTGACCATGATCTTGCTGATCTCGTCGGGATCACCTCGCTTACTCGCTGGTACAATGCAAAGACATCCACTGTTCGCCAAGGCAGCCATGGTTTGATCAAGAGAAAAATCAAAACTGAAAGGGCTCTGCTGCAACACCACGAGACTTTCATCAGGCTTGGAGAAAGTCTTGCTTGATACCTCGGCGTAGGAGAGGAGGTTGGTATGTGTCATCATGAGACCCTTTGGTTCACCAGTCGAACCACTAGTGAAGAGAATGACAGCAAGAGATCCAGTCCTAGCGCGATTAGGCTCCCGGAATTCCTGATCGACGAGCTTGGATAGTTGAAGCTTGGTAATAAACTTGGCACCAATGAGGTCAACCTTATCATCAGTCGTGTGATCCGTGATTATGAGAGAAGGTCGAGAAGCTTTGACGATGCTAGTCAAGCGAGGAATGGAGTTGCGCAGATCGAGAGGAACGTAGACTGCTCCAGCTTTGAAGATGGCTAGAAGCGAGCAGATCCAATCGGAAGAGGGCTCTTGGAAGACTCCAACTACTGTGCCTTGTGTTGTCCCAGCATCGATGAGTGCTTGGGCGATGGAGTTGACTCGCTTGCCCATTTGTTCATATGTGAGCACGTTGCCGTTACCGTCTTTGAGAGCGATTTTGGCAGAGTTGTTCTGGATGATCTGATCGATGTGATGACTGATGGTTGACTGCCACTTTGGTTGGAACTCGGGAGCTATCAAAGTCAGATGTCTGTCTGTTATCTCACAAGAGAGGGTCTTACCTTTGCCCGCATCAAGAGCAACCTTGAGATCATGCTTCGACCACGCCGGCGCAGTATCAGCAGCCTTGTTAGTACCCTGAACCATGTAGTCCAGCACACTCATGTACGATCGAAGTAAAAGGCCAGTGTGCTCCTCAGAGTAAAGCTGCTTCTGCAGTCTCATACTCAAAAGAGTATCCGTGGTGATGTTCTCCGTAACCTCCAAAGCAATGTCATATCCCGTACCAGCGTTGATCCACTTCTCCCCATTGAGCTTACACCCGCCCCAAGATGACCGCTCCTGAACAACCTGTCTATAGTCCATGAAGACCTGGAAGATAGGCGTGTACTTGTCAGATCTTGGAACGTTCAACTCTCGAAGAAGAACATCGAATGGCAACTGTGAGTGCTGCAGTGCACTGTATGCTGTGTCACGGGCAGTCTGGATGATAGAACTGAGCTGAGTACCTCGTCTCTTTCGCTGAAAGCGCAGAGGGAGGAGGTTCAAGAAGAAGCCGAGACTACCCATGAACTTCTTGTCACCACGGTTGGCGTCAGCAATACCGATGAAGACTTCTTCTGCGTTGGGGAGGAGTGTGAGGAGAAGAAGTTCCAGGGCGGCGAGATAAACATGGAACGAAGTAGAGCGATTGACGCGTGCGAGTTGTCGAACCTTGGTAGCTAGTTCTGGTTCAATACTCATCTTTGCTTCATGTTGAGAATAGTCGTTCGCAAATTGTCTCGCAGGCGTAAGAGCGAAGGGGAAAAGTCCAATAGGCGTGAACTCCTTGGGAAAGCTTCGTCGATAGTACTCAATGGACTTGGTGAGATCGCCATTCTCATACATCTGTCGTTGCTGAAGAGCAAAAGAGCGATACTGGGACTCAACAGGGAGGGAAGGGAGTGAATGTTTCGTGTAAGCAACTTCGAGGTCCTTGAAGAACACGCTGAAGCTGTATCCGTCGATGTAAATGTGATGCATACCCAACAAAAGAAAATGGACATTATCCGATAATGACAGTAAAGTGATCTTGACTCCTTCACCACCACTTAAATCCCAATCCTCATCATGAAGCTTCTTCAACTCAATCTCAGCTTCTCCTTCATCAACAACCTTCTTCGTCGTCAACTTCAGATCTGGCGGGTTGATACCCTGCATAGGCGTCCTCTCATCGCCATCATCGCCCCAAAAGAACCTCGTCCTCAAAATCTCATGACGTTCCGCAACAAGATTCACAGCTTTCTCCAAAGCCTGCACCCGAATCTGGCCAGTGAGCTTCAACATGACGGCCATGTTGAACGCCTTCTTGTTAACCAGGTAATCGTTTAGAAACCAGAATCCTGCTTGACCGTAGGACATGATGCTGGACAGCTCGTTAGGAAAGGTCTTTAGGGGAGTGGAGTTGTCCGTACTGTCAGCAATGTCTTCCACCTTGGCAGGTTCTTGGTTCTCCATCGATGTCAAGGGCGTGTCGATTGGTGAGCGGGACGAGTCGGAGCCAGTCTGGGGTTTGCTCTCGTCGCTTGTGCCGTGGGAGCTTTCGGGTGGACTGACGCGGGTTGTTTCGAGAGCGGGCTTTGGGGGTTGAGTGGTTGGTGCACTGCCGGCTTCGAGGGATGATACGTCGAGGATGGAGTCGGAAATGAGATCGAGGGATTCTTCGACGAGGTCGGGAACGGACATTCCGCCGAGGATCTTGAGGACGGGTATGTCGACGTCGAGTTCTTTGATGAACCATGAGCGGACTTCAACAGCCATCAAGGAGTCAACACCTTGTTCAACGAGGGTGACCTTTTCGTTGATGACTTCGTCAGGGCCAACGGCCAAGACACGTCGAAGTCGAACAATGAAGGAATCTTGTCGGCGTTAGCAATCGTTACTCGAGTCAGTGGAGGGAAATATACCTTTGATGATAGCGACTGCGTCAGCCCTGGTCTTGACATCAGCCAACTGTACCCTAACAGGCACAGTAGATGTCTTCCCAGTATAAGCCTGCGTATCCAAGCGCTCCATAAGGAAGTGACCAAACTTGACATCCTTCAAGTACTGGTCACTAGCCTGAGCATCCGTGTAGATAGGTGTAACACCGGTCACAAGCTCACAAACCTCATCGCACTCTGGTCTTCCAAGAACAATAGCTTCAGCAAACAGCTTCTGCAGATCCTGTTCCGACATAGGCTTGTAACCCATCTTGATAAAAGTATCCTCACTTAGATCCTCAGCTCTCTCGACATAGCCAAGACCAATAATGGAACTGATGTCGATGGATGACGCGGCAACACCGCGCTTCTTGCGCTGTGCTGCGAGGGCGTTCATGAACATATTGCCTGCAATGTAATTGCTCTGACCACTGTTGCCCATGACGGCGGTGGTGGATGAGAAGAAGATGAAGAAGTCGAGGGGAGTGTCGTAGAACATCTCATCAAGGAGCTGAGAGCCGAGGACCTTGGGGCTAAGAACCTTCATGAAATCGTCGTAGGGCATGTTCTCGAAGAGAGCGTCTCGAAGAACCATGGCGCCGTTGACGACACCTGCGATGGGAGGAAGGGTCTTCTTGATGGTATCGACACATGCGTAGAGTGAGTCACGATCAGTGACGTCCCTAAAAAGATCAGTATAATTCACACTCGCCGAAACGTGTACTTACATCGGAAGAGCCTTGACTGTCGCACCCATAGTCGCCATTTCGTCAAGGAATTGTTGAGAAACATTCGGTCGACGACTGGTAAGAACAATGTTTCGAGCTCCTTGCTCTACCATCCACTTGCAAAGAGACTGACCAAGTTCACCGGATAGACCGATGAGAAGGAATGTCTTGTCAGCTTGGAAAATTCTTCCGTCATCAATAGGGTGGATCGAGGCTTTGATGGAAGAGTCTGTGCAGTCAACAACAGCAAACCGGACTTCAGCTGCGCTGACACCAGAGATGTCCTTCAAGGAGATCAAGCTCGCGTCAATTGCTGTGCTTGACTGCGACTTGGCTTCATAGAAGGCTCGGTTGAACACAATTGAGACGTCTTCCTTGGACACGGACTGGCGGATTTCCTTGCCTGACTCGAAGAGTCGCTCCGAGTTGATGGTTTCACAGTAGCGAGGAAGGCATGCAGAGATTGCGCAGTCAGTTTCCTTCGCATAGACATCCTGCGATAGGCTGATGAACTTGCTGGCTGACTTGGGGATGGATGCCTTGATGACTCGCTCAGGCAGGTGGCTGTCGATATACTGCCATCCTTTCGTGTTGGCCTTATCGGAAGTAGTGAAGAAGACAGTGACAGATGATTCCTTAGCGTGACCTTCTATGGCGGAAGCAAGGTGAGAAGGAGCATCATGAACGACAAGAGTCTCCTCAGTGGACACGTGCTTGAGGATGCTAGATGCAATAAGGAAAGCCGAAACGTTGGCTAGCGTATCAACTGCGTCAAGCTCTCCGAGAGGAATGCACCAATCTGCTGGGACAGAAACAGGAGACTCAGCAATGTGAGTGACAGCGAGAACTCGCTCATTGGAAGCGGTGTCAACTCCAACGCAAGCCGTGAGACTGACGCCAGGAGTAATATTGACAGTAGCAGGCGAGAAATGCGTGATGCGAATAGTCTTCATCTGAGCAGCGAACGGCAACTCTTGGGGAATATGAAGAGGCGAAGCATGCTGAACCTCCCACTTGCCCTCACTCTCAGTAAACAGAACCTTGTCAGTCTCAAGGTTCGCGTCCTTGATGACATTGCGACGATCAGCGTTGTATCGCGCATTTCCAGACTCATAAGGATACAGTCGTGGAACGATGCTGGTGTCATCGTCAATGTAGATCTCAGGCTCCAGAGACCAGAGCAACTCCTCTGAGCGAAGCTCCTTGGACCACTTGTCCAATAGCTCCAGTCTCAGAAGATGGTCCACTATGAGCTCTGGAGTGCGGTCGGACATGGTCTTGATGTCGAGAGCTTGGAGGGTGATGTTGGGGTACTCGAAGCGCATGCAACGACCGACTCCGGTGGTCATGTAAGAGTGAGGATTCTCAGCTCTGGCACCGGAGGTAACCCAAAGGATACTGCCGCCCTGCTTCCACAAGGTCTTCAGAGCCTCCAGCTTGCCGGACGTCATGTTTGCAAACAGCGGCTCATCGAGTTCCGTGAGAGACAAGACAGTGCAAGATTCTGCAAGACCGCTGGTGTTGAGCTCCTCGATAGAATTGAAGCGAGCGATGTTGGTGTACTTTGGCTTGAGACGTCGAGAAATTTGCTCGCACATCCTGTGAACCTTGAGTGTCTCTCCGCCAACGATAGCAAGCTTTGTAGACTTGGTTTCAGGAAGACTAGTAAGATGGTTCAAAGGCGATCGCAGAATCTCAACACGCTCATCAAGAGCCTGAGCACAAAAGACATGCCCAGGGAGGATCTTGTGAACAGGCGGCGTAGTAGTATCAATACCACCAAACCCACACTTCCAAAGCAAAGAATCCCACTGCGGCAATGTCAACGTGGGACCCCATCGTCGACCATGTTCTGCACCGAGCCACCAACCAGGAAGACTACCCATAGGTAGTCCAACTCGTAAACAGTCGTTGTTAACAGTCTCAAGAATGATGAGGAAACCACCGGGCTTGAGGAAACTTCTAACATGCTTCATCATGTCCTCTAGCTCGAGGGTTGCGTGGAGGACGTTGGAGGCGATGACGAGATCGTATGTCCCTTCGGTGAAGCCTTGGGAGCCGGGACTGATGTTCATGTCGAAGGTCTTGAAGATCATGCGGTCGGCGAAGTCTTTGAAGCGGTCTTGGGCTGTGTCGAAGAAACCACCCGAGACGTCGGTGTAGGTGTAGGTTGAGAAGGCTGAGCCGAGACGGGGGAGGATTTCTCGGGTTGAACCACCAGTTCCGGCACCTTAGTCATGTTAGCATGATTGAACACAGTGGGTATAGGAGGGTTTGAACGTACCGATTTCGAGAATGTTCATGCGAGGATAGCGATGTGCGATCTGAGCTGTCATGTGCGCGATGTACTTGTTCACAAGATCAAGACCGAAGCCTTCCTCGTAAACATCGTCGAGCATACCATCCTTTGTCATGTGCTCAAGGATGTTGCCGCTGTCGCGAATGACCTGAGGTAGGTTCTCGCCGACTGATTCGAGAAGACGGACATCAACACGTTCATAGTGCCTGGTAATCAGTTAGTCATGCCTCTTGCGACATCGGCTGGTAAACTTACTTCTTCAAGATGTTTTGAATGTCTTCATGGGTATCCTTCTGAGCATTGGAGGGGATATGAGGATTGCGCCCGTTGATTACCTGAGGGACAACGTGTGCTGCCCACTCCACAAGATGTCGGTAGTGAGGAAGCGTGTTAGCCTTCTCCTCAGGCGTGATAGTCTCGACCAGACGACGAAGGTAGTAGAACGCAATTCGCTCAGAGTCAAGAGCCATCTTGTAATCCTCGTCTCTGAAGGAATACTCAGCAGCCGTAAGCTCACCATCTGGGTTGGCAAGCCTATAGTCAAAGCGAGAGAACAAAACAGCGTCGTTCTCCGGAGTAGCGGGCGAGAAAGGAACAAGCTCCATTCCCTCAATCTGAAGGAATGTATCGCCAGTCTCTTCAGAGAGCAAATTCAGCTCAACGATGACCTTGGAAGCCTTCCTCTCCTCAATAGCGACAGATTGGTACTGGAAGCTCTTCTGCTTTCCGATACCAGCGGAGGTGAAGTAGGGATTGATCACGATAGAGCGGAAGCTCGTAGGCAAGTGAAGAGCCCACATGCGCTCATCACCTGGACAGCAGAACGCGGCGAAAGTCGTCTGGAGAGAGGTATCCAGCATGCCAGGATGAACGAGGAGTTGATCCTCCCACTCTGAACCAGACTGATCCTCGAGAGTACCCGTGGCAAAGTTCGCCTTGCGGCGGATGCTGGTGGTGCCGTGGAAGGGCCAGGAGTAATTGTATCCGAGACGACCGAGGAAGTCGTAGAATCTGTCGACTTCGACCTCACGAAGGTTGAAGTCATCGACTTTAATGTTCGGGAGTTCGTGAGGGGTTGGTGCAGAGAGAGAAGCTTTGACGCGAGCAGTTGCGTTCAACACCATGCTTGTCGTGTGATTCTGGGGAAGACCAGAGTAGCATGAGAACTCAGCCTCAATCTCCTTGTCAGAACGGCTGATGATTCGTAGATCAAACATCGACTCAACGCTCGAGTCATCATCGCTGAAAGCAAGAGCTCGGCCGATGCGAAGATCCTCAATAGTAACAAGGCCGAGATTTGACTCTGAGATGATGTTCACAGCCTCAACAGCCATAGAGATATACCCAGTGGCAGGGAAGATAATCTGTCCCTGGATCTGATGACCATGCAGCCAAGGAATCTCCTTGGGGTTCAGCACGTTGCGCCACTGAACTGTCTGCGATGTCTCGCGATCATGGCATCTTCTTCCCAGAATGGGATGGGGAGCTTCCTGCATGCTGTTATACCAACCTGATACCCTCGACATCGACATGAACTGTCTTGCGTGGTCAAAGGGATAATTGGGAAGGTCATGGATGAAAGATGGAACGGTCTTGGAGTCGGATGCGACCTTCTCGAAGCGCTCGAAAGTAACTGATCCGGCGCCGAGTTGAGTCCAGATGAAGCCAAGACCGTTGGAGAACTGCTGAATGTCATCCTTGCCGCGACCCAGGACACCGGAGTAAGGAGGACGGTCTCCGATCATGTCTTCCAGAGTGTCAAGGCAGGGAGTCTTGAGTACTGGATGAGGACCAACTTCGATGACCAGATCGTAAGGGCCACCTTCTTGCCAAGCATGCTCAACAGCAGGAGAGAACAAGACTGCGCTGGTCATGTTGTCGACCCAATACTGAGGAGTAAGTAGCTCAGCTGTCATGACCTGGCCATCATGAACACTGGAGTACCACTTGGTCGCGGTAGGACTGGCGCTCTCAATCTGACACTTCTCCATGGCCTCGAGGTATGGCTTGGCGCATGGAAGGACGTGAGAGGAGTGGTAAGCTGTGTCGACCTTCAATTGACGAGCAAACTTGCCCTCGTCCTTGAAGGTCTCAATGGCCTCGACGATAGCATCTTCATCGCCGGAGAGAGTGATGCTTGAGGAGGAGTTTCTGGCGGCAACTTGGATTCTACCCTGGAAAGCGTCGAGTTCACAAAACTCTGATGCGTCGTCGAAGGTAGTTCCAACAGCCATCACTGAGTGGTCATGTTAGTGGCAATCTTGGGGAGATTGTGTAGCTACTTACTAGCGCCCTTGCGACCGTTAGGGGATTGAGCGAGCTTGGCGTAGAGGCCTCTGTAGTAAGCGACTCGGATGGCGTCTCGTGCTGTGAGAAGACCAGCCGCGTAAGCAGCTCCAATCTCGCCTAGCCTCCATGTTAGTACTTAACATCGCAATTAAGAAGGGCTCACGAACCAGAAGAATGACCGACAACACCGGAGAGTTCAACACCAGCCTGTCGAAGCAGGTCAACCAAGACAACCTGGACAGCCGTGCACAGAGGCTGAGAAATAGCTGCCTCTGCAATTCTCGAGGACTTGGCGTCTGCAAGAATCATCTCCCGAAGAGTCCAAGATGGACGGTCCTCAGTAAGAAGACTCGACAGTGCCTCATCAAGTTCAGACAGTCGCTTTGACGCGAAGGCAGACTCCTCGAGAAGTCTAGCACCCATGCGTGGCCATTGAGCTCCTTGACCAGTAAAGACACCCATGATCTTGGGAGAAGCCTTGCTGACCTGGCGCACACTGATTGTGCTGGCTTGCTCACCGTTTTCGATCGCGTCGAGCTGGGTGTAAACATCCTCGACGTCTGAGACAGTGATGGCTACGCGGTAGGCGAGAGTCGAGCGCCTTGTTTGCAGAGTGTATGCGAGGTCTTTCAGTGATAGCTCTGGGTTGGACTTGAGATACTCTGAGTAAGAGGAGAGCAGAGATCGGAGAGAGGACTCAGATGATGCAGAAAAGGTCAACGGGCTGAACAGTTGACCAGGGGCACTGTCCGTAGTGCTGGGCTCGTAGGCCTCGATGATGGCATGAGCATTAGTACCGCCAAAACCTATAATCACTTCAGTAATGATACCAAGTATTGGATGAAGAATGCTCACCAAAGCTGTTAATACTAGCCCGTCGAGGTTGTCCCTTTTGTGTCTCAGGCCAAGCAATAGCTTGAGTCGGAACCTCCAAGTTGTCATAAAACGGCTTGATCTTGGGATTCAAAACATTAAAATGCATATTCGGGGGAATAGTCTTATTTTGAATCGCAAGCGCCGTTCCGATCAAACTCGCAAGACCAGCCGTACCCTCCGTATGACCCAGCACAGTCTTGATCGACCCAACATAAAGCTTATCATCCTTAACGTCTGAGTAAAACGCACGATAGATAGCTTCAGCTTCACGGGGATCACCAGCAGGTGTTCCTGTACCGTGGGCGTGGAAGAATTGAGGGCGGTCTTCGGGCTTGTTGATGTCGAGACCGGCGCGGGCGTATGTGCTGCGGATGAGGTCTGCTTGGGCTGTGGCGCTGGGCATGGTGAGACCCGGGGTGCGACCGTCTTGGTTGACGCCTGTGGCGCGTATGATGCAGTCTATGTGGTCGTTGTCGCGAATTGCGGCGCTGAGGGGCTTTAGGACGATGGCAGCGATGCCTTCGCCTCGGGCGTAGCCGTTTACGTCTTGATCCCACATTTTGGACCTACCTGATGGGGAAAGCATAGACAGCTTGCTCTCAGCGACATACATACCTATTTGGTCAGTTACTTTTCATGGCGTTATCTGAGGGTTGAGGACTCTTACCTGGGGTGAGGATCAGATTCGCTCCAGCCGCAATAGCAACTTCAGACTCTCCACTTCTCAACGTCTGAATAGCTTGATGAACAGCAACCAAACTCGACGAACAAGCAGTATCAATCGTCATAGACGGCCCATGCCAATCGAAAAAGTACGAAATACGATTCGACATAATACTCCTCGCCATACCCGTAGCGCCATACTGCGGAAACACCTCCAAATCACGGGTGATGATACCACTCCAATCATCACACATAACACCAACATAAACAGCAGTAGGCGACCCACGAAGCCCCTCAATAGTCTGTCCAGAAGCGCAAAGGCCCTGATACACAACTTCCATCAGCAGTCTCTGCTGGGGATCAATAGCTTCAGCCTCACCGGGCTGGATATTGAAGAAGTTGTTGTCGAAGCTGGCGGGGTCCTCGTTGAGGAAGTACGAGTGGCGCACGTTGGTGGTGCCGTGGTGCTTGGAGTCAGCGTGGTAGAATGCATCGGCGTTGTAGCGGTTGGAGGGGACTTTGGTCAGTAGGTCGCGGGGGGCTTTGAGGAGATCCCAGAGTTTGGAGGGGGAGGAGGAATCTCCCGGGAAGCGGCATGCGCTGCCGATGACGGCAATTGGCTCGTTGTCAGACATGATTGAAGGGATTGGAAAGATGGTGAGAGACGATGATAGTCTCTTTGTGCAATGTTGAGATTGATCGAGCAATTGACCAGTTGAGTTTGAGTTTTTAGTTGGATAGAGCAAAGTGCTGTTCCTTATATCAGAGACACAGAGACTGACGATGCCGATGCCGGTGTTATTCGGTTCAGCTGCTTGGCCATTAGACACAGAGATTCAGCCTCATGATAACGACATATTCTTTGATTGGTGGTACAATTATTCCGAATCAATATAATTTCTCTGTTTAATAATTCCAACGAATCCTTCTCGGATAATTTCGGTGGCGGAATAACAGAAGAATATGGGATGTAAGCATGTTATGTTGACCGGACTTTTTCGGTTGGTTTGAGAGGAGGCCGAATCCAGACATATCTGACCAATATTGCTTAGCAATTGATCCGGAGGGTAGATGAAGTATACAGAGTGGCGAGAGCCCGGCCTTGTTCTAAGTTATTGCCTTCATAGTGGTTTGACCTCGACTCTTCACATCTGTCATCTTCGCCAGTCTTGAACCGCACATTTCGTTCACAATACACTTCCTTCTTTTTCGCCAAAATGGCAGAGAAGACTTTGTCTCACCTCAATATCGAGACATCGATATCCCCAGAAACAATCCCCGCCTCACCCTACATTCCTGGCTCAGGCAATGTCTTCCCCAAGTTCGTTGATGCAATCTCACAAACGGGTTGGGAACTCTGGTACTTCGATGGTGTTTCCAAAGATGACCAGTCAGCCATCTCTATTGGCATCAACAGAAGTGCTGAAGGTCTGAAGCACGGCGGTTTCAAAGTCCAGATCTTTACGATTTGGCCTGATGGACATACCTGGCACCGTGATTTGTACTTCCCAGAGTCAATTGCCACTTCTGAAAATGGACACGTCACTGGTCTATGGGAGAATACCGCTACTGGAGGCAAAGTCTCATTCTCTGTGACTAGAGACTGCTCCTTGACTGTCTTGGCCTTTTCTGTGCCTGGTGTTGTTGATGGAACCATGCAATTGGAGGCTCTACCTGGAGACACAGGCCTCGACACCAACCCAGAGCTAGGCCCTTCTGTTCATTACGTCCGTCCCATGGGAAGGGCCTCTGTCAAAGCAGAGCTATCGCTCTTCTCCCAAGACAGTTCAACATCTGAGCAATTCGTCCTTGGTCCATCAGCAAACGGCGGCATGGATCGTGTCTGGACACTATACACCTGGCCACAAATCATGACAGAGTCATATTATCTCCGGGCCCAAGTCGGCCCCTACGCAATGCAAATAATGCGCATCTTCTCCGAACCAGAAACCGGAGGCAAACCATACACAATGGCAAGACTCTACCGCGACGACAAGCTCGTCTGCGCAGCAAATCAAGTTCTCACCTACGAGGAACAAGATTTCTCCCAAGACTCTTTGATTCTCAGCAAGCGCTACGACGCGTCTTCTGAGGATGTAGTTGCAGGTGCGTATCGCGACAAGAACATTGGCTATATAGTTGAGTTCGTTGCCAAGGGAACGGGTGGACAACGATGGATGTTTCAGGTTGATCATGAGCGTATTTTCTGGAATTATCCTACGAGTGCGCCTGGGCCTGAAGGAACGGGTAACACGGGGTTTGTTGAGTCGGTCATTGGGGGCGCGGATGAGGAGGCGTATTTTGGGGTTGGGACGGGGGGCCAATGCCAGTTGAGCTAGAGATTTGAGTTGCGCTATTTCTAGTGGGAAGAGACAGGGTCTAGGGGATGGCAGAAAACTTAAGCCAGATCATAAGGAATAAAAAATACTTGCATAACTTTAGGATAATTTAGGATAAGTTTAGTAGAGTCTTTAACTAGCTAGTCTAAGTATTTTTGGCGCCCCCAGTCTAAGGTCCTAAGTCTTCTGACACCCCGAGGGTTGAATGCATTGTGGATCACTTTAGCCGTCGGAGAGGAGTCATTTACCCGTGCTTAATTGACTTGGATGACTCGTGCGAGAACTTGGCGAGACAGACCAAACAGTGTACAGTCCAGGGTAGGATATTACTATGTTGTTGGCATAGTGGATTATGGCCTCAATAAATCCATATCTTCCTTCTGATACAACCGTTTCTCAGTGGATGTTTGTGATATTCAACGAATCTTGCTATTGATCTTTACAGTTGTTTACATTATTCATCTCAATCAAAGGTCAAGTGACTTTATTCCACGATAAGAAGACCGCACTTTGTAATCCGCTGGGTTGATATGCGTCCGAACAAACAAGCATCCAGTTTCAATCCCTATGAGTAATCCGAATGTGGCGATTAAACACTTTGTGAGCTCACATCATGTCATCCTCTTCTCCAAAACATGAAAATTCCGACTTTGTTGAACTTGTTGACCAATGTCTCGTCGGACTTTTTCGGTATGCGATGATAACGCGGGACTTGCCGAACCGTTTCGGGGTCCAACTTGCGACATCGTTTCAGTCGCTGGATATGACAAATACATGTCTTTTGATGTCCTCGTCCTGTAAAGTGAAGCAAATTTTATTGACACACAGTTTTGCACTTCATCATTCCCTCTTGTCACCTCATTCATCACCATGGTCCAACGTCTCCAAACCGCCCTGGTTGGCACTCCAGAGGGAGGCATTCGTCTCTCCAAGACAGAGCCCATTCCCGACATCACAGGCGATTCCGTCCTGATCAAAACAAAAGCTGTGTCAGTAAATCCCGTCGACACGAAAATGATCGGTCCCTACGTCACGCCAGGTGCAGTCGCAGGCTTCGACTTTGCAGGTGTCGTGGAAAGAGTCGGCCCTGATGCGACAAAGTGCGATATCCATGTTGGAGATCGTGTTTGTACTGCGATCATGGGGATGAACCCTCTTGATCCTCATGTTGGTGCTTTTTCTGAGTACACGGCTGCCGTGGAGTGGATTCTGTTGAAGATCCCGCCCCATCTTAGCTTTGAAGAGGGTGCTTCTCTGGGCATCAGCTTCATGACCACTGGTCTGGCTTTGTTTAAGAGTCTGGGTTTGCCCGGCAATCCTATTGAACCGACCAATGAGCCGATACCAATCTTGGTATATGGTGGTTCATCAGCTACTGGAACTGCAGCAGTTCAGCTAGTCAAACTTGCTGGCTTTGAGCCCATTGCAACATGTTCACCCCGCAATTTTGACCTTGTCAAGTCATACGGCGCCAGCGCTGTCTTTGACTACCAACACCCCAACTGCACCGCAGACATCAGAAAGCATACCAAGAACAAGATCAAGTATGCTCTAGACTGCATCTCCACCACGTCAAGCATGCAGTTCTGCTACCAGGCCATCGGTCGTGCTGGCGGCAAATACACTGCTCTGGAGCCATACTCAGAAGCTGTGGCGCGAACGCGCAAGGTGGTCAAGCCAGACTGGATCATGGGGCCACAAATGCTAGGAAAGGAGATTCGTTGGCCGGAGCCTCACTGGCGGCAGGCCAATGCTGAGATGGGTGATTTTGGTGTTTACTGGACGGCTGTTCTACGGAAGCTTCTTGATAATGGGTTGATTAGACCTCATCCCATTGTTGTTAAGCAAGGTGGACTCCCAGAGGTTCTTGGTGGCATTGAAGATATTAGGGAGAAGAGGATTTCTGGAAAGAAACTTGTCTTCCAAATGGAGAGTTGAATTACATGAGATAGCTCTAGCTTTAACTTCATCCTTTCGATCATCTTATCCCTATGTATGCGTAACCTTTTTCTCGTTGTCGTAAGCACTCGACCGCCAACAGTACCAAGTCGAGGGGATCATGGAGAAGAGCTTCCAACTCCACGGACGTAAGGGACTCTGAAACGCCAATACTTTTCCTCTCACTCGTTTTGCAATGGCCAGCGTGGCATCGGCGTGCTGATCGGGCTTTTTCGGTGATTTTGGTAGGGCTGTATGTCAGACGTGGCGTCGGAGGCCGAAGTCCACGGGGGTTGGAGAGTGTTTTCTTGGCAGCGGAAACATCCGCCTTGGTGACGCAAGCCTACCCGTCATCTATTCTCCGAGCGTAAGAAGTGGCTGCGGGAGGTGAGAGACTAACGATGTGAGTGAGCCGGCAGTGAGAGGTAAGCGACTGGTGGCCCTTCAGCCTTAGGACGTCTAATCTGGACGAGGCTGAGATTTAACGTAAAGAAAGCATATTGCAAATTGTTGCATTGGGGAAATCAAGAATATCTTTCTCGTTATCGACTGATCCTTGGTATGGTCGTCTCTGGACCAGAATAACGCTTTCAGCATTCAGTTGATACAGTTAGGTTGCGGCCGCTTCATCGAAGGGCACAGATTTTAGTAAATGACCACTCGTGATACGATTAAAAAGAAGCTTCTTCGTTTACAGGACCATGAGCAAAGAGTATGGATACCGACTTGGGTAATTCTCCACGTGACGGGAAATGAAACTCTCAGGTTGCTTCTTATGGAGATTTTACATTGCATCTATACTTGGTATCATCAAATCGCGAGACATGCCACCTTTATAATGAGTATCTTAGGCTGATTCTGTGAGAGCTTTATCTAGTATGTCGGTGAGATAGATAGAGGCAACTATAAGATCATGACCCACGATCAAACATTTTGTCAATGGTGCCTCGCGAAAATATCTGAATTTACAGTGTGTAGTGTGCAACCTAGATATCTACTTTATGAAAGCCCTTCTATCTTTAGCATATCATTCTCCGATGTTCAGTTTATTTGTCCTGTTAAAGATTCATCTTTTCCCTGATCAACGCCTTGAGCGATCTAACCTTCATTGACAGCTCCCTCATCTCCTCACACTCCTCAGTATCAGCCCCAATCATGTTCGACCTAAATACAAAATGAACCATATAGTCCGTCCAAAGCGACGTCCTCCCCAACTCAGCACTAAAATCCATCCCGTCAATATCACATGTCCTCTGCTTCACAGCGCTGATGGACCGCGGAAGACCAACGACATCTTCCACGGACTGGAACGCATTGAGGAGAAATTGAACGGCCGTGCAAATCTTGGTGCAGGTTTCGTCCGCGGAGGGCAGTTCTCCGAGCTGCAAGCCCCACCTATGAGAGGCCAGCGCTGTCTGGGAAGGGTACGGAGACGGAGTTTCAGGGAGATGAGATAGATGGTTCTGGAAATGGGCAAATACCAGGCTGTACAGCTTGATGAGGGACGTGTAGCAGCTCAGAACCAGTAGCATCGTCGGCATGTCGACCGAAGCGGCCATGGAGGAGCTTGTTGTTGGATCTTGTGTCATTTTGATAGATGATAGTACCTCGGCATAATTAAGCATCTCTGCCGAAGGGGTTGGAGAACTTCCGTTTCCTGACGAATGACCGTCGGAGGAGATGGAACTTTTGCCCCAGATACAACTGAGTATGGAGCAGAAATCCTGAGATAGGCTCAATACGCGGCCAATTGGGTAGTTTTGCAGCTGTTTTGAGTCGGGAACATTGGACCACGGACTTTCTTCGAGAGATTTTGAGGTCTCGTGGATCTTTGTTACAAGATTTGACAGCTGCACAATGGCATGTGGAGGAGCATGCTCCAAAGACTCCGATATGTCCATCAAGTGCCCAGCCTCGCTGTTGGAGGTCACAGTTGGTGCAATGTGATCAAAAGCGGTCGGGTACTGCGCGTGATAAGTGTTGGTCGGCACAGTAGACGGCGTAAGGTCCAACATATTTAACCCTTGGCTCATCCCCAAATCCGCCCAGAAATCTCCATCACTCAGACTCGAGCCGTCACCAGCCGTGCTGATGTCAATAGCAAGAGGCTCTTCTGTTTCCTGACATGCAAGTTCGTCGATCCATGGAGTCCAAGCACCAGGCGAACCTAGGTTCATCCCAGCAAGAGACGATGAGCAAACAGGCGGTGAACTCTTCTGCGGAGGCTCAGGTTTGGGCTTCTCTGTCTTGCTTTTATTATTGGAACTCCGCTTTGATTGGCTTCGCGGACCAAAAACACATGTCACTTGTGCCCTGATGCATCTCGTGCATTTATGGGGCACCGAGCGTGAGTTTTCTGGAGAAACAGTGCATTTGAGCTTGTGAGAGCGACATCGGTCGCAACTGGACCGGATAGATTGGCTGTTTCGTGTTGACATTATGCTTAACCAAAGTGTCGGTAATCGTGGAGAAAAGTATTATATGCTGTCAAACTTGAAAACTTAACGTTGCACGAACCCAGTACGGACCAAGAGGAGAATCGTTGCGGTGAAAACGTCACTGGTACCAATCAGGCCATGGCGGTGTGACAGCAGCGCTTTTGTGCCCGGCCATCAGGTATATGGGAACTCCCTATATAATTGTTCAGAGGGCAACAGCAAAGGCCTTTTGCCTGTATGTCTCAATTAATCCTTGCTCTTTGCTGAGAACTGCTCAGAGTTGACGATTTTCCTTCTTGAGAAGGATGCGAGGCAAGGTTTATGCATGCAGTCATGCTGCAAAAAGGTGGTCAGCATTCTAAAGACCTCAGACCACTCTCTATGACGGCAGAACGAGGATGTCAATCCTTGAGGGAAAGGGTGCAGTAACCGGGCGCTAGAATTTATGTATACATACAAGCTTAATTTTAGGGTAGCATAAGCCTTGCATTTGCAAGCTGACAGTTTAGAGAGGGTTACAGTCGTTGGGCTGACATATAGGAATACATAATTGCCGCCGAGTGTTATGTAAGGATACAACGTTGGGCTGATATCATATTTACAAAGAAGGATGAAACAATATGTACGTTGGTTTGTCTAATCTTTCAGCTCGTCTATTCGCAGCCGTTGCTCAGACCTCTTTCAGAAGGTTAATATATGCTTTGAGTTATATCCTGGTAATCATCCACTGTCAGTACACCACCGGTTAATATGCCGTCGTGTACACAACCAACCAATCCAAAATGTGCCGTTTGGCATTTTTTCTGATTCAAGGCGAAGGCTGCACTCGATTAATATGTCTTGACACGTTAAGAAAAAACTGACGCTTAGACCCTGGATGGCCACTATAACCTTGTTTACTGGAAGCACAGTGCCCTGCCCCGGTCCAATAGGATAACCCACGGGTAATCCGGGACTGCCGAGTCGCATCTAAGATGGCGCTATGCGCTCTTCATCGGCGTGTCTTCAGTATTATCCCGCAATGCACGCCAAGAAGCTTACGGCAGCCGCACTCTTTCGTCGAGGGGTGCCAGGACAACCAGTGACGCGAGGTGTACCCCTGTGGGATTTATGGCTTAGGTCTTACGGGTACCTAGATCTGCCGCCGCTAATGGGAAGTTGGTCTAGTTCCGTCTGACTCTCACAAGCAAAAGCCGGAGCACTCTCTTCTCGAAATCTTCTCAGTACTCCATAGAACAGAAACCAGAAACTCTGACACATGAATGACTTCGGCTCCGGAATCTCCTGTCGTCGCTTACAATCACAATAGAACTGCGCCGCAGATAAGAAGATCCATTTTGATAGGCCCTTGTCCACGCATCAAGGGCTGTGCTCTACATTTCATCACCTGCAGGCGGGTCTCTTTTATTTTCGTAATATTTCGGTAAATAACTCATTACATCATGAACCTGTCTCTCTTATGTCCCCGCTTACCCCTAATGTTAATCCATGGCTCATCACTTCCTTACTCGGTGAGCAATGCGTGGGGTGACAAGACGCTTTTCCGCTGACGGCCCGGGACTTTCGTCATCGTCCGTTTCGGGACGGCCCGCATTCACGAGTTTCAGTGTTCAGCCAGAGGAGAAATACAGGGGTTGAATTCGCTATTAATTTTCGTATACGAACCAGGCGTCTACAAGCTACCACTGTAACTCTCGAGTCGCAGTGATTGGTCTCAAATGTTGCCATCCTTTCAACGTAATTGCGGAATGTTACAGTCATATCACGGAATTAACCGTTTCCACCTCTTTCCAGCCAAATTACTCCTCTTTGTCACCCTCGTTCTAGATTCTCATTATCCACTTTTCCCCCCAATGCATGTCATTGCAAGTTCCACGGCCATGTCAAAGACCCCATTGTATCCACCGTCTCTACAGCTCTAATTATTAAACCCTGAAAGTACATGGGACCCTCAAGGTTGACTTACCATCCATTGCTTGCCACTCAGAATTCGGGGTAGCCATCGGCGCAGCCAGTAAATCATCCGCAAACGTAGCCCAGTTCGGCATCATCGTGCCATCAAGCACTGGAAACTGTGAGCCGAGACCTGCTGGAATCTCTATCACCCCGCATGTCAGCTTCACACTGTTTTCTTTCTCCCTCTTTGGTGAGTACCTTATTAACGTACCTGGGTGATAATCGTTGACGCTGGATGATGCATATGCCGAGGGAACACCGAACGACATGCTCGAGTCAAACCCTGAATCTGTACCTGAAGTGTTGCTGACTCCGAGAACTACCGTCAATGCTTTTACAACCTTTCGCGCCTCTTTGGACGAATTACTAGACTGTAACCATATATCGTATGATTTTCTGAGGGACACCAGAATGGTTTCATCCATCGATGATGACTCAGAAAGCTGCATGCCCTCGCGTTTCGTGTTCTGCAGATAGTAACACAAAATGCTTGTCGCGAGCAAAAAGTCATGGTTGACTAATGAGGAAACTCTCCACCTTTCCTGGTACAGCTGACAGAATGGCTGCGTTTCTTCTTGCAGCATGTGTTGGTAGTCTAGAAGCTTGAGCGCTGATTCTAAGACGATGCGCTTGGAATCAGCGGAGTTTGCTGGTGGACCGAACATGAACTTTCGGTGGAGAACAATCTTAGCTCGGTAGAATAGGGTTTCTAGAACGACCTTTTGCATGATGTTCTGGGGTGAATCTGTGATGCAGCGAGCGAAGGAATGCCACTTGAGACAGTCTGGGATTGACTTGCGTGCTTCATCCAGTTTGTTGTCCATTCTTTCGACCTCAGTGTATGTGTACGGTCGGACATCGGCGGCAAAGTCCCAGATATATCCAACCGTCGTCATCAATCTTGCTTTGACAAGGCGATAAAGAATGGGCGTCAAGTCTGTGTCTGGCCTCGACGGGGGCATCTCAACCGTGGTCTTGTCAAAATCATTATCCTGAAGATTCGAAGGCTCTTGCGTATCAGTCTGCCACTGCTTGATCATCCTCGGCAATCCCATTTGAGCCGAGAGTCCAAGGTCCATCTCAACAAGAGTCGCCCAGACCCTTCTCCGCATCTCCGCAGCAAAAGACGACATGCCCTTGAAATGCTTCGGATCTCGATGATAGCCCTGGAAAAGGTTAGAGATCACACCTCACTTGACAGTAGGTACTCACCATATGCAGGGCAATCTGGACCGTGCTCCCTGTCAGGATCCATATGTCGATCTCCGCATCAGTGCTCGAAAACAGCTCAGCGGCAATGTACAGCATAAGCGTCTCCAACACGTATGGACCCCCTTTGGTATAGTTGCCAAGAACAAGGCATTGACCAATTCTTAGCCTGTACGTATCCGCCATCTTCTGGAGATCTCTCTCCATGGACAGAGCCGCGGGGGACTGCACGCCAGGGTCGAGGCGGAACTTTTCGAATTGGGTTGCCAAGCACATTATGGTGAACAAAAGGCCCAACCAGAGGGGTGACACTGCAGTTGGGTCATCCCAAAATTCTTCATACTAAGATTGTAATGGTTAGTCAGTCTGAATAAGGCGATAGGCTTGTGCTTCTGTACCTCCTTGAGGAATTGCACGCTGTGCAGTACGGCTGGGGCGTAGGCGTCAGCATGGTGGTTACACGATAAAGTTGGATGACAAGACTAACCCGGTGACATTTCGAAGGAATTAAAATAGCGTGAGACCAATCGGTCTACTACCGGGCGGGCAGGGATCGACGCAAGTATCTCGTCCTTGCTAGCGGGCTTCGGACAGCCGTATAGCAACTGCGGGCCAGCCATGTCCACACTAGGCGATTCAACGCCCTGAACATCAGGATGCGATGCCTCCTCATTGTCGAAATGATCTTTGAGCTCGGCAATCCCGTCGAGAACAGCAGCCCAGTGCGAACTCCCCACGTAATTCGCTCCTCCGCCCGTGGACTGCATGCTCCCGTAATCGGCGGGTGGAGTAGCAGTGACGGCAGTGTCTACGGGGGAGGAGGAATGGGTGTTGCCGACGGGGGAACAAGGTGTCGCTCCTCCGTGCTGGTTCTGGTTGACGGAAGATTGCTGCATCAGATCGAATACAAGACTCTCGAGGTGGCGGATGCGGTCCTGTGTGGTTACACGAGGCTGGTGTGCCGCATCGCTACCTGTGACTCTGTCAGAAGCGTAGGTGCACGACAGACCGAGCTCTCGTTGTACACAGCTACTGCAGGGTCTTTGACGGTCACATCGTAGTCTTACAACAGGGCAACGTCAGCACGTGGGGGGCCGCTTGTAATAGAGTCAAAGCGGAAGACGGAACAGAGAGACGGCAAAGTGGATTGCATAGACGTACTTTCTCCTTCTACACAGGTTGCATGACAGCTGTGGCTTTTCCCGTGGTCTGCTTGAGGGTAGGCGAGCTCTGCCCTGGGGTGTTTTGCCAGGACCCCACTCAGTAGGACGCGATTCCTGGTCCGCCATGGATTTAGGACAGAATGATAGACAAATAAGTTTGGTAAGGCCCGGATGAGAAATGTAAACAAACGGAGTCAAGTGGCCGTGGAGGTCGGAGAAAAAAGAACAAGTTAATTTTACGTTGAGAGATAATGTGCTGACAGAGTAAGATTCTAACCAAGAGCGAACAAGCCAAGGTACGGTATTTGTCCTGCATCGGACGCACAATCCCTGTTATTCCCCGGATCTGTTCATCATCCGCTCCGATCCTCCGCTCCGATCCTCCGTTGGTAGCCATGTCCGGCCCGATGCTCCAGCCCTGTAGACTACTCAGCTTACTATGTACCCCACTCACATCGCCCATGCCATATAACAAACCACCTCAATTGTTCATGAGAAGGTTTTGTTTGTTTGCTGGTTGCAGATCCACTCTTGAAAACCAAGTTCACGTCGCATGCAGCATGCACGTATCAACTGTTGCGTTATCACCCCAGTAAACAAATCACATTTTATCGACAGATTGGTCCAGAACGGAAATACTCCATTGTTTTTATCACAACAACCATGTCAGCAATGCCCCAGATGTCACAATCAGGCTTTCAGAATGATCAGTTGGAGGCAGGTAATCGGGAGGATGTTAGGAATGAGGCTCAAGAGAAGCCTTTGTCGTCTACTGGAACAATGGTCGACGAGCCTCAATCGAATCCCAATGTTGTTGATTGGGATGGACCGAATGATCCTGAACACCCTCTCAATTGGTCAAAGGCCCAGAAGAATTTACATTTGGCCATCGTGAGTCTGTTCACACTCGCAGCGTAAGTGTTTCCCACCATATTGTTCACAACTATCTTGAAGAAATGTCGCTGACTCTCAAACAGAAATCTGGCTGCGACAATGTTTGCTCCAGGAGCTGCAGAACTAGCCGATGAATTCAACATCACCAACTCCACAGTCACAGCCATGACAGTCAGTCTATACGTCTTGGGCTTCGCACTTGGTCCTCTTCTCCTTGCGCCTCTGTCAGAATTATATGGACGTCTCATTGTCTATTACTTTTGCAACTTGGTATACATCGCCTTCACATTCGGCTGTGCTTTCAGCACCAACGTTGCTATGTTCCTCGTCTTTCGAATCATTGCTGGGTGCGCTGCCTCGGGTCCCATGAGTATTGGTGGAGGTACCGTCGCAGACCTGTTTATCCAGGAGGAGCGAGGAAAGGCTATGGCTCTTTTCACTGTTGGGCCGCTTCTTGGACCTGTGAGTATCTCCCTAATCACTCTCTGTTCATGCGCTAACTTGATGTCAGGTCATTGGCCCCATTATCGGAGGATTCGTTTCTGAGAACGTTGGATGGCGATGGACATTCCGCATTCTCCTCATTTTGGTAAAGTCACTGCTCAATCCGTGTTCAGTTCTTAGGACTAATACTTATCACAGTCTGGCGTTATCGCTATTGTAACCTTTGCTCTCATGAAGGAGACAAACTACACAGTCATTTTGCAAAAGAAGGCCCTTAAAATGCGCAAACAAACTGGAAACGAGAAACTTGTCCCAAAGTTGAGTAGAAATGAGACTCCAAGACAAATGCTGGCGCGTGCTATCGTCCGACCACTGAAGCTGCTCATATTCTCACCGATTGTCCTGTTGGTGTCGCTCTACACTGGTATCCTTTTTGGTTTGATCTTCCTCCTTTTCACGACCTTCCCCTCTGTATTCCAGGATGTCTACGGCTTTAATCCCGGTGTCGCCGGATTGGCCTACCTTGGTCTTGGAATCGGTATGAGTCTAGGTCTGGTCATGTTCTCTGTTCTTAGCGACAAGCTTCTTGGTCGAAAGAAGGGCAACGAACATGCCGCCCCTAGACCAGAGGACCGTCTTCTTCTCATGAAATGGCTGGGCCCTATTACTCCCCTTGGTCTTTTCATCTATGGCTGGACAGCAGAGAATGGCGTTCACTGGATCGTACCTATTATCGGTACCTTTGTTGTTGGCTTCGGTTCCCTCTTCGTGGTCATCCCTGGTCAGATTTACCTGGTTGATGCCTTCGGAGCCGAGGCAGCTGCTTCTGCTTTGGCGGCCAACATGCTGGTCCGTTCACCATTCGGAGCGTTCCTTGATCTTACAGCCGAGCCTCTCTACTCGACGCTTGGACTAGGTTGGGGTAACAGCGTGCTTGGTTTTATCTGCCTTGCTTTTACTCCTGTTCCGTGGATCTTCTACACTTATGGCGAGAGACTCCGGACTCACTTCCAGGTTGATCTGTAACCTCAAGCGCCGTTTTCTTGTTTAACTCAACATGATAGAGGTATATCTTGGACTTGAAACCAGATAAAATACACGGTGGACATAATTGACATACACGTATTTCGGATAGAATAGGTTGTTTGGGAAGGCTTACTGTCGTTAACTTGGTTCAACTCTTCCGAAGCTCACAGGAAGGGTGAGTCGGATTTCTTTATTACTTACGTACTTTGAAGACAAATAGACTAATGCATTCGCGGTTCGATCATCAATAAAACATAGTATTTACAGTTTCTTAAACTAGCTCCGACTCTTATGTAACTCTCGAATTTGATCGTGGAAAACCGTGATGAAAGAGCATTACAGGCTCCAAAAGAAGTTTTCCCATCAAACAAACGGACAATGTTGAAAGTCTAATAATTGATCATGCCTGCAATAAGACCTACATACTCAGTAGTGGTAACTCCCCAAGCTCTCATCAACATCATAATGAATAAGAGCTCCATCCTCAATCTTTCCCTTGATCCGGTCGGAAGGTCAACAAAATATTCTAGCCACTATCTCAATCTCTCGCTATTGACTTCATCTGCTCTTCAGGGTGCACAGTTGAGCGTTTGAGCGAACGCAGAACCTACGACAAAGAAATTTCACATGGGTATAAGCTCTTCGAACCGAACATCGCGAGTTATGCAAGATTATGATGAACAATCAATGGACTTTGCGCGTATACTGCCTAATGGATGACTATAACCTTTGTTCTAAGGTAACGTTACTTGATAGCCTTTCATGCGGTCAATCGCTCGACCTACGTCACGGTCACTGATTTCGAACATATTATCTTGACCAACGTTCCTTCTAATATGTAACTAGTGTGGCAAAGGAGATAACTGTGAAGGATCATGCTCGTGTCTTCTTGTACTACAGGGATAACAGTTTGAGTTACCATATACGGATTACGGTCTTCACCGACATCATGAAACCGGCCTCGTTACAAAGGGATCGCTTAAACGGCACCGAGATTGTGGAAACAGATGGTACCTACTATAACCGTCTACACACTGCACAGTCGCCGATCAATCATTTCAACTGCTGTGCCATGTCCTTAGCGCCAGCACCGTGTTCACTTGAGCGATCCATAAGTGTCTGCCTCAATAAACACTATCCTATCTGTTCTTGCAATACCGAAGGGAAATGCATAATGTAGAGTCTGTAATGCAAAAGGCCTTGTTGAGTTTGAGAGCCAGGCCTCACTTTATAGCGGACCTCAGCATTAATAACAACCATGTATTACATTGATTGACATTGAACTATCTTCGATAACCCAGTTATGAAGTTTGGTAGGCGAGATGCCAATATACTCTGATATGTTATTTCAGTCTTTCGTCACTAGTCTATTTGCCGAAATAAGACCGCTAGAGCAGCTGGGTATCTAGCTAAGACCTGCTGCCACTGGCAACTCACCCTGGCAATTTATACTTTCGAAGGATCTTAGAACAATCCTCTCACCACTCGGTAAAGCGTTTATGTTTTTATTGCTAGAAGATCTACAAATTTTGGCCCACTGCGTTGTCTCCAACGATACCTGATTGGTGAGCTCGCCATCCAGTCGGATTTAGAAGTCTTGTATTCCATAAAGCCGAAGGATCTCCAGAGTTTGTAGGATCTATGAGCGGAAAGCACGGCTAGTGTTCATCTACCGTGGAGCATCAATGCCGCATAAGGCTTATCACTCGAGTATCCACCGTCTTTGTGCATTTACGTGTATCACCGTGAAATAACATCGATGGCGGGAGTTGAGCAGGCGAGCGGGTCCAGCAGCAAATGTAAAGCCCACGAGTTTTAATAGCTATATAAGGGCCGGCTTGCGCATCTCCAAGACGAAAAAACTAATACAATATTCAACTTATCCCAAGCCCAAGCTACTCGGCCACGTTCCAAAGACACAATGCGCTTGTCTCTTACCATCCTCACCGGCCTGGCCGCTCTTTCTCAAGGCTACGTCTGTAAGTCACCATATACACAACAGAAATAGCCGTCTCCTTACTAACAACCTGACTTAGTGACTGCTTATAAAAATGTCGATGACTGCAAAGCAGAGGGCGACACCAACTACCGCATTTACGAGGGCGACTACGACGGATGCCAGAAGTTCGGTGGTCAGTCAGGCTCTACCTGTACAGAGTACTCCAATGGCGGTACCATTGGGCCCAATGCTTATTCAAACGACGTCTGGGAGGTGCACTCTGTTGCTCTCAATGGAAAGACGCAAATCAGTGGCGCTGATCTGTGTTACACGTGTACTTACTACACTGACGATCATTGTTCGTCTCTGAACCAGAGTCCTCAGTGGTACTGTGATGGATGGGAGGCGGGGCCAAAGTCTTTCAGATTCGTAAGTGTTCTTGGGAATCCCATATAGATTACAAGATGTCGTAGTGCTGACACGAGACGAAGGAACTCGCTCAATCTCCTAGCGACTGCTAGAAGAAAGCTGAAACTTGAGACAGCTCTCGGCGCGCCTTACTTCGAAGACTTAGGGGTATGACTATTCGATCAGGTGAGGGCTTCTCTGGACATTTCTTATGCGAGTGTATGATTGATATGCGGGGTCCGAAAGCCTGGGTTGATAGGACACCTGTTAGAGTCTAGTCCTAACCCTATGGAGGAGGGCGACATTTAAACTACTTTTCGTTACTATCAACTCGGTTGTGTGCTGTGGCATAGTCACTAGCACTGACAGGGCTGATAATTATGCTACTCAATTTATCGGAGCACCTCTGTGTTACAGATGCTCCAGTTTTGATAACTTGGGATGCGCCTAAATTCTCCTTGTCTTTCGAACGTCAAGGCAATGACTTCAAAGCATGCTCATAACACGACGACATTTAATGCCACAGAAACATATAGCTGCTGGCTCCAAAAGCTCCCAGATCCACGTTACACACGCGTTCCTGTCGAGTCATCATCTGATCCAGTAGCCAAGATTTGTAGTGGCCGATAATGATGATCCTCCGGGTATCACTTGTTATCTGCCCGAGAAATCGTATTGTGTAGCCTGTGCTCCCTGATGAAGCTCGCTGCGACCAACCCCAAGACAGCTACGCCGAGTCCAGTCAGAAATACCCCTCGCAATGAAATCTCGTATGTCTCATAAACGCCACTACTCCATCCATCAGGGAGCCGCTTCAGCTCATCTAAAGAGTCAAGAATACGCTTTATTATCTCAGAAGATCCTTCGTAGCCGTCGAAGCGTTGACGTAGACCATGTTGCAGTAAGTTCTGGTACACTACCGATGCGATCGTTATACCAATCGTGGAACCCATTGATCGGAATGCGTAGTTGGCAGAGGTTGCGACGGCTTGATCATCATGGGATACAGCTGCAACTGTTGCGAGCAGTGACACGGATAACATTCCACCATACCCCACTCCAATAAGGAAGACATATAGTAATACAAGAGGAGTTGGTGTTTGGATAGTCATGGTACTCAGGCCGATGAAGCCTAAAGCAGAACACACTATGACGGTCATGCCCAAAGTTCTGTATCTTCCGGTACGTTTCATGATGAAGCCACAGGTAAGAGAACTTAGCGCGGTTCCTATACTCTGAGGTAAGAGACGTAGACCGGCGGCTGTTGTGGAGTAGCCATTGACCTGAAAGAAGATGGGAACGTAATATGTAGCCATGAATAGTATCATAGTTACTAGACAGTTCATAAGACAAGCGGCAAGAACCGTCTGATCGAGGAGCAGATGCATAGGGATGATGGGCTCCTTAGCCCATTTGGACTCGACAAGAACAAAGGCCCCAGCGGCTACAACCGACAGTGACACGGAGACCAAAACCAGTGGATGGGTCCATGGGACAAGATTCCCCCCAGAATTGAGACCTAGCAGTAAGAGGATAAGATTCAAGGATAGTGTGAAGGCACCCAAGAAGTCCACCCTCGATAATCTTGACTTGTCATTGTGCTTGGTGGGGGTATTCTTGAGGGTAATAGAGACGAGAATGGTGGAGATAGCAATCAACGGCACGCGACTCAGGAAAGCAGTCCTCCAGCCCCAGAGGTCATTAATCCAGCCTCCAAAGAGTCCACCGAGACCAGCGCCAACACCATAACAAATATGGACGAAGCCTTGGATAACGCCTCGTCTTCTAAGAGGCACGAGATCACTGGCCACGAACGCCGTTATGGCATTGAGGCCTCCGCCACCCATGCCCGCCACGACTCGACCAGCAAGAAGTGTCCATTTCGACGTTGCAGCTCCACACATCAAAGTTCCAACACCGAAGAGTATATTGCAGAGCACGAGGCCGGAGCGACGGGAGAAGATATCGGTTAGGCGGCCGGAGAGAGGCTGGCAAGCAGCATTGGCAATGAGGTAAGATGATCCAAGCCATGAGACGAGGCTCAGTGACCCGAAGGTATTGGAGATGGGGACAGAGAGGGTAGCGACTATAGTGGTGTCGAGGGCAGCGAGGAAGACTCCAATGAAGACACTGCCGAAAACAGCGATGAGATATCTAGTCGATGGCCCATCTTCAGTAGATGCACTCTCAGTGTCTTGGGGTTGCTGAGGAGGTTGGAGTTTTGCACGGTTGTGCGCGAGAAGAGGTGATTGTTCATTGACAAGTCCACGAGAGGCATTCCCCTTGTCTGTAGAATTTGAGTTCTGGCCTTTCATGATGCAATACCCCAGAGAGGTAGAAGGAAACTTCGAATGTGTAATTAGCATGATAAACGGTATTGAAGAAGATGGTTTCTGAGATGATGAAAGAGACAGGAAGGATTTCTCGAGGGATAGGGAGAGTATTCGAGGCGAGAGGGCGGGTAAGGCGGTTGGACACGTCTTACTCGGCAGATATTGCAACTGAGACATGGGAACGGAGCAAAACGTTTGTGTCACCACAACTATGACGCTGGTTGAGGAGTCGCCGGGTATGTCGGTGAGCAGGAAAAGGAACGCCTTATCTTGAGAGGTGATAATACCGCTGGGTTGGGGTCGATCACTGTGCGCCTGTTGTGAGGCCAGTTCTGGCGTAATTTTTGGTGGGAACACAAACGCATAGTGGCAGATCTAAGAACAAGAGGCAATATCCAGGTCGCTTGTAGCCGTACGTAGCATGCAATATGCAACAGACTTCGGATGTCTTACTGTCACCCGCTATAAAAGGATATATCATCACTTATAAAGCCAGTCGGGATTGATGTTAGAGAGTACTGATCTAGCGACGGGTTTAATTATGATCTGTACCATGTTGGCTCATTCTTGTTTGTAGCTGCTAGTGAAACCCCCGCCCTCGTTCATCTTCAAGTACCTGTACCCCAGAAGTCTCAACTACCTCAAACCTGCAACCCAAGGTCCTTATCCATCCCGCCAGTAGCTACAGAATCAACCCTCTGCTCCTCCATCGTCTTATTAAAACTACTATACTTGCTAAGAAACCACTGCTCCGCCGTAACTTCTTCCCCATTCATCCCCTTGAAAACAGCACTATCACTAGCGCGCAGAAAGTAAGCAGCCGAGTATCTGTCCTCTACCATCTTACCCCCCGGAGGTAGCACTCTATGCATAGCAGACCTAAAGCGTCGTTTAGAAATGAAGCGAAGTGTATCAGCGACGTTTATGATCGCATGACCTGGTTTCGCAGCGACGTATTCCCATTTATTAGTCGTAGGTGACATTACTTGTAAGCCTGGTTGTTCAGTGAAGAGAAGGGTAAATGATCCAACGTCTGTGTGGGCGTTGTGGCCGCGGGCTGTTTTGTCATTGAGCGCGTCGCTGAGGGGATGGTGGATGAAGAACATTGTGCTCTTGGAGGGGAGATCGTCCGGGTGACAGCTCTCAAAGCGGTCATCTTTCTCGAGCCCTGCGGCGTCGGAAAGGCAGGATAGAAGGGTCTTTAGGAGGAAATGGGCTGAGAGCTGGAACGTTTCAAAGAGTTGGAGGTTTTCGTGCACTACGGCGGGGAGATGGGAGCGGTTGAGAAGACCAACGCGGCTGATCTGAAGTTTGTCAGTTGTGCGACCGAAGATGGTGGTTGGTGCTATGACTTACTCTCAGAGCTTCGAATCCATCCCGAGTGTTCTCATTGACACCAGACTGCACGCCCGGCGGCTTGAACCTTGAAACGATCAATAATTCTAGCAGCTCTCACCAGATTCCAAGATCACTTACCCGTGAGCGTCAGAGATAGTCTCGGTCTTCATCTTTTCTTCGAGGGGTTGGCCAAACCACTGCTTCATGATTACCCAAGTAGCCTCTAGCGCTTTCAGCATCTTGCCAGATTCCCAATCACGAAGATCCAGGTAAAAGAAGCCATGATCTTCGCAGGCAGAGAGCAGGTTCGCCCGCTCGGCTACATCTCCGTTGAGCAACGAACAGAAGTTCAAGGTATGGAGGTTAGCTTGCTCAGGGGTAGTGGTTGTAGACATGGTTACTGATGATATGTTGAACGTGATTGAAAAGGCCCCTGAATGCGATATGACAGAGAGAAAGTTGGAGACTATGTGTTGAAGGATGATAAGCTATAAGCCCTATGTCAGTGATTTGTTCAACGAAAGGTTATGATCATACTTAGAAAACAGGTATAAGCGTACAAAACAAGACGGCGGTAAAAGCGGTAAGCTGATAGGGCTCAGTTACGAAAATGAACAAGTGGAATATTTCAATCTCATGATCTACCGAAAAACGCATAGCTGCAGATACGGCACCTTGGCATGGCAGAACACCCTCGGTTTCCGGACCCCGGGTTTTGATCCATCGTGCG
The DNA here is from genome assembly GCF_020744475.1 of Fusarium redolens. Lineage (NCBI taxonomy): Eukaryota > Fungi > Ascomycota > Sordariomycetes > Hypocreales > Nectriaceae > Fusarium > Fusarium redolens. Next base: position 155,828 of record NW_025763690.1, on the reverse strand, counting down.
GGCGTTTGGGTTATTTACGGGCATCAAAGAGCTGGGCCAGACAGGCAAGCTCCCGAGACATGCCTATAGATCATCGTATTGTCCAGGCAGCAAGCAGCCACATTCTTCCTTTTACCATACGTAGCTTGGCAAGAACAATGTGTTGAGTGCACCTGATGCCTGTAATTATTCCGAACAGAGAGGTGTCTCAATTCCGACCTAAGATCCGGCGGGGCAGTTGTCTAAGGCAGAGTCATAGATTAGTCCCCGGCGATAGATGTATCACGGTAAAAAGCTAGATTGCGATTGTGGGTAGCAAATGCATCGCTACTGATAATAAACTATTTATTCAGGCTGTATTTAAGCTTTTATCTAAATCTAGTAGCTACCTCCATCGCATCCGAAACCACACAGAATATCAACATGGTCGTCCTCCCAGAGCCGTTCGCCTCCTTCGAGCGCACCCCTCTCCTCTTCAACCATCCATCTCCCCTCCACCCTCTGCCCAATCTAACGCGTCACATCAACTCAACCACTTCCACCAAAGCCCAGATCTGGGCCAAGCGCGAGGACTGTTCTTCAGGTCTCGGTCTGGGTGGCAATAAGATCCGTAAGCTGGAGTATGTCATTCCATCGGCTCTAGCTCAAGGCTGCGACACTCTTATCTCCACTGGCGGTACACAGAGCAACCACATGCGTCAAGTGGCTGCTGTAGGAAGCCATCTTGGGTTCAAGACCGTCCTCGTGCCGCAGGTCCATGGGGATGCTAGCCTTGAGGCTTATCGTCAGGCTGGGAATGTGCAAGTCAATGGCATACTGGGCGCTGACTACGAGAGGCCCAATACTTCGTTGGAGGATGTTGCAGCAGATGTTGAGAAACAAGGTGGACGTCCGTATATCATCGCATCGGGTGCATCAGCCCACGTGCACGGAGGACTCGGTTTCGCTCGCTGGGCATTCGAGGTTGTTGAACAGGAAACGGCTCATGGCATATTCTTCGACACCATCGTTGTCCCAGTGGCTTCCGGGGGTACGATTGGCGGTATGATCGCCGGCTTCAAGTTTACCGACCGTTCTACAGACGGTCAGTCTCGTTCCATAATCGGCATCGACACGTACAACAAGCCTCCAGGTGTTCTCGAAGCCACAATCCTCCAGATCACCAAAAGAACAGCGAATCTCATCGGACTAGGCGAAGATGCAGTCCAGCCTCATGACGTGATCCTCGATACGAGGTTCAATACCGGTACGCACACGGCTTGGGACGATAATACAGCCAGAGGTGTAAAGTTACTTGGGAAGCTTGAAGGTATTGTCACGGATCCGATTTACTCGGGTAGAACTGCGGGTGCTATTCTGCACAAAGCCGAGAATGGAGAGTTGGATGGGAGTCGTTATGTGTTGTTTGTGCATACGGGGGGACAGGCAGCGCTGAGTGCGTTTCCCGACATGAGATGAGATGCGGGGGACTCGGGTTACCCTGAGAGATGCTGTGCTACAGTGCCAGTTGGGAATATTATGACCGCTCTTGTTTAACGGATCCCGAGATTTGAGCCTCGTAGGACTTTTAATCCGAAATTCATCGGCGGGAGAAAAAGATCAACCCGACAACTAACTGCATGCCATTCTCGCTGTTATGCATATGCTGTGTGACCATGTCATAATTATCTTAATACGCATGCATCTGCTTCTGTCATTATATTTGAACAGTGAAATACGAACAAAGAGGTTGTTCAGTGGCTTCGGGAATGGAACATATTGTTTTAGAACTGTCATTCGCTATGGCAAGTTCGTGCAGGTCGGATCAGCTAGCAAAGCGTGCGGGAGCCGTAAGTGACACCGCTACCAGGTCGAAATGTCACAGTGGCTACACTGGCAAGGAGCGCCTCCATCTGCAGAGAATCGGATGCATCTAAGCCTACATACTGTTGAATGAATTCACGACCGCAACACATTAACGTAACCCGTCAAAGGTCCCGTCCTACTTAAAAGCGAAGCCATAACATCAACAAACAACACATCATCTCACGAATCCAGCGCATGATCCAATCCGTTACCAAACTCTTACTCCATCATTTATCATGTTGTCCCAGCCAAACCCCTACGACAGTGTCGACACCGCTAATCTCTATACGGTAGTGTTCAAAAATCTCTTCGATAAAGACTCGAAAGAACTGGAGACTCTTCTGAAAGCATGTGAAAGGGATGGCTTCTTCTATCTCGATCTTCAGGATTCGAGCTCTGCGAAGCTGTGGAGGGATTTGGAAAGGGCGAGCGAGATCGCTAAGCGCTGGTTCTCGCAACCTGTTGAGGTCAAGCTGAAAACCCCAACAGTATCGTTGGCACATGGGTTTGTTCATCATGCTGGATGGCGTATTAAGTCAACTGATGGGGTGATCCAATTAGATTCAAGGCTACTGGTAATCAATCCGGGGCAGTGAAGTCGCTGAAAGATGGGTTTGAAGCGTTAAAGGTACCGTCACCAATGTCCCTTCCTGAGTATTCTCTAATAGTGAAAGATTGGGAGAAGCGAACTCCTCGGCCGCTGGGCTCTGCCATCAGTCGTCGAAGAGAATCTACAGCTATTCGATCAATTCAATGCCTCATGCCACTTCATTCTAAAATTACTTCTGGACTGCCTGTCAGACGGCCTAAACCTCCGAGGAGCAGCCCGCCTAGACACCCACCACCGCGATGACGCACGCTCCAAAAGTACCCTCTACTTCCTGCACTACCCCCCAGGAACGCAGAACCTAAACGAAGTAGGTCAAAACATGCACACTGACATCGGCACACTCACCCTCCTCTTCGCACCGCAATGGGGTCTTCAAGTCGTATCACCAGTGACGGGAGCATGGGAGTACGTACGACCTCGCGATGGCCACGCAATCATCAATGTTGCGGATACGTTGAGATTTCTATCTAACAAGCGGTTTCGCTCGGCTTTACATCGTGTTCTTCCTATTGGGGGCGTGCAGAAGGAAGATCGGTATGCTGTTTCGTATTTTCTTAGAGCGGCGGACGATACGGAGTTTAAGGATAGTAATGATGAGGAGTCAAATGCTAAGAGTTGGTATTTGACAAAGTATCATACGTATGAGTTGCCGCATGATGTTCAGGGAGAACAGACTGTGCTATCGGGGGGTATGGCGCAGGAGTTACAGGTGACATTCTGATGCATCTCGCAGTCAAGCATTGACAATCATTCGATGAAATCAAATCTGAGTCATTAGTCTTCTAGAAATACATCAACATACATTATTTGACAATACAGTAATGATTTAAGTGACAGTATGCAGGGCAGTTAGCGTGATCGATCCCTCCAAGCCGAGGCTCTAAAGATTTCTCGGGCCCTCGCTCGCAAACTAGTCCGAACAGGGAATCATTGGGAAGACCCTTAATCCACTAACGGCATCGTCACGATCCAGAAACAGTTTCGCGTGGAACCTTCTAACAAGTTGGAGAAGCCCAAAATGTTGGGGATGATCGACAGATCTAAAATTACGTCACATTCTTTCGTCATAAAGTTCCATTCAAGGCAAGTTTGCGACAATGTCAATAGCTGAGGACATGTGAAGATTCCCACGAGATGATCTGATACCAAGCAGCACTTTGCAGCTCAAAAGCTTGTCTCGGCAGTGGTGTCCAGGAAAGGCTAAGGTACTCCAGGGTATCCATTTCAGCCCAAGCAGGCGCCAAATAACCTATACCAATCGAAGTGTTGGTGCCGCCGCCTTTGCTGAGAGTGGGTAAGTGTGTAAAGGGCTAAGTTTGCGAATTGCGGGATGATGCTATAGTGCACATGATCATGAAACTTTTATCGCATTCCCTTTTTCCATGTGTGTCCCTCTTGAAACTTGCCTCGGCTTTTGATTCAAGATCGATAAGTATTAAAGGGTGAGATCTCCGATGATTGATCATATCTGATAACATGCATTGACTTGAATCCAAAGTCAAACCATCACAACAACAAGCAACTTCATATCTGATCTTTACAACGAAATACACGATACGCATTACGATGACGACGACTCAGTCGATGAAGTCAACCTGGCCACTCGCCGACAAGTCAGAGTGGAACGTCCACCAACAAATAATCCACGTCTTAAACGCCTACCCAATCTCTCCAGGCAAAGAAGTCCCCGTGCACGCCAAATCCGAACGCATTCCTCACTTCTCCCAATGGCAAGGCCACGTCTGGATTCTCTTACATGCCTTTGCTCCGATAATCATACACCAATCATGGCTCTCGTACACAGGCCAAGCACTACATCCCTTCATCGTCTTTATGCTCTACTTCGCCACGTTCAGCTGGACGGTTGTACGTTCTGTTAAAGCTACGGCGAAACTCGGACATGAATATGGATTTTTAGATGGAGATGCTCATCAGAGAGATGGAATTCCTGATATTGGTGTTGATAAAGTCGTTTCGTCGCTTTGGAAAACAACGGGGTCGAGGATCTTTCTGGCGACGCATCTTACCTACAGAGCGACACAATCGCCTGCTGATGTGATGAGTGACCCGAAATGGTGGGCATGGCTGTGGCTTCAGATCGGTCTTTACGGTATCGTTCTTGACTTTTGGTTCTACGTTTATCATCGCGCCATGCATGACATCGACTGGCTATGGAAGTATCACCGCACTCATCATCTGACCAAGCACCCCAACTCTCTCCTCGCCGCTTTCGCCGACCACGAGCAGGAATTCTTTGACATGGTTGGCATTCCCTTCCTCACTTGGGCGACCTTCCAAGTCTTCGGTCTTCCTCTGGGCTTTTATGAATGGTGGATCTGCCATCAGTACATCGCATTTACTGAGGTTCTTGGTCACAGTGGTCTTCGAATTTACGGCATGCCGCCATCGACCTTGGCTTGGCTCTTGAAGGGTGTTGGTATGGAGCTTGTTATTGAGGACCATGATCTTCATCATCGCAAGGGATATAGAAAGAGTCATAACTACGGAAAGCAAACCCGGGTTTGGGATACACTCTTTGGAACATGTCACGAACGAATTGAGGCCAAGAACCAGAACGTTGACTGGGATAGGGCAGTTTGGTTCCCAATTTTGTAAACAGCAAGTAAAAATAGCATCACATTCGTTTTAGTTATCAGACTAGTTTCCTTTAAATAAACACACAATTGTTCAACAAGGATATCACATAGTGAGTTAACTCAATTCCGTTATGCCGTAGTCATCCTGCGTTCCTTGAACCTCACACTCACAAGGATGTTGTCCAGTTTCTCGAGCAAGTGCTACGGCCTACTCATAAGAAACTCAGCACCCATTTTGCCAGGACTGTTAAAGGCATTGTTGAGATTTTTGACAATTTTAATAACAATGAATAATAACTCCCAAAGAAAAGAAATGTCAATTTAGTTAACTAAGCAAAACGCGAACAGTCTACCAGCGTGAACTTCCTAGACGGGACCAACCTGTAGTACTTCGCTCCCAATTTCCTCAGTCAACAATGCTTCGAGGTCTCCTCAAAAAGAACTCAGCTCAGCCTGCTACTCTCTGTTTCTCTTTACTCACCGGCCTTCACCCACAAGAATGACTTAGTTGCCTCCATTACCAGCACCCTGGTTGGCACCACCTTGAGCACGACCGGTACCGGGTCGATTAGCATTCGCAGGCACAATTTCTGCAGCCACCTGTCTCAACTGCAGCTCCCACTGATACCGCGCTGGGTCAATAGTCCAGATAGCATGCTGAATTCTACGGTTCTCAGCCTCTGTAATCTCCTTGAGCCGTGTAAGAACATTCACCACCATTTGCTCCTCGCCATTAGTGGCATGATCACGTAGATAGCGCACGGATTCATCGACAGCCCATCGATAGCGTCGAAGCTCCTCCATCTGCTCCAGAACTGGAAGGGGTGGAGGAAGGAAAGTTGGCTCACGGGGAGGTGCATCGCGGCAAACAAGGGGATAAGTGTCCTTGATTCCGTCCATGGATGTCTGCCAAAAGCCGATCTGGCCAACAGTAGCGACGGTGATGGTACCGAAATTGGGCATGTTTTCTTTCGGTTCGGATCTGTTGTTTATTGATCCACTTTAAGAGTGAGTTGAGTTGAGCTGTTGGTGTTGATGTTGCTGTTAGGCATGGAGTGGTGATTGATGAAGAGAATGGAGAAAGCAATAGAGATATCCGGTTTCAATCTTATACTCCTCCAAGCTTTGGAATGGCAGTTTCAATGTTCCCATGTTTTGCAGTGTCAGTTCTACTTGTGAGGTGTTCTTGGTTCGTGCCAGTGTCAGGCCTTGGGACATGAGCAGTGGCAGACACAGATGGCACTGGAACATATTAACTGCGACTGAGCAACCACAGTGTCGGAAACATATCATACCAGAACCGTTCAGAATTCAATGACTATTGTTCTCAATATCTCGGTAAAAAAGCCTAGAGAGTCACTATAGGCATCATTTTCCGCTTCCATGTAGCAAGTGAAACTGCCCTGGTATGTCTTTCAAGCTACTGGAGGAACATTTGATATAGTCTCGTTGATTCATACGACTCAAGTCAAGCTTGTGTCTTCATTTCATCGAGGTGAGTCGGGGTGCAGGCACTATTGAAGTTAGGAGTCTCTAATCCTATGAGCACCACCATAGAACTAAAAACTGTTACTACCAGTCTTAACTTGGTCATAGTCGCTATTCATAACTTGTAGTCTCTTGCAAAGGCAGAGGTACACGAAATGCTGGTTCCTAGGTTTTGACCTTTATGCTTTACGCTATCATTTCTTCAATTTTTAAGGGTCAAGGTCACGTTTTTCACCAGTCCAGCCACGTTCAGTCAGTGTTCATCGAACTGTCTAACCGCCACAGCTCGGTCTAGCAGGCCCACAAGTCTGAGGGATAGATAACACAATGTTCACTAAGGAAACAGAAGTTGATTGAGTAGTCACTCTACACCTTGTTTCATACGAACGAAGCGGAACAGTGCAAATCAGCACTTGTTCATCCTGTTTCCCCGGTAGAACATGGAAAGACAATTGTAAACAACGTTTATCTTTGAGATCTTCCTCTGTGTCGTGATAGGTTCAAGGTATTCCACAAAAGGTACAACAGTAGGATTTCAGGCTTGCTGTCGACCGGCAATAGAAGAGCAGATCATTTTGAATGAAATATGGAAGAAGAGGTATTGGAAACCGGGGCAGACGGCAGTCTACTCGCGGAACGTTGTTGGCGTGATAGCTAGAACCACCTTGACATAGAATAGTTGATCCGTCACTAACGTTCCATAAACGAAGGCATCAAGCCAGTTTATCCATAAGTGGCTGAACATGTCTCAATGGACAAGGAACCCCTGTGGCGATCTTTCCGAAGGATCCTGGACTTGAAGCATGTTCTGCGCCCTGTTCGATACCGACAGTAAGTCTCCAGCGATTGACTATCCCTTGTACAGCTTCAAATCGAGCAGTTACAGTGAGCCGGAAAGGGGGACCTAGTCAACTGTGCTTGGGTACTGTTCCCTTGGATCCCCTGTTCATAATTTAAGCAAGCTACAGCACCAAGTCTGGTCTGATTCAAGCTGACTGCCACTGTTCTTTGAGCAGCTGTACGGCACTGACCCCCACTTGTCTACACCAAGAAGTTGTCCACCATCTCTTCCCCTCCATATCTCTTCCACCCTCTACAACTTCTCCCCTACACATTTCAGGGAAAGCAAGGCGTTCATTGTCATCATGCCTGACTCAACTTTCAGATCTTTTCACAGCCTCAGTGTTAAGCATCCAGGCTTTGCAATTCATCCGAGGCTTTGGACCTCACATCATCTTTCCATCGTAAACTGCACATTCCAGCAGGTCGAAACTGGCGACGCATACGTCCCTGTGGGTTTTTATACCCAAACTGCCGAACGCCTCGCTGAGTCGGCCAAGAAGCTCGCTCGTGGAGACACCCCCGACACGAAGTTTCTCTGGGTAGAGAGTCTCCTTCTTCGGGAGGGAACAAGCCCCATTGCCTTTATCACGTATGCCAAGTCTCATTTAAGTGAGATAGAACAAACCTGATTAATCTGTCTAGGACACCACTCTCTTTCTACTATGGCAAACGTCGAGTCCGCCTGGCAGATTCGCATGTCCACATCTTCTGCATCAAAGAAGAGATTTCTATCCCGCATGTTGATCCTGTAATGGGCTACTACAGGTACAACGCAGACGAGCAGCGCCAGAAGAGGTTTCGCGCGCCGCGTGCCCCAAGCGGCCTGAACAACAACCCTGTTCAACGCAAGTATGATACTAGATATCGCAAGGTGACCCCTGAAGATTTGCGAAAGGACCCGTACCTTGTTTGCATCCTGCTGAGCTTGGCACAGCTGCAGCATCGTAAGTCCTATGGTCCCCGAGGGCTGTTCTTGGTGAGCACCTCTCCCGTTTCCGCAATATCTGCCAGATTTACTAACTTGATATCCTCTAGGCACGCCTTCTTGTTACACACTTGGCGGACCATACCGACGCGTACGTCTACAAGGCGGATATTCCGCATCAGCTCCTCGAGAGCCTAGATCATCCTACCCGTAGCATCGAAGACTTCGACTTTCCCACGGTCCGCTACGTAAAGGTCCCGTTCAAACCTTACTCCACCTTTGCGGAACGTGTCCAGATTCATCTGGCCGGCGCTGAGTACTCCCCACGTCCTGAACCAGGTCGTTCTGATCAGGTGGCATCTTCGGAACCACGAGGCAAGAAGCGAAAGCGTGATGAGTAGAAAAGTTCCGGAAAGAAAGCTTCAACGGTGGCTTGGTCATGGAGGATCAGTGATGCGCTTGCCGCAGAGATTGCGAAGCAAGATGCAAGAGAGCAATCTTTCAAGACAATGGAACACCCACCAAGCGGGTTAGTTTGTACTGATCAGGATGTGCAGGGAATTATGATGGTAGGTCTAATCACACCTACTCTCAAGGCACAGCTAGCTAATTGCCAAACAGTGAGATTGACAATCCATTTGCGAGTTGGTGGCTGGACTGGTGTAGGAGTAATACCTCTGTTGGGTATCTGGAATAATCTTGGTATTTGTGTTTCCGAGACAATGGGATTAGGACGGATTAGGACCAGGAATATCTCGGCAGCTCTTGGAGCAGTTTTACTAGTTCTATCTCATGTTAAGCAGTAACTAAACCCAATATTGGAGTCCCCGTTAGGAGAATCTGTCCCTGTCGACGCAGTGATCAACTTGTGGCTTTTCACTTCTGAGCTCGCAAGACGTTGTTGTGGCCATCATAAACTCTGCTATGTACAACTTCCCGAGTAATAGTCGATCGTTTTGCGGATCTACACTCGGGATGATAGCGGTGTAGATGATGGGGAGGGATAGAAAATGCCTCGGAAAGACAAAGCTCCCCAACTACAAGACCACTTACTCTGAGCTTCCTCTATAAGTTAAAGATGAGTTCTTTGTCACAAGGAACTGCAAAGTTTCGTTACTAAAGACCTGTATTAATAACCGTTCGTCGTTCACTTGGGGTTGCGCTGATGGCTTGCCGTCAGACTTCGCAGTATGGAGCATGCCCCACAACACTGCGCCATAAGGAACAAGTCATCAACTTGTCGGGGAACACTTCCCGATGATCCCGACAACAACTAAACTATATCTCACAGCCAAATTGGACTCATTTTCGCATGTAATTGAAGGACACAGAAAAGAATAACTTCGACAATGGATAACGTACTCGCAAAGCCAGCAGACCTCTGCTGTCTCAAAGGCGCTTTTCACTCCGGAGAAGCTACTGGTTCTACGATCCAGATTGACGGCATCGACACTTACATGGCCAAGCCTCATCCAGACAGGTCTAATGGGAATGTTCTTCTTTTCTTTCCTGATGCATTCGGACTGCATATCAACAGCTTTCTCATGATGGATGCTTTCGCCGAGTGCGGATATCTTACTCTCGGTGTCGATTACTTCCTCGGGGTAAGAATTATTTGCTTTTTTTCAGAGAATATTACTAATGGGTATTGTAGGATCCCGTGACGAAGCACTCGTTGACGCCGTTGAGTGACCCAAACTTTGACTTTGAGTCTTGGAAGAACAAGCATCTCAAAGCGTCTGAAGAAGCTGCTGCAAGATGGATCAAAGCCGTCAAGACTCAATATGGCACTAGTGAGGCCGTCAAGTTTGCTTGCGTTGGCTACTGGTAAGAATTTTCCATCACCTGAGTCTGGGCAAACTGACTCATCATGTGTTAGTTGGGGTGCACGCTTTGTTTGCCAGCAACTGTCTGCAGATGGCATCTGTAGAGTCGGCGCCATCGCCCATCCTTCATTCCTGAAGGAAAGCGATGTCTTCTATGTGCAAGGCAAGTACCCATCCCATTTATTTGCAAATAAGCTAACCGATACTAGAACCCATATTCTTCTCAGTGCCCAGTACAGATAAACTCTTCGAGCCTGCGCAGAGAAGCAGGACAATTGAGATACTGACAGAGAATAAGAAACAATTCAACATGCAAGTATTTGCCAATGTTGGGCATGGTTTTGCCGTAAGTTTCTTGAATAAGCTATAGATTGCAGATATGCTGACATCTTGACCAAGTCACGAGCCCGTTTGACTGATCCTTATGAGAAGTGGGCTAAAGAGGCTAGCTTTAAGAGCTTTGTTGACTGGTTCGACTTCTGGATGGATAAAAAGTAAATAGACGACAGTAACATGATGGGAAATGGATTCTTGACAATATGCACTTAGACAAATTCAAAAAATGAGATATGTTAGTTCACTGTAATCAATATCATAAGCCTCGTACGTCAGTTGAAAGATGAGCAGACGGTACATGAGGTGGAACGAGTGGATTGGCTTTAGCAGATATCCTAAATGAACCAAAATCTTATGTTTTAATGCTATTCCTTTCTGCTTGAGGCTTATTCCGCTATCGAAAAACACCCAGATTCCCATTTGGTACGAGACGCCGATAACTCGCGTCGGCAAAAGCGTGTGTTTCAGACCCTTCTCTTTTCCACATTGAACATCTGGGACGGGTTGATATCGATTCTCTTGGACCTGTCTCAAGGTCTATAAGATACCATATGTAGGGATACTGTATAAAAACACCTCTATGTGCTTCTACCCATCGACGTTGTCTTCTCCTTCGCGGCCAGGAGTTGGAGGAGTACCAAGTCTCGTTCTTCGACCATTCTATTCCAGTCAACAGACCCCAAACTCTTGTTTACACTCTCCTGAAGAGCCAATGTGCTGTCTTGACTCCAATTAAACCTATGCTCCAGAATATCATCCTCCCAGCTTCGAATCGCTGGTCCTAGCCTTTCCATGCGCTGTGCAAAACCGTCAGGTCCCCCTCCACCACCCAGAGCATTCGTAGCAATTGGCCCCGTGAGAGCCCAGCGAAGTCCAGGCCCAGATGAAACAGCTGCATCTAAATCTTCTGCCGAGACGATACCCCTACTAATGAGACTATATGCTTCATTGTTGATTGCGGCTTGAAGGCGGTTCGATACGAATCCTGGGACTTCGTGATGAAGCAGGATGGGTCTTTTCCCAACAGACTTATAAAAGCCTAATGTGGTATTGACAGATTGACTGCTTGTTTTCGGGTGGGGAACTACTTCGACTAGGGGAATTAGATGCGGTGGGTTGAAGGGATGCCCGATCAGGATACGGGTAGGATCCTGGTTGCACTGCTGGATAAATTCCGAAGACGGTAGACCTGACGAAGACGAAGCGATCACAACGCCTGGTCGAGCGTGTTTGTCCAATGTCTCGATAAGGTCTCTCTTGAACTGCAGCCTCTCAGGTCCATTCTGTAAGAGAATAGTTAGCTTCATGAGTATGCTTGATGCTTCTATGCACAATGCGTGAATACTTACCTCTTGAATAAAATCCGCTTCAGCTAGCCTTGGAACGATATCATGAACAAACTCATAGTTGGAGATAAGCTTATCATAGTCTCCATAACCTTCCAGGTAGGACCGTGACTGCTCGAAATATCGCTTCAGGGCATCTTCCGCTCCTTCAGCGGGATCAGAGATGATGACCTTCAAACCTCTTGAAAGGAATAGAACTGCCCATCCCATACCAATCACGCCACAGCCTACAATGGCCACAATACGTATCTCTTGTGTCATTTTAAAAGTCCAGAATTAGCAAGGTGTTGTGAATTTCACATTAACCGAACGGGACAGTCATAGTTCTGGCCATGTGGTGAATATACTATCATTATAATACTCTACCCAGTACTTGAATACACATTCCCATGTATCCTTTGCTCCAGTTTAGGTCGGCGTCCGACCCGGGGCAAATCCGGGGAGGTGATGCCGGCTCCAGATTTACGGACCGACCACGGCCGAGAAACGCGATGAATGCCATTTGGGAGCTTGAATACCCGTGGAAGACGGATGGCACAATCATATTGTACTGATCGTTCAGCAAAGCTGTTCTGTTGAAAGATTATTTGGAGCGATAAAGGTGGCCGTACGTCGAGGCATAGCCAGAGCTTGACTTTCACCCGCTAGAGATTCACTAGAGCGTCCACTCCAACTCACCATCATGACTACCGAAGGTTCCAGAGAGACATACGGTGCAGGAGCCACTGTCGACCAAAAATTCATTCCACTTCCAGCAGAGTGTGAAAGAATACTACGCATCTTTGCCGCAAGAACACCCGGGTTCACCAACGATGAAGCTCTCCTCAGAGGGGTAAACTTCCACGGCGATGCTCTTCCCTGCATCCCGGGACCAATAAAATCCCAAGCACTCACAGCAGTGCTACACGCAATGGTGGGTATAGTCGGTCTCGAGATCCTTCACCTACGCGGAATCACTGCCAGCACCAAAACAAGCATCGACGTCAACCATGCTGGCCTCTACCCCGCTACTGCAGCGCTTGTCAATATTGACGGCGTCACAGGCCCAGAGGTCATCAAGTTGCCGACTGTACCTCAGTGGGACAAGGACCGTGCCTCTAACTCGCCGCTTGTGTACCGTGCAACGGCTATCTATGAGACTGCCGATAAAAGCACATGGTTCCAACTCCACGGCTCGCTTGATTCGTGGAAAATGCTGGCTGTTATTGGTATCAGTAAAGATCTCGATAGTGAGATTCGTACCAACGATGCTGCATATGAGCTTATTCAGGAGCGTGTTCGTACTTATCGCGCCCGAGAGATTGAGCAGCTCATGGTTGAGAAAGGGCTCTCAGGCTCTATTGTCTATTCGCCTGAAGAATGGCGTCAAACTGAGATGGGCAAGTCTCTCTCACGACATCCCCTCATCAATTACAAGCAACAGACCCAGTGTGCAGCGCTGCCGCCTGTATGTTTGCCCGTGCTGGAGGATAAGAGACCTCTTGCTGGTATCAAAGTTGTCGAGTTGACACGCATCATAGCCGGTGCAGCTGCTGGAGCTGCCCTCGCATCTCTAGGCGCTGAGGTAATTCGCGTCAACTCGTCCAAACTCAAAGATTACACACCAGCTCAACCTTCTTCCTTGATGGCTGGCAAGGCAACCATCGACCTTGATCTTGAAGACCCAGCTGACCATGAGAAGCTGATGCAACTATTCGAACAAGCCGATGTTATCTTGCAGGGCTACCGTTTAGGTTCCTTGGGTCGTCGAGGCTTCGGTCTTAAAACTGCCCTTGAACTGGCAAACAAACGAGGAAAAGGAATCGTCTACGTTGATGAGAACTGTTATGGTCCTGATGGTTACTATGCTGAACGACCTGGGTGGCAACAAGTTGCAGATGCCGCAGCCGGAAGCTCATATGTCATGGGTCAGTCATTTGGCTGTCCCAAAGGCCAAGGTGTTCTCCCTAGTCTGCCCATCTCAGACATGTCAACGGGAATCCTAACTGCCCTAACCATTATATGTGGTATCCGAGACCGAACCAAGTTTGGGGGATCATATCATGGCCATGCCTCACTCACAGCTTATAACATGGCGACTCTGGATCCTGAAGTGCGGCTGTATCAAAGGGAGGTAGTTCAGAAGATCAACGACAAGTATCAATTTCCAACTTGGTCGAGTGATGTGCACGTTGCACCTCTGTACTATTCCATCTTAGATGCTTGGGGGAAGAATAGCGAGCTTATCAAGGATGAGAAGTACTATGTCCACTTCTTGGATTCCGTCTTCGGGTCTGACTTGCGCGTTCTTGGACCGGTGGTGCGGTATGATAAGGAGGACTACTCGCCAAAGTGGAACAGTCCGCCTGTGCCATTCTGTCATCATGAGTTCAGATCTTTCTCAGATGATTGAGTGTCGATACATGAGAGTGGCCTCTAGCTTAGCACGATGAAGTAGAAAGTTAAAGTTTATCCTATTCACAATTCTGACCATGCCATATATCTTGTCCATGAGATGGATTATTAGTGTTGCTAGCCGAGAATGTCTCCAGTAGTAGTTTCAACTTGATAAGCGGCTCCTATTGACTCAATCGCAATCATGTATAGGTGGCCAAGACGATCGGTTGCTCGCTTTGGAATAGGCATGTCCGAGGCAATTTACTAGAATAGTTTGAGACCTCCCAAGTGCTTGAAATTCTGAAGATCTAGGCGACTTCATCTTGATAGTAATCCATGTATCACTGCCCAATAAAGAACATTGGAACTGAACCAAACATCATGGCGATTGATCGAAGGCACAAAGCTCTCTGTTATCTTGCTCTAGTCAAAAGTCTCCCTCACTAAAATAACATACATCATATCCTAGCAACAGAAGGGCCACCTACACTGATGTGCTTATGCATCCTCTTGACAGCTTCCTGCGCATCGTCATTCATATCATGAAACCACAACCAGTTAAACCTTCCCTGCTGCAGCCTAGGCAGAATCTTATCCATATCGGCACCAGCCTCTTCATGCTGAAAGAAGATCATATGACCAACTTCAGCAGCCTGCTCCAGCTGCTTCTGCGCACGAGGGCGCCTAACAGAGTCGTACGCAGAAAGTCCTGCTTTTATATAAGGCGCCAGATCTGCGCCGTGTTCTGACATCTTAGCGACTTCTGCGAGAACGTTAGATAGAACCAGGGCGTCTTCTAGACCTTGTGCTGCTCCCGCGGCTTGGAAGGGTAAGGAGGCGTGAGCGCTGTCTCCGACTAGAGCTACTCGATCACGGAAGTATGATGCTGTGCGGAAATGGTGGAAGAAACCCCATTTCACGGGTTTGGCTTTGGCGAGGAGTTGTCGGAAGCGATTGTCAACGCCTGGGCCTTCAAAGTCGGCCATCATGGCTTCGTGTGAGATCGTCTCCGTAACAGCGCCCTTCAGCTTCCAACCATCAGGGGAATCGGCGACGCAGAGAAGATAATTGAACTCCTGTGGCAAGGAATGGTTAGCAATGTTACAACATGTCAGAGAATGGTAGACTCACATCACCTCCTGTGATACGATAGGTAATAGCGCTGCGCTTTGGTCCGAAATAGAACTTGGCAACGTCGGTTAGATCACCGAGGATCTCGTAGGCTTCCGACATGGGAATGACAGCACGATAGCAATAAGCACCTGCATACACAGGTGCGATCTGGCTGGGATATTGTTCCAGAACATGCGCTCTGACTGTACTCTTGATTCCATCTGCGCCAGCAAGAACTGAGCACTCAGCTGTTGTGCCATCTAGGAACGACAAAGTAACCCCATCAGGCCGCTGCTGGATATTCGTGAGACGTTTGTTGAACTTGACGTTTTCGATGGGGATAAAGCTGGTCATGATGTCGAGAAGTGTCTTTCGATGCGCCTAAATTGTATCAGCACTAGTTTTCCTGTTATTTCTGTCAACAGTACTTACAGATTTACGGATGTAATCGGGGTGGCCCCATCCAGAATGGCCGTACCAAGGCTTATCACGACCTTGTCTAGTCAGCGCAAAAGGTTCAGCTTTACAAGAGATTTCATGACTTACCGAGACCCTCTTCGAGTAGCATACCCTCGAAAAAGATATCCTGTGCTTTCTCACCCTTGTTTCCTACACAAATAGCCTCGTAGAGAGGTCGGAAACCAGGCTCAATGAGGTCCATCGTGCGCATGCCATTAGGGGCGAATCCAATGCCAGCGCTGGATCATGGTCAGCGATAGTTCAACAAACAACACTCCTTGCAACTTGCCCCACTGCCGAATACTCCTTTGCGTCTTCGTAGAGAGTAAATGAGATGCCCTTTTTGTGCAGAGCCATGGCCAAGGCGAGGCCACCAATGCCGGCACCTTCAAAGTCAGCTCATTTGGCATGAATGGGATATACGATGCAGGCTTACCAATGATGGCGACATGGATATCATTGCGGGAAGGCTTTGCCATTGCGTCCTGATTGTCCAAACTTGCGATAGTTGATGGTGAGGTTGTCTGATGTCGTGGTATCTTGTCGTGAGTAACAGGTTTGCAGTGGTTCAACGAACTGGTATATGAATATCGTCATCTACGTCCTTAGCCTCCAACCAAGCAAGACCTCTCTCACGTTGCGCAGCACGATTGAGCGCGGGGCAAGACCGGCACCGGCTCTCGGAGATTTCGCCCCAGAATCAGGTCACTACGATAAGAGTCAACAGAATGGAGAGATGGGGTTAAAGTTGCGGAGGGGAGTGTGAAAAATGTATCCCCGGATCTTTCCCCGGTCGTCGCATCCTCCACTTTCACCATGTCGTTGCGTGACTCGATCCTGAATAGGTCAAGACTTGTGAGACAGTGCAAGTCACAAAAGGTACACTGATCCGCTCTAGACGGGGCGTATTGATACGTTTCGGCTGAGCCGGCTCTGTTCCGCTATCTCCGCGTGTGACACCAAGACACGTACCAGCAGCTACAGACTAGTCCACCGAGACAGCAGTGAGTGCAAGGCCCGAAAGGCAAATGCATGAGCATTTTCGAGAAGTGAGAGGAACAATTGTAATCATTTCAAGATGACTTCAAGCAAGTATACAGCCAAGGTGCATAGGCCTTGGAGAGAAATCGTCACAGAAAAGCGAGCGATTCAAGATGCGCAAATTGAGAAACACTCAACAGCAGGCACGAACACCAGTTTGAATCATATCGTGTCTAAAAAGGTCGATATCGATATCTTAACAAGTCTCTTACGCGATGGGAAAGTTTCAGCCGTCGAAGTCATCCATGCTTACATCAGGAGGGAGGTTAAGATTCACAATTACAGATGTCTTCATGCTAACCGTCACTATAGAGCCTGTGAAGCGCAGAAGAAGGTAGCTCACTTCCTGTAATACTTCGAGGTCTGTCTCTAACATCTGTCATCAACAGACCAATTGCCTGACAGAAGTCTGCTTTGATGATGCGCTCGCGCAAGCTAGAAAGCTTGACGAGTTCCAACGAGAATATGGTCGACTAATAGGTCCATTACACGGTGTTCCAATCACTGTAAAAGACCAGTTCAATATCAAGGGTTTAGACACCACGTTAGGCTACGTCGGGAAGGCTTTAGCGCCAGCAGGGGACGATGCACCGCTCGTACAAACGTTAAAGAAACTTGGGGCTGTCATAATCGCAAAAACGAATCTTCCTCAGAGTATTATGGTAAGGTGGGATGCAAATGCCTAGACTTCACCATCTGACGAGACTTCTAGTGGTGTGAGACTGATAACCCTCTCTGGGGGCTGACAACTCATCCAGATGATCCGAAACTCACCCCTGGAGGCTCTTCTGGTGGAGAAGCAGCTGTCTTAGCATTGGGAGGCTCTATGATCGGTTGGGGAACAGACATTGGTGGCTCTATACGAATTCCATGCCACATGAACGGCCTTTGGGGTTTGAAGCCAAGTGTAAGTACACCTGATTACCTGGCTTACGGGAGGAATGCTAACAAACTTCAGAGTGGTCGGTTGTCTTATCGCGGTGTTGAGGTAACACTTGAGGGGCAACAGCATATTCCATCAGCGATAGGGCCAATGGCGAGGTCTTTAAGCTCTCTCAAACTCGTGACCAAGCTCGCGATTGAGGCTGAACCGTGGGCCATAGACCCTCAGCTACCGCCAGTTCCCTGGAGGGAGGATGTTTTCCAAAACCTTGCGACAAGACGGCTTGTCATTGGAGCAATGCTAGATGACGGCTTGGTAAAGGTGCATCCGCCTATCGAGCGGATATTCAGAGACCTGGTGGCAAAGTTGGAAGCTGCTGGACACGAAGTGATAGAGTGGGATTCGAGCTTGAACTCCAGCATTATTGACATCATGGTGAGAGAGGCTCCTCTACAAAAATGTGACAGGGACTGACTTGGAACAGGGTGGCTACTATTCCGCCGACGGAGGTGATGATATCCGAAGGGCCGTCGCAGCAGGCGGTGAACCATTCATTCCACAGATCAAAGCCTTCGTTAACCGCGGCACGCCAATCTCCGTCTTCGAATACTGGCAACTCAACAAGCGAAAGGTCGCCATCCAAGAGGCCTACCACGATATGTGGGACAACAAGCGATCGCCTTCTGGTCGCTCAGTTGATGTACTACTAGTACCTACCATGCCTCACACAGCGGTCCCCCATGGGTCATGTCGTTGGACTGGATATACCAAGATCTTCAACTTTTTGGATTACACTGCGTTGACATTCCCAGCTGGGAGGGCGTCTAAGGATGGGGATGATGCCTATTTCTGGGAGCATGTTCCGCGGAATGAGAGCGATGCTTGGAATCAACAGTTGTATGATCCTGTGGCGATGGATGGGCGTTACGTTGGGTTGCAGATTGTCGGACGGAGGTTTGAAGAAGAGAAGGTCTTGGGCGCGGCTCAGCAGATTCACAGCTTGTTATAGAAGGATAAGAAGATATCTGCCATGTATCATGCCCATATCTCCACCATATTGTAGTAAGCTCTGCTCCAAGCCTCAACTGTAGAACCATACCCAGCTTTCTTTATCATCTGTGTTGGTGGTCCCTGCACTTATTCCTCGTGGCATTCCTCCGTACGAACCCTGCTTTACATACACTCAGGCAATGTCCAGCTATGGGACCTTGACATAGATGAAAGTTTATATAAGTGCAATGCTGAATGTTTGACCAGTCTTCTTCAATACATAGTGCCTAAGCCTAGACGATTCAACCACGATGGCCATTCATAACAGGGCGTCTGGTTTGCAGATCAATACTCCTTCTCCTAATCTTCTCAACCGCTCCAAAAACACTAGCCACCAATTCCTTCTTATTCACCTTTCCCATAGCATTCCGCGGCAACCCTTCAACAATCTCCATATCCTGCGGAATCTTATATGCCGTGATTCTCGGCTTCAGCGCGCTCCTCAGATTCTGCAGACTCATCGATTCACCAGTCTTGTTGCTGAGAACAATCACAGCTGCGACTTTCTGACCCCAAGCTTCAGATGGTAGACCAACGACCGCGCACTCGTCGACTTCGGGGAGGGCAAGAATCTCGCGCTCGACTTCGAGGGCTGAGACTTTCTCACCACCTGTCTTGATTATATCTGCACTTCGACGGCCTTGGATGAAGTACGCTGGTCCTTTTGCCCAGGAGCCTGATTTTCCGAGACCAGATTCTGTCACTTCTCGTCGAATGGCGATATCGCCTGTCTTGAACCATCCATCGGTAGTAAACTCCTTCGCAGTAGCTTCAGGGTTGCGCCAATATCCCTTGAACACAGTAGGGCCACGAAGTTGAATCTCTCCAATACGCTCCTTTCCAGAGTGAGTATCGATCTCGGCACCATGTTCAATTACGGTTTGAACTCCAGTTTCGTCATCAGTTTCCATGAGACGCGCTTTAACGGATGGAAGTGGCCAGCCTACAGAGCCGTCAACGCGGTCAGTAGTCTCAAGACCACACGAGAGCGCCATTCCGACTTCAGTCATTCCGTAACGCTCGAGAAGTACATTTCCGCCCGTGAGTTGCATCCAGCCATCGCGGATTGGTTTTGGTAGAGCTGCTGAGCCGGAGATGTTAAGTCGTAGATTCTTTGGGGATACGGCTATTTTACCGGCCGCTTGCATGTCGTGTGATAAAGACTCATGGGCCTTTAGCATTCGCGACCAGATCGTAGGGACTGCGGTGAAGAATGTGATGGGCGTTTTTGTCTCATCTTTATGAACACCATTCGTCTTCCCAACGTGGCCATTTACTTGTTCGGTTGGTAGGAATGGTGCAGCCAGTCGCGTCCAGACAGAGTTCACGTTGAACGGGTACATGAACTCAATGCTGCTACCAGCCAGCAGCGGTGTGAGAAGAGCGTTGACGGTACCGTGGATGTGATGAAGTGGCAAGACATGCAAGAGCCTGTCATTGGGAGTATATTTCCATGCTTCCAGAAGACACTTTGCTTGGGCTGTGAGGTTTGTCTGAGACAGAACGACACCTTTGGGTCGTGCAGTTGTTCCCGAGGTGAACAGCATCATACCGCCGCGAGGTTCATCTGAGAAGTCACGCAATTTGACTTCTTCCTCAATCGTGGAGATGTTTCGTGTTCCCTCAAGTCCATAGAATAAGGGGGTTCTGTCCAAGCCTTCCATGAGTACTTCCTCAGCCTTGGGAGCATACTTGGCTGAGGAGATGAGAACAAGGGCCTCGCTGTTATTCATGATGTATCTTAGTTCCGGCGCAGGGAAAGAAGGGGCTAGTGGCACAGCAATGGCATTGCATGCGAGGATGGCCAAGAGTGTCACTAAGGGAATATTCATCGGGTTAGTGCTGAGAACAAAATAATGTGGTGGCGAAGTTGGAGTTTAGAGACGCACCAACATATTCATAACCACTTTCCACCATGAAAGCAATTCTCTCGCCCGAAATACTAGTATCGCATTTCCCAGTCTTGATGAGTAGCTGCTCTTTGGCGTGCGCCACGCTATTAAGCAATGAACTGTAGGAGAAGCTTGCGCCAGATTCGTTCTCCACTACAGCGACCGAGGACCCCTCGTGCTTCAGGATAGCCTCGAAGAAGGCTGTACGATGGAGACTGATAGTCATTGTCGATGAATTAGTCAAGTGAGAATATCTTCCTGAACATGCTAAGACAGAGCCTGCGACGTCTTTTGAATTGCTTTAACTTGAAGCTAAGAAACGCTACCCCAAACGTTGAGGAGGGTGATCGGGGAATCAGCGGGGACCGAGCGGGTCATTTTGTCAAATGTCAACTTGTGATTCATCTGACGTTAAATTAGCTAACCCGGGAGATCGGATATGCAAGATCGGCCTCTAAAAGTAGTTCCGATGAACCCGGCATCTGATCCGCCTGGGAACGAACGAGGGTATTAACTGGTCGATTTGTTATTCGACGTACAAGTGAAACCCCAACAATGATTAGATAGGTGAAACGAGACCGTCAGTCGTGCATGCATTTGTCTTCTTGTGATATTGCGTTCCACTTTGAGCACCATGTTCGACGACTACACCCGAGAGGGCTACATCTTCAATGCAGGGCCATTAGGACATATTGAAGGTTTAACCATCACTTCTCGTGGTATTCCAGCTGTGCACTACTTTGGCGGCCTTCCATACGCTCTCCCCCCGACCGGACAGTTGCGTTTCCATGTCCCTCGGCGCCTCCCCATAGACTACCAATACGGCACAGCGACTGAGCCAGGGAAATTCACAAGTGGTGCAGGAATTTGTCCCCAGCCTCTCAGTAGCAATACACCAGACCCTTCTATCGTCAGCGAAGATTGTCTGCAACTAAACATCTGGGTACCAGCTGGTCCTCGTCCCAAAGATGGCTGGCCAGTATGTTTCTATATCCACGGAGGTTTCCTTCAAGTCGGGACAAGCAACGCCAAGCCAGAAGACCTGGTGCCGCTTCTGAGCGAGTCTGCTTTTCGGGCAATCATGGTCCTGCCATCATATAGACTCAACGTGTTTGGCTTCCTCTCGAGCAGGGAATTAGCCGCCGAAGCGAGCTCTCACGGAAAACCTACAGGAAACTACGGTCTATGGGATCAAAGAATGGCTTTAGAATGGACGCACGAGAACATATCCTCCTTCGGCGGCAACCCCGCAAACGTCACAGTCTCCGGTTACTCCGCCGGCGCATACTCAAGTTTTCAACAACTAGCTCATGAGCTATTCCGCGTTCCTGAAGAAAAGGCGATCATAAGACGAGTGGCAATGTTCTCCAACAGCACAGGTGTCAGGCCCAAATCTCTACAGGATCAACAGCTACAATTTGATGAGCTACTAGGCAGACTCAGCATCGATCTGGATCTTCCGGACGAGGAGAAACTTAGCAGACTACGAGACGTTCACCATGAGAAACTCGTCCAAGTTCAAAGCGAAATGAGAATATCAGAGTTTCGCGTCTTAGCAGATAACGCTTTCTATCCAGCTGACCTCATGGATAAAATCAACAATGGAGAATTTGCCAAGAAAATGAAGAACCGCGGTATCACGCTTATGAATGGCGAGTGCGAGAATGAGCATATCATGTATCGTCGCTGGCGCACTCCTCAAGAGTCTTATTCCGCCATGTATCAACGCCTCTCAGCAGAATTCGCCCCAGAAGTTACCCAGAAGATCATGGACCACTACTGTGGACCCTCGAAGAAATTGCCAACAGGGTACACAAACTGGGAGGATTTCTTCGGTCGCGTGTACGCCAATATCCAAGTCCACTATCTTCAGCGCGGCTTCCATAACGCCTTATTCGCAGGGGGTTTTGAAGCCGGTAAAGACGTTTTTCGTTATCGGTTCGAGAGGAGACTTGATTGTGTAGCGGAGAGGATTCCATCTGAGTGGGGAGTTACGCATCTCACTGACATCCCTATTTGGTTATGGGGAGGTGGATACGAAGGGGGTCTGAGCGCTCGGGAGAAAGAGTGGTTGAAGGGTTGGAATGAGGGTTTTGCGGCGTTTGTTAAGGGAGATGAAGTCAATTGGGGAACTACGAAACCTACAGATGTGAGAAGATGGAGGAGTGATGGTGAAACCGATGTTTGGGAGGATTGTTTGTGGGAGGATGGTCTTGAGTTTTGGAGGCTCGTTAATTCAGGGCCTGCAAAGAAAGAGGGAGACACGGAGTACCAAGAACATGACAGTCAACTCTAAGAACAGACCAGGATTTACTCACATAAATAATCATCTCTATTACTATAGATCCCGTATCTCAAGAATATTAAACAACTCCCATTCCACGACGGGTAATGAAAGTGATGCTCCGTCTGAAGACAACTCCACTACCCTATACAGCCGGGTTTTAATTTTTGACTTGGTGATCGGACGTAAGGCAAAGATTGATAGCTGAATATAGTACTGATCTTGCTACTCACTTCAGTATTCTTAATCCAGTGCGTATGTATTGTTGAGTCCATTTCGTATCTCTAATGTCTTGTCACTGTTTTCTGTTCCTGTACAGGCTGAGAATCACCCTGGCCCTGGGAGCAAGAAAACTGCTGATATTAAGCCAGGGTGCTAAAATTAACTGATCTAAAGGTCTATCAAGATATACTAAGCTTACCTTAATCTTTTTATTCCTCAGGATAAGGGTCCTAAGTTTTCTTGCCTCCCCTAGCCTGGTCATGGGTCTGCACTGTACAAACGCGTTATACCAATCATCTTGCCTGTAATTGAAGCCACAAGCCATAATGGCGGGGTCAAGAGCCCAGACTCCACTGAACCCGATAACACTTCGCTGATAAGACCGGGCTCTGGGCCGAGATACCCCGCTAGTTCCCAGAGACCTTTCTATAACACTGTCCAAGTTCTCGCTCGCTTCCCCGAAGGACCCGGCATCTTCGGCTCCCTTTCCCTTCCCATTCTCCAACCCCACATTTTGTATTCTCACGTTAGCTCGTAATGCCAGAACAGTCCAGGAAACCCTCAGACCAGGAGCAGGATCAATCAGAGACGGGTCCACCGACAAACAAGCGAAGACGTATTGGTTTGGCATGCAATGCCTGTCGGTCACGCAAGTCTAGGTATACTACCTTTTACTATCGAATAGTGCCTCAATGGAGCTGACATAATGGTAGATGCGATGGGCAACGCCCTTCATGCTCGTCCTGCCTGTCCCTTGGCTTCGACTGTATGTACGAACCTGGTGATTCTGCCACGAATGTCATTGTTCGCAAAGACTATGTCTCGGATCTCGAACAGCGTGTCAGCTCTGTTGAGCATAATCTTCAACGGTTGAACGATGTTCTCAAGGGCCACCTCTCGCCCTGCAGCAACACAAATACTTCACCATGTCACCACGGAACCATCAACGTCAGTCACTCTATGCCTTCACCTGCACCGACTGCTCCGACCAAAGCGTCAGCGCCATCGGGAGCAGGCACGGGGACATGTGCTACAAGTCTGGAAGAGCCTCAAGATGAGGAAGGTATTCCCAATGGAATGGCCATGACGTTTGTGGAAGAAAAGACCTCTGCGTTCTATGGCGAAGCCTCCAACATTAACTTCACGCAACTTCTTCTTCGCGCCATCGCTGCTGTGCATCACTCACCAGGCGCACCGTCTGCGTTGGACAGAGCCTCTGTGTTGGGAGAAAGTGTTATTGCGAGTGTTTCCCAAAGTAAAAGCTCTCTCGGAGGCTCAGCGACACCACTGGACTCGCTGCCCACTGCCTTACCATCCGTTGAAGAGATGGACACTCTACTCGATCTCTACTTCGATACAGCTGGTGTTGTCTTCCCCTTCATCCATGAGGGGACCATGAGGAGTACATACAACGAATGCAGGCTCAATGGTTTTACAAGAGCTCGCAGAACCTGGCTTGGAACTCTGAACATGGTATTCGCCATGGCGAGTAACTTTGACAGGGACTACACTACATCATCCAAGAAGCGCTTCGAGAGGTCCAACGCATTCTACAAAAGAGCACTGGGTCTTTGCGGCGAACTATCGAAGCGTGTTATAAGTCTCGAGATAGTTCATTACCTGATCTTGGTCGTTCTTCACTGCCAGGGAACTTCGCGCTCTGTGCAAGCCTGGAACAACTACGGCCTTGTTATCCGATCAGCTATGGCACTAGGACTTCACACCGAGTCCACTGAGAGGGCGCTTGATCCTGTACAGAAAGAATATCGTCGCCGGACTTGGGTGGTCATATACTGCCTTGACAAGGTGCTCAGCACTGCTGTGGGTAGACCCGCGAGTATCCCAGATGAGCAGATGACGCGGCGAGAGCCAGCATCTGGATGGTCGCCATCAACTTCTGGCGACGCCGCCGATCTACCCGGTGATTTCTTGGCTGTGTCATTCAAGATGTATCAGGTGATGAGCAAGTCTCTCGTCATTCAGTACGGCGCAAATCTTGATCACGACTCGGACCCTGATGAGATGGCCCATCTCAAAGCCTCAGGTGAACTCCGGAAACAACTTCGGCTCTGGGCGGCGAATCTACCGCCACACCTTCAACTATGCGACGCTGAGTCGGATGTTCTCTCTCAGAACACAAAAGCGAACAGACTCCGTGTTATTCTTACCATGAGATATCATAATCTAAGTATTCTCATACATAAACCACTGCTCAGCGCTACAATACGACATTTATTCCGACAGGATGGCACGGCGAATAAAACTTCATCGTATTTAATACAACTCGCTATGGCGGAAGCGCATGAATGTATCAGGTCGGCACAACTTACAATTGATATTGTTCATTCCGTCATCAGTGTAGATTCCACGAGTAAGAACAACCTTGGAGTATGGTATTTCACGCTCTACTATGGTGAGTTTACCGTGTTAGGGATGAGGCAGTATGCTGATTCTTTCCTTTAGTCTTCACTGCATCACTGGTTATCTGCGGGCGATTACTCTGGGCACAACATGGAGAAACTGCAGTTGACGAAGCATCCGTCAGTCACATGAAGTTCCTCCTCAGCAAAGCAGAAACAATATTCTTGAATCTGGATCACGAAAACAGTCTTGTGCTGAGTTGTCTGGAATATATTCGTAGACTCTCGAGAATGTGCGGGATCAAAGGTTCGTTCCCGATACCCCATGCTTTGAAGTTATCTTGTTAACACAGCTTTAGAAATTGCCCCCGATGCTACATCGGCTATGGTTCATGATAATGGATCGAGTTCTACGGGTTCTGCGGACGCTATGTCTTTCAATCTCGATAACATGGATCCTTTTCAGCTTTTTGCGTCGGAAATGTTTGATCCGGCTATTTTTGAACATTTTCATCAATCGCCTGTTGATGGTATGAGTTTTGTGAATGGTTTATGGGAAGGGTTTCCGTGTGGAGGATGAGACGGCTACCATAAGAATATAGCAAATCTGGACAGCTCATGATGTTATGTTCAATTGATTACAGCCTTCGCAATGAGTGCTGGTGTAACTTCACTTGCAACGACGCTGAACCTATCTGAAGAACTCTTAAATCTTTTCCATAAGAACCGTATATAAAATATTACTCAAGATCCTGACTGTTTGATGCTAAATTTCTCTTTCATTTTAAGACCATCTCCTGATGATGAACAAAAGTTGATTACCCTTGAAGACGGTCTGGACTTCACTAGGCTGTCAGTATGTCTCAGCCGGAATGGGCCGATCTAACTCCCCGGCTTACCCCACGTTACCATGAGTCATGCGGCCCTTGCGGGCTTGACAAGGTCTTACCTGATGATAACTAATTCCTATCTACCGGATCGTAATTGCGGAGCTTCGGTCCGATTGTTAGATAGCCTCTTGTATAATAATTCAATGTTGTTATGCACAAGTTGGACACATCGAATTATATCAATTAATTGGTATCAGCCAGCCCATCAAGTCAGAATAATTCCCCGCTTCTTAGTCCACTCCTCATACCATGGCGCGTCTCGAAGATCCCACTGCTCTTACTCAACTTCCACTGGAAGAGACCGCCCGAGTGCGATACAGCTCCTCTGAGCTGCAAGATTACTTCAAAACTATCAAACTTCCACAGAGATTTCTAGACCTTGGCAATAGCGTGCTGAAAGACCCCTCACTCGCCCGCACAAAAGAACATGGTCTCCCGCTCTTGCAAGCCATAACACGCTATCACACATGCAATGTTCCTTTCGAGAATCTCGTCCTTCACTATGATCCTCATAAAATCGTCACTCTGGACCCCGCAGAACTATACACCAAGATTGTAACACGACGTCGAGGAGGGAGGTGTATGGAGAACAACATCTTTCTCGGCACTGCTCTTCGCTCGCTTGGCTATGAAGTGCGTAACTGTGGTGGTCGTGTCTCACGCGCAATGAGTCCCTACCCAGAAGTCCGTAAGAACCAAAGCGCCACTTACGATGGGTGGAACCATATGCTTCTTCTTGCACTGCTGGGCGATGAATGGTATGGCGTCGATGTAGGCATGGGTTCCATGGGACCTAACCTCCCTTTCCCGCTACAAGACGGCTTCGAGAGTCTCAGCATTGCACCGCGCATGATCCGTATTCAAAAACGCTCTATCCCAGAGACATATGCTACAGTCCCTTCTCACGGGACTAAAACGTGGTGTTATGACGTCTGCTATAATCCAGCGGAGAATGAAAAGACATGGACACCTGTGTATTGTTTCACTGAGACGGAATTCTTACCCCAGGACTATGAGGTCATGTCTTGGTTCACATCGACAAATCCGAGATCATTCTTCACCAGGTACATCACTTGCACCAAGATGATTATGGATGAGGACAAAAAGGTGATTATTGGAAACCTCACCCTGTTCAAGGACACTGTCAGGGAGACGATTGGTAGTGACCGCAAGGTTGTTAAGAAATTCGAGACGGAAGAAGAGCGTATCCAGGGTTTGGTTGAGATTTTTGATGTCAATTTGACAGAGGAGGAGAGAATCAGTCTTCCTCAGGAAAAGAGACTTGGCCAGAGCAAGGAATAAGAGGAGCATGCTTATTCAGATCGGGAGACCATTTAGGGCAGTACATCATGAATTCTGGCAGTGTTTATAAGCACCTTTTGTACCTCAAACTGGTGAAAATACGTAGTGAATTTATCCAGGTAAGAATCGTGCCGTGAACAAGATGTTTGGCCATAATTATGACTTCCTGTCACGCCGTCGACATGGCCTGCGACCAACCCCCATATCTTCACATATGCTCTTTAACAATGGCTATACCCTCGTTCTAAATTTTAGGAATCTCCGACTTCTGTTTCGCTTACCACACGCATCTAGTCATACTTGAGCCAACTCATTAAATATCACAGGATGATTCCATATCAGATATGTCCATATCTTTAGTATCGTTGCTACCGCCGGCCGATACGATGGATGATACAGCAGAGATCTCATTATCCGATGTGTCCGTTTCTTCCCCGCATCTTAGAGATACCAGAACTTCAATGTCGGGCCAGTGTACCCGATCCAGACTCCTTTGAACTACCGACTAAGATGATCATGGGAAACCTACTAAGCTAGCTTCTTTACCCCGCAAATAGTTGACCCATCACTGGGAACCAACGCTAGCAAGGCCCTGGCATGGCAAAGATAAGTATGCCGATTTCGGCTTCTTACCCGGATAAGCCATCGACTCGGCCACTTGAATAAGTAACAGATCAATGTAGGATAGCAAGACTCGAGATCATCTGGGCTCTCAAAGTCATCGATATTTTCTACAAACAATTCTGAAAAGCATAGCGAAATTGAGCTGCTCTTGAAACGCAAATATGACTCCCTGCCGATTACCCCCACCAGTCGATATCCCCAACTCGCCAAACACCGTTCAAGTCTACATCATCGACACAACGAGCTTCATGAGCGGGTTCCCCGCCTCAACGTTCGTGGAACCTCTTGTACCTGGTTTCGACACCATCAACGTCGGATCATACTCGTTCCTCATCAAACACCCCGGCTCCAACACGAATTATGATACCATGGTATTTGACCTCGGCGTGCGAAAGGACTGGGAGAATCTCCCAGAGACTTTTGTCGCCGGCATCAAGTCAAGCGGATGCAAGATTGAAGTGCAAACAGACGTCGCCTCAATTCTGCGCGAGAATGGACAGGATCTAGATGACGTTGGGGCTATCATCTGGTCTCATTGGCATTTTGATCATGCTGGTGACCCACAGACCTTCCCGAGGACAACGGATCTCATTGTTGGCCCAGGGTTCAAGAAGAATATGATACCTGCTTATCCCACTGTGAGGGACTCGCATGTCAATGAAACAGCATGGGAGGGTCGTGAGTTGATAGAGATCGACTTCAAAGGGGAAAAGAGTCTGAAAATTGGCAAATTTGAGGCCTATGACTTCTACGGAGATGGGAGCTTTTATCTCTTGAGTTCGCCAGGCCATGCAGTCGGGCATATATCTGCTCTAGCTCGCACAACTGCTGATCCCCCTTCCTTTATGCTTCTAGGCGGAGACATTGCTCATCACTGTGGCGAGTTCAGACCATCACCATATACCCCCCTACCCGAGATGATTTCTCCAAATCCTCTCGGCCGAAACCTCTCTGCGTGCCCTGGAAGACTCTTCCTCAACATTCACCCCTGGAAAGACCCAGAGAGACCTTTCTTTGACCCAACAACTGAGCCGGGATGGCATCTTGAAGCAGTAGAGGCAAAGGAGAGTATTGACAAGTTGATTGAGGCAGATGCTTATGATAACATCTTTCCTGTCATGGCTCACGATATGACCTTGGGCGAGACCGTGGAATTGTATCCTAAGAAGGCTAATGACTGGATGGCGAGAGGTTGGAAGGAGGCGACACGGTGGGGTTTCTGTGGAGAGTTTACGCCCATGGAGGCGCTGGATGCTAACGGACAGCCTGCGCAGATTACAGGGTCTCATGAGATTCACGAATCGACGGAGGCTGGTTCAAAGATTGTGTCAATTGTGCATCTTGAGTATAAGGGGGAGGAGAAGAAAGTAGAACTTCATAATCTACCGCTATGATGAAAGCTGGTTACGTTTAAATTCAAGTCCTTTTCCTAATGCAAAGAAGTGAATGCATTGCTGTAGTGCGAGGAGCTGTTGAATGTCGCGCAAGTTTGGACGCGACCTAGCCACTGATATGTGAGTTATGGGTCATAATGAATGTGATTCGTAGTAGTTTGCTATGCATAGTTATTCGTACTCTTCTCACAAACCAAATCACTTCGCTGCGATGCGCGTTCGTTCATGATCTCAAGCCAGCTGAGCACCTTGTCTATTCTGATAGTATATGCAAATAGGTCTACTATCTATTTACCAATATTCCTCATCGCGACTTCATTATACCGATCTCCCTGCGGTTTCAAAGCATCAACCAACTTCCTCATATCCTTGACCTCCTGCTCCGTAAGCTCTATATCTCTAGACGCAAAGTTCTCTACCAAACGCTCCGGCTTCGTCGTACCTGGTATCGAAATCATGCCCTGCGCCGCTACCCAAGCAAGAGCAACCTGAGGCAATGTACACTTCTTACGCTTGGCGAGCTCTCTGAAACCATCGGCGATTCTCTTGTTAGCGTAAAAGTTCTCGCCCTGCCATTTAGGAACTGTGGAATGTGTTAGTAGGTATGCATGAACTGGGGGCGGGAAGACTGACTCTGGCGTCTGTAATCTTCGGGGGCAAAGTCTTCGGGCGTTTGGTAGGGGAAGTTCTCTACGAGCCATCCGTGGCCGAGGGGACCGTACGCTATGAATTCGATGTCGAGCTCACGAGCTGCATCGATTAGACCGTCTGTCTCGTGGATTGTTTCGAAGGCGGAATATTCTGCTTGCACCGCGTCGATTCTGGCGACTTGTCAAGTTAGTAATGTGAGTCTTGGTAACTCTATAGATTCGCCGAGATCCCTACTTGAGTTTGCCTTCCGCAGCGTTTCAGCAGAGCATTCAGACAAGCCGATATACTTTGTTTTGCCTTGTTGACGGAGGGAGTCGAGGGCGGGGATGGATTCTTCGAGTGGTGTATCTAGGGACTTCTGTCAGCATATACTTAGCTAGAAAGCATTTTGGAAAGTCGCTGACTCGGATCCATGCGGTGGATATAGTATAAGTCGGGAGTGAACCCAAGTCTTTCGATTGTTCCCTCGATATATGTCTTGATGTGTTCAGCCGAATTCGTCACTGAGCCGTCTTCAAAAGCAGCAATGCCGCACTTTGATGCTACTATTAAAATGGTTAGTCATAAAATACATAGCGCCGCAAGAAGTCAGGGCCGTACTGAAAAGCTTATCGCGACAGTTATGTTTTCTGATGAAGTCGCCCAGGATCTTCTCATTCTTTCCAGGGCCGTAAGAAACCTTGAATCAATTGGTTAGTCGCTATTGGTCAGGGGGCAACGGGACGTACAGCAGTATCCCAAAATGTACAACCCTGCTCCAATGCTTTAAGCAACACGGGCTCGGCCTCATGGTAGCTGAGGTCGTTGCCGAGTGCGAAGCTGATGCCCATGGCACCAAAGCCCGGCGTAGGGACTTGCAAGTCTCGGAAACGCATTGACTTGACCATTGCTGAGGCTGTCTGTTTGCAGGGGACGTGGTGTCGTGTGAGACTGATGAAATTACAGCGGTTTGGTTGGTAAGTGGTGATACAATGCGACGAGATTAGCGTGTCTTTACAAGGAATAAGGGTGTTGAAGACCGTAAAGAAAGGTTTACCGGGTTGCCATTCCGGTTACGCGACATGAGGAGTGCTGATACAGTGTTTCGGCAAGCACCGGGGAACATATCCTGTCGGGGAGCATTCGGCTATGGCGGAATGGGTTATCTAAGCCTGACAACAAGACCTCAGCGATAAGGTTTACAAAATCTGGGGTAAGATCCTTGCTAGCCAAATATGATTATCAGCGTCTCACACAGTATCGCTGGAAACCAAGACGAAAGGCACTGAAATGCCAATTTTTGCAAGCGATGGAACTCGTAGTCTGTTAGCGGTATGGTAACGACAGCATATCCAGTCTCTTGAACAGTTGAATCCTCACATCGGGAACAGCTGAGAGATAGTAGTCTCCGATCTGTATCCATTGCCTTCGGATCTTTCTTCATTGGGTACCAACAAGTATTTGTATCTCTTGTTCAACCTTTAGCATACTCCCTCTCTTGCAAGTTGATTTGAGTCACTAAGGGAGGCGTTCAATATGAGTCTGTATTCTAGCAGAAGGCTCAGTGGTTTGTAAAATAGGCGCTATTGCATGAGTTCGTGGTCTTAATGCCCTATGCTTTCTAAGTACTGTAATTGCTATCTTATTCAGCTACCTGCGCCTTTGGGCGATCTCACCTTACACTATCTAGAGGTCTAGCACTACTCATTTCAACTGATTTCCAAGTGCCTTTGTCCAACAGGCTCAATCCCCTAGCAGACAAATCATGCTAAAGCCGGAAATATCCTTCTTAATCTCAGTGCTGCCAATTCTAATACTGCTTGAGCAGTAGGTCCGTTCCGTAACACCTTCACGAGGCAGAAGGCGTGCATCTGTCCTTCAGCCTTGATGACAGATGCATCAACCCCGAGGCCCTGTAGCCTTTGGCCAAATGCGACGCCTTCATCAACCAGGGGGTCAACCGTTGATAGAAATATACTGGTTGGAGGAAACTTGGACAAGATATCATCCGGGAGATGTGTCAGGGGAGAAGCCAGTGCTGTTTTTCTGTCGCTCTCGCTCGGGATGAACGTATCAATCATCCAATCCATTGTAGCCTCTGGTAGGAAAGGCCCGCCCTTGAATGTGCTGTATGATGGATATTTCTTGTGTGTCACAGTAACAGGAGCCCAGAGAACGATCTGACCGATTTTGGCGGGTAATTGTCGCTGCAAAGACATTTGCATCATGGCAATGGCCATGTGTCCTACAGATGATCAGCACTTAGTCGAAGCTGGCCTATTACACACAACATACCTCCAACACTATCACCAGCCAGAGCAATCGTTTCAACCAAAAGATAATACTCCGTTCCATGACGGATCATATACTCCAGAACTTCATAGCTCTGCTCAAATGGGAACGGAAACGTTCTATGTGGTGCAAGCGTGTAGTCCGGAAAGACTATGGCAGCTCCAGTTCGCCGAGCCAAGTCCTCGACTAACACGGCAAACGATTTGGCACTTGGACATATCAGCTTGATTGACAAAAGTAATATACAAGTAAGGAGTCATGCTTACCTTCCCATGACCCAGCCGCCACCATGGGTGTAAAAGATCATTGGAAGTGGCTTGTTAACCAGAGCCTTTGGTCTAAACAGTGTCACAGATGTCGGGCCATATTTCCCCCCAACTTTAATTACCTGTGTGGCAATATCATCCGCTGGCTCATGGCGCTGTAACTCCTCCAGATTCTCAAATGCCTTGTCTGGACCTCCAAGCTGATGAGGAGCAGGCAGGCCATCAATTGCGGCCGCAAACTTAGCGTTGATGGGGTCGAGATTAACCATGGCGACTGAATGGACCAATGAAAGAGTCTATGAGGGTTGTATCTTCGTCAACGATGAACGGTCATACCTCCAAACACCAAACAGACTTGAGACTATAAGCTTCTCATCTTTCCCGGCTGGGGCGCGGTACTGCTGGATTTCATGAATTTTGGTTCGGAGGTTCGATCTACTTGCCGGAGGTTCCCCAGTTCCCCGGTATCTCTACACCTTTACGCCTTTGCGTGGAGTCTTCCCCGCATCCGCGATGTACGCTAAAGGAAATGGCCCCTACTTAGCTTGGCCATTATCTTGATATAGTTTGGCCTGTCACTTGGGGAGTGTGAGTAAGGGCAAGCTAGCTGTTGCTTGGCGGTACGGTCCCTGGTCGGATGCTGTGGAGATGAGAGGATCTCATTTCGGTACTGGTGTTAGGTGTTGCCTTTGGTCACTGGATTCCGGTGAGGCCTTACAGAGACTGTTTCGACAGTGACTAGAATGCAAAAATGAACTTTTAGTCGTATTATTCTCGCTATCAAGCCGTAAACATATTCCTCGCAAAGCTTGAATGGATGTCTTGCTCGGCGGTCTATCAATACAGGGCTTCTGTATATCTGGCAACATGCCAACTTGAAGTTCCAAAGATGGCGAGTTAGGATATCCCTAGCACCAAGCTCCTGATTTACCGCCTTTGGGTCCCAACCTTCCAGGCGGTCCTTACCTTGTGCAACTCTCGACAGTACGACCTGGACTAGCACAGACCTAGAATGGCCACATCTACCAGCCCATAGGTCTTCTATTCTGGGTATACAAACAGATACAAGCCGCCCGGACTGATGAGAGCCATATCTTCGAGAATTGTCCGCTTAACTTGAGCGGTAGCCGATGAAGCCGAACATATGCTTAGGTTAAGATAGAGTCAATGATACAATATATCAAGCTTTATCAGGTAGCCATAAGTAACTGCAATACGCCAAGATTTCTACGTGGAGTTACATCTAAACGAGATTCTGGGGTCCTCTAACCGAGACCCACGGACCAGATACCGGGTTCGTGGTCGGATATCCCGAGATACCAAACTTGACCCCGGTAACGAGTCTACTGTGCACTATAACGTCCCATTACGAGTAATTCTTATCATGATATACAGTTAGAAGATAGAGTTTATCTTGCATACCTGGTACTTTGGTCGTGGAGCTGCTGTAAGATGAGATACTTATCAGATTCCTTGAAACTGGATACGGACAAATATGTATTACATATCTGTAACTCCAGCGCGGTAATTGGTCGGGGAGATGTGCTTTTTCTCGCTTATACGCTGTAGGCTACTTATATTCTCACCCCCTAATCTGAGTTAGTGGCTTATCCGATCGGTCGAGACTCGTCAGCTTGGAGTTATCTCTCCCTAGCTACAGTGCTAAGACTTTCCCCCGCTTTACCCCAGCATTGCAACTGTGCATACGGAGCACACGGGACCCCTAGCCTAGCCAGGTATATATACCACTATTCACTTCATCCCATCATCTCCAAGCTGCACTCATCTTTCAACAATGGCATCTCCAACAATTTCCTCCATGGACCAGTATACATCTCCCTCCAAAGACGAGAAGATCTCACCTCACCATGGTGAGGCTGGTGGCTCTGATACCGAGAAGGGGGAGTCACGGGAGGTCTTTCAGGAGAACGTTGATGGTGTTGAGTTCAGAACCGTCAGTTGGCAGCGCGCCACTGTGGTCTTTCTCAAGATCAACTTTGCGATGAGTATCCTTGCTATCCCTGGTGCTCTTGGTGCGCTAGGCTCTGTTGGAGGATCTCTGTGCATCGTCGGATACACTTCGCTCAATGTTTGTGAGTACATGTATCAATCTTTTGAGCTTGGAGCTAATGGCTTTGCGTGTAGATACCGCCCTTGTTCTTGGCGATTTCAAGCACAATCATACCGAATGCCACAGTAAGCAGCGAAGCTCCGACCGAGAATGAACAGCCACTTATATGTCTTTAGCACTAGCTGATATGATGGGCCTCATCTGGGGTCGTTGGGGTCGTGAACTTGTCGGTATACAGATCATCGTCGCCCAAGTCCTCATCTCAGCAGGCGGTATAGTCACATCAGCCATTGGTCTCAACGCACTATCCGATCACGGAGCATGCACCGTCGTATTCGCCCTCGTCTCAGCCATTCTTATCACGCTCTTCTCGTCGATACGCACATTCGCCCGCCTGGGTTGGCTAACCTGGTTCGGCTTCATCACATTCGTCCTCGGAGTGTTTATCTTCGTCGTCGCTGTGACGCAAGTCGACAGACCAGCTGCAGCGCCTCAGACCGGTGACTTTGAGCTCGGCTGGGCACCGATTGCGTATCCGAGCTTTGTTGTCGGTATGATCAACGCGACAAATATCTTCATTAGCACCTGCGGCTCTTCCATGTTCTTACCTGTTATATCTGAGATGAAGAGACCGCATGATTATCGCAAGGCTTGTCTTGTGGCTGGCTTCATTGTTGGAGCTATGTATCTCTCTTTCAGCCTTGTCATTTACAGATGGTGCGGGACTTGGCTCTCGACACCCGCCTTCGGCAGCGCTGGTCCCCTCATAAAGAAGATCGCTTACGGCGTCTCTTTGCCCGGACTTATCCTTGGCGTTGGTATCTATCAACATGTCGCTGCTAAATATGCCTTTGTCCGCATCTTGCGAGATTCTGAGCACTTGCAAGCCAATACCTTCACTCACTGGAGCACCTGGCTTGGTATCAACCTGGCCCTGGGGACTGCAGCCTTTGTCGTGGCTGAGGCTGTGCCAATCTTGAACTATCTTCTCGGTTTAGCTGGCTCTCTGTGCTTTGCGCCCTTTAGCCTGGTATTTCCGGCGCTACTTTGGATGTATGACTTCAAGAGTTACAAGACTGGGACTCTGGATCAGAAAGTGAAGTACGCCTTGCATGTGCTCATTATGATTCTTGGATTTTATATGATCGTGGCTGGCACGTAAGTACTCACTTATTCTCCATCTCCTCCCATGCGATGTACTAACCAGATATTCCAGTTACTCTGTTGGTGTTTTGATCAAAGAGGCATTTGACACTGGGGCTATTGCCAAGGTCTTTGACTGTGCCGACAATTCGGGTTTCGTGCAGTAAGATCGCACTGATTGTACGGGTCACATGCGGAGTTATGTGTCGGAGGCTCGTGGTGTTCCAGTTTACGATCTGGTGTTATGTTAAGAAATGGGCGACAGATAAAAGATGAGCAGAGGGGTTAACCTTTGCATTTTCTCGCATGGAACGCGTAGCTTAGACGAAGTCGCCATTTGCTAATTAAACATCTGCATCAACTTCATATGTACTGCCTGGTCAATTGCCCTTGACTGATTTTCTCGTCCTCACATATGGTCCCGGTGACATGAATCGTCAGCATACTGTGATGTAGTCTCTCAAAGCGCTCTTTATCTAAAATAGTTCGAATCTCGTGCCAGCTCCATCCTCATTAAATGACACCCGGAAACACCAGACACAGAATGAAGTTCAGCTTTAGCAAACAATCTCTCTTTGAGCTTGGAAAATACTGTTCTTCGAACGAATGTGCATTATGACCTAATCGATCTCTATCTTGAGCCTCCCAATACCACGGTCAACACAAGCCTGTAGAGCCCGTCCCTTTTCCTTCTCAAGCAGCGCTGTGCTCTTGTAATCAACCTTCCCCTCACAGACTGTGACTTTACAAGCACCGCAAGCTCCAGATTTACACGAGTATAATACATCAAAGCCCGCGTCATTGAGTACGTCTAGTAGTGTCTTGTTTGGAGGAATCGTCATCGTTTCGTGTCTGTTCGAGTCCGGCTCATCGACTTGGACCTCGAAGGCTTCACCAAACTCACCACCTCCACCGTTACCGAAATCCTCAAAATGAAGCATGTGTTCTGGATATCCAAGTTCATTGGCAATATTTGCACATTCTTTCATCATGCCTGAAGATCCGCACGAGAATATGCGTGCGTTGTATGTCCCATTGTGGCTGGGCTTCGGTATGACGTTTCTAATATCGAGTCGTTCACTCTCTGATCGACAATAAAAAGTGGTTTTGTCTTTCGGAAGTTGATCAAGAAAGGCGGCCTCTCCAATACTTCGAACGGCATAATGAAGATGGTATGGCAGGCCTTTGCTCTCCCAGTCACGCATCGATGGGAGAAAGGCCGTTATTCCGATCCCTCCGACGATCAGAATACGTGTCAAGCTCTCGGTGCATTTTTCGTCATTTTCTTGCGCACCAGGGTTTATTCCAGGATACATTTCAATCTCGTCGCCAATATTCAGCTCGTTGTGTAAATAGGCCGAACCTCCTCGTGATTGTCGATCGAGAGACACGCCCAGGCTAAACTTGTATATATCGCCGTCGACAATCGAGTACGATCGCTCAAATTTGGTTTCGCGTCCGAATATGATCTGAGCAAAAGCGTAAGGTTCGAATGCTGGGTTGGCAAGAGTTAGAGGCTCCTTCAAGGCAAATGTGAGCATCCTCACACGCTCAGCGACGAGGCGAGCGTCAACCAGAGTGTATGTCTTTGGAGCACTCCTCAATCTCTCTTTAGCAATATCCAGAAAGAGATCTGTCATAGGAAGTTGCGTGCATTCCGCCAACAGATGAAGGGAGACATTTCTCGCTCTGATGACGCGCTGGACGTTCAAGACAGACCATTCAGGATACGGTCGATCTAGTAAAGAGATCGTGTCTCCCTTACAGATATTGCCTGTTTTCAAGACCCGCATGTTCCAGCCTGCTCGTCCTGTTCGTATCGTCCGTTTTAGAGCCCTCGGCCATTTGAATCGGGAGTTGAGTTTGAAGCACGGATGACGTGGTTCGCTAACCTCGAGAAGAACGTCTTTGCCAAGTTGGTATATGTCGCCGATACAAACATTGTCGTCGTTCATGTTCGTGGTGACAAGATTCTCGCCGTATGCTCCGACATCGTACAGATCTGGCTCTGGTGGGTTCTCGGCTCGCCAGTCTGGGTAGTGGTCTGGGTTATACTGATGCACTGCGCGCTCTGTGCCGCCGTGTCTGCTGGAAGCGTGTTCGTCCCCCAGCACGCCTGTCGCACTGCAGAATATAGGTCCATCATGTTGCTGTTTGTAGATAGCAGATGTGATTTCACCTCCAAGGGCGCCTTTCTTGACTCTTCCTGCTCTGACTTGCAAAAGAGCTCCGGGACTAGGAATAGGGGCAGGATCCAGATGGGACACAGTCTCCTTCGGGATATTTTTTGTTGACGGAACACCCATTGTACCCTAACTTATCCAAAAAGAATGGCTGTCTGTATTACTCAATCGACACATCCTCTTGTCATATGAAGTCTTATCGACAAAACCGCTGTACTAAAATGTATGGCTCTCTCCATTTTTTTTATTACCCGACCGTTACGCGGAAGTTCCGATGACACCGGGTAACTTACGGAAACTT
The DNA here is from genome assembly GCF_020744475.1 of Fusarium redolens. Classification (NCBI taxonomy): domain Eukaryota; kingdom Fungi; phylum Ascomycota; class Sordariomycetes; order Hypocreales; family Nectriaceae; genus Fusarium; species Fusarium redolens. The sequence continues at coordinate 117,257 of NW_025763690.1, read as the reverse complement.
CCGCGATGCTTGACCGCAGTGATCGTGGTTAGACCAGTGCTCTTGTCCAATCAATCTCGGAATAAAGTGCGATGACTAATATTACATGCGGCCCTCGAGATAGTTGGGGAAGCGGATACGGCATTCGGAGAGGCAACTCTTACGGAGAGCAAATATTCCGCTAGCTACAGGGTAGGTCACCCTCGAAACAACGCTCTCATTACGGCCAAACAGTCGAATGAAGGTACCACGATCAACGCAAAGGAATATAAATACCACGAAACCCATGATAAATCATGACTAACAGGAGCCTTGGCGGTAGTAGTATGAGTGAGCGTGCAAGCAACATTAAACATATTAAGGGAAAGATATCGTGAAAGTTTACTGCAACAGAATGGTTATAGTCGGTTAAATCATGTGGCATAACAGCAATGTCCCAGTCGAGTGCAATCCTTACATGCGGAAAAGGGTTTTCATTGGCCAGTGAAGGTTCGCATACTTAAATACGAATATCCACTGGTGTAATATAATATACTTCCGCGATTTCCGTATTGGATCCATTCTTAAACTTTCTTTCGAAAGGACATAGTAATGTGACCGCCAGACAAACTTTAGCTCTCGGTCAAATTCTACTTGGAAAGGACGCATGTTCACCTATAGACTTCTCAATTGCGAGGGCGAAATGAGAGAAAAGATCTGCCATGGCAAGCGAATCTGCCTATCGATTAATACATACTGTTTCAACATCCAGCTCTATGACTGTCCACTAGCCATAAATCCTGTGTTAGGCACAAATCTTGTCAAACTGGCAGATATATACAAGGCTTAGTAAAGCTATAGATCATGAGGAGCCGTAATCAAAAGCACGGCAGTTCGAAGTGTCAGTTCATTCCTGTCAAGTGGGGGGAGTAAACGAAAGGTAATTCCGTGGAGACAAGGCTAGAGCAACGCAACTACCATAGATGGAGTGGATCGATTCATCTCCTGGTTTCACAATACCGCCTTGTCACCCTTGTAATACATGACGAGAGAGTCAGATCATATGGTAGTTGGCTCATGCTTTAAGGGGCGGTGACGAAGTGGTGATTGAAGATTGAAGATAAAAAGGGATGCTCTTCCTCCTTGAAATCGATCCTGGCTATCATCAAGCAGCCTTCTTCGGTTTATATCCTCTTTGAAACAAATAATCACAATGGCAGCTACTATCAAATCACTCGTTCTTAGCTTCTTTCTCGTCCAAGCTGTACAAGGGTACATATTCTATCTGCGATTCCCTTGTATTCACATCCATACTAACACAACAGATAAGTTCAAAGGACCATAGCAGTCACAACTGCTGCCTGCACACTCCTGAAGGATGGATCCCCCGAAACGATTGGACCAAGGCTGTCTGTGCTATGCGCTGGGGTTCTGTCGTAAGTACCTAATTTCAGTATTAGAATGATGTGTTGACGATATTATCAGGCGACCTTTGATGGTGTTAAGTGCATCCAAAAGCCAGGAAATGTTATCAGCGGTGATGACTTCTATACTGCGTGCAAGCTGTATGGTGCTACAAATGGCTATGGAGATGACTGGGAGAAGGGTGCAGGATATCGTGGCACTTGCTCTTAGGTCTGGATGTCTGCGGTGAATATGGGCTTTTCATCGGACACTCCGGTTTTCTCACTTGCCTCACCAGAGTTATTATTTCTAGTACTAGATATAAACGCGAGGTTTGATAAAAATAGATGGATTGCTTTCAGATTGTAGTCTTTCTCAACAAATCAAGGTGGTGTGTACTTGCGAATCCCTCTATCTGAGAATGTGACAGGGGCGATCAGGCATGTTGGTTCTGTTATGTTGGAAGCCTAATAATTCATGCCACCATGTCCTTTCCCCTCTTTCGTTTTTATGTCTCTTTCTTACCCAAGATAATCATCAGCCAGCTCATTCTACCGGAAGTAACGACACAAGTAGATATGGAGTCGACAGAATACGATGTACTACCGTACGGAGGATCAGTCGCAGAACTATACGACACCGCTGCTGACACCAAATGACATAGAGAGCGGGAGCCCATACCAAATAGGGAATGGGGTGCCAGCATTGTCATATTTCAGCAGAGACTCATCATGAAGTTTGGTAGAAAGGTCCGACCCGTCGAAGCCCATAACATGCTTTACGTGGCAAGGTATACTACCATACCAGTACCCAAGGTCTACGCCATCTATCAGAGAAACGTGAAAGAGAAAACCATCACATATATTCTCATGGAATATATACTAGGAAAGTCGCTAGTAGATTTGAGGGACGAAATTGATCAGACACGCAAGACATCAATTGCCCGTACACTTCGCTCATATTTCGATCAGCTCCCACAATTGTAGCACCCCGGATACTTTGGCACAATCCACGGTGGTCCACCAATGCAAGACGACGTTACAGAGCCATTCCAAACCGAAAAAGAGTTCGTCGATGCTATCATTCGATGATACGCAAATGAGCTTGGCCCAAGAGGAGCTCACAAGGTTCGGTACTACCAACGGGTTTTCCCAACCATCTTCGACGGTGATGATAGTCCCGTATTCTCACATAGCGACCTCCAAAGGAAGAACATTATGGTATCGGACGATGTTTATTCCCATTAATTTCACAGTAACCTATGGTGGACATGTCGGCCTGTCAAATAAGATGGCTGGGTACCTGGTCTCAATCTCTAATGCATCAAGGTGAGTCTTATCCACCTGCCATGGAGGTATTGGCTTCAAATGTCTATCAACACGAAGTTGACTGCAATAGTGGAATCGGGCGTATCCTGCCGGGATGTATAGCAGATAAATTTGGCAGCTTCAACGTGTCAATAGCAGCCGCAACTCTTTCAACGATCTTCATGCTGGCATTGTGGCTGCCGGGCATAGCCATGAGTCAGCTATCGCTTTTGCCGCCTTGTTCGCATTTAGTTCCGGCACGTACACAGCTATCAGCCCTGCATTGGTAGCGCACTTTTCGGACCTCAAAGAGATAGGCACCCGTTCTGGGACCATGTACGCGTTCATGTATGTGGCTGCCCTCACTGTCCGCCCAATTGGGGGGGGGGGGGGCTTTGATCTCGAGCGCAGACGGGAGCTATTGGAAGCTCCAAGTTTTTTGCTGGCCGTATGCTTGGTGCTGGGACAGCGTTTTATGCCGCTGTCCGGCTGTACCTAACGAAAGGCAGGCTATGGGAGAAAGTCTGATGTCTCCTCTACTATAGTGTGATGTTGATAGAAAGCAAGTAGGGGCGGAGGTTATCGCCACTACCAATTGGCACCTCGATGTCATTGATAACACCAGTCAATGTAAGCATCCATAAATAAATAGAAGTTCGGTCCTTTCGTTCTACGCTAGAACCCTCTAAGCTTGGGGTAGAGTGCCCGTGACAACGTTGCGTTGCGATTGGGGAGGCTACACATAGAAACGTTGCAGCTAATACTTTCTTAGGCAAGAGCCAATCAAGAAGTAGTAATGTCAGCCTCCAGGGGAGCGCCACTCGGTAAATGCCATTTCCTAACCTACGCTACTGCTAGCAGTACCAATTCCCAAGAATCCAAATCTTCCTAGATGATCAGCATCATGGATGTTGGAGCTGTAGCTCTTGTGTATACAGAAAAGACATTGAGCAAGGCGATTAACATCAGTGCGTGAGTTGAGTTCTATGGGTTTGATATTCTCGTGTCTACTCATACTCAAGGCCAGCTAAACTTGTCTCGCGTCATTGGCTGCGGCAACGCTTCCAACACCGACTTCATCACACAACCCAAGCAAATGGCCCCAATGTTACACTATAATACACAGCCACTAGCCAGTATATTACACAATGGCAACTCGTCAGATAGTTGTGATCTTGCGAAACTTTCCATTATATCCTCTTATAGCCTTTTGTAGCTAATTTGGGCTCTGGTTAATCTCATTCAGATATTCGGTCCTTTACCTTGGAGCATTTACGGTTGATGCCGATTGTCGTATTGCAGACCTTTAATGCCCGCTGTCGCGAGGGTCTCGCAATTTGGATATTGCCATTCCCGACTATAAATATCAGTTGATTAATTCCCAGGACCAAATGGATCAACTCGACAGCTCCCAATCACACAAACACAACAGTCCAAGACATCTTTATTTCTTCTTCCCTGCCGCACCATCGTCCCTACGACAACGATTACACAACTCTTCATCATGCTCTTCAACAACCTCATTGTCGGCTTTGCTCTCAGCGTCGCTGCCAGCGCCCTTCCCCAGGCATACCCCAATAAGTGTGGCGACCAAGTCTGCCCTGCGGACAAGCCCAAATGCTGTGAGGTCATTGTCAACGGCGTCGCTGAAATCGGATGCTTTGAGGAATGCCCTGCTCCGCCCTCAGCCCAAGCAAAACTTCGGCCCCGCGAGCAGCCCGCGGCCACTACGGCAGCATCCCCGTCCATTCCCACCTTTGGTCCCAAGTGCGGAGACTCTTTTTTCTGCCCCGTGGGCCAAGTCTGCTGCCCTGATGCCCTCTACCACTGTGCAGACCCTGACAAGGTCAGCCAAGAGTGCCCTCAGTAGTTAGCGAAGGATGGCAAATTCGCAAGCTTTCTGAGCCAGTAATAAGACAGTTTGTTCTGAAACTAGACTGGGCTGCTCTTGCAACATCAAGGGGGACTGGGTTATTTTTGGCCTTTTTCTTCTCTACTTCGTTACATCTCTTGTGTCACTATATGAAAATCGGGGTATACAATGGGGTTGCCATGACTGTAATTAGACTTTTTGCTTGCGGAGCGGCAAGGGTATGGTTTGGTTACAAGATAATTTCTTCAATAGAACTCATTGTATTTTCCATGATGCCATTACAAATTTGCAGTAATCTGATGTCAGACACAACTCTCAACCCTCAATGCCATCGCCCTCACCTTCGCTGCCTCCAGAACCCCGGAAGCGAGCTACAGCTTGCGTTTTCATCATAAACAAATAGGGGGTTGCTGTAGCCCTTGGACGGTCCAAAGGGAATGAACTAAAGGAGAGACTATGGCTAATTAGACCAGCCTCAGGAAGGGACCGACCGCGTCGAACTCGGGTATTTCGAATGATAGAAAATGGGCGGTTGATTGAAGGTGGAAGAGGCATAGGTTAACTTCAATACCATAATTAAGGCTGCAGTGATATGCTATTTTAAGAAAAGTCTTCAATCGTTTACATGTTCCTCTAATGTTTAAAGCGCCAAAACCTAAAGCGGTGAGAGACTGATCTTTGATTTAGGCCTGCCAGTTCCTGTAGATCCTCGCTTGCCTTATTCTCGATATGCTTTTGTCCTACTTCGGTTTCATTGATTACTGCTGGTATAGTTGTGGTATATACCTCCGTCACTCTCTCCTGTACAGAGTCTGTCGCGCTTCTCTGGGCCTAACCGAGCGAATCAAATTAGCACCAGGGGTTCTGTTGATAGAGGAAATGACTTCAAATGAGAAATGCTTACCTCACGATGTAGTTTGTTGAGTTCAACCTCGCCAAACTCTGCTACCCTCTTTCAAGGTTATTGAAGCAGCTTTGGAATTCTCCTCTAGCGGTGTTGGTTTCATAGCATCTGCCGACTCTTATAATTTTGTTTCGTGAAAATGGAAGTCATAACACTTTCTTCACTTGGATGGTTGTGTCTCATAAGCTTGGTGTGCGGGATTACCTGCGCGCTAATGATTCCGGATGTCAAGGTGAAGGAAAAGTTTCAAGCTGGTATTACCATTCTCACATTATCTGGCTCTTGGGTCAGACACAGCAAGGTGGCGAAGCTACTGGTATTGTCTGGTAGTAATGATTGGATAAATGAGAGGGCTGATGGTCCACAGACCCTGGAGAAGTTCAAATATCCAGGAGTTATCTCACACGCAAAGACCTTTGCGGCGCGAGAGCTGGCCGCTATATATGGTCATGAAAACGCAGTATTTGCCTTCCCGTCCACCAAGAAAGACGACCTTCTCCACGCCATGTGGTGCGCATGTGCATTGGGAAACCAAAGCATGGCCGAGACGATATGGCGCCATCACAAGCAGAGATCATATTTCAAGAGACATGCAAACCCAACAAAGATGGTCAGCACGTTCCACGCACCGCCACTTCACTTAGCTGTCACTTCCGGAAATCCTGCACTTGTCGCATATCTGCTTGAGCGTGGTTTTGTTGTCAATGATAAGCGAACTGCCGACCGCTCGCCGTATAGCTCTCCTGCGCACTATGCCGCTATAACTGGCTCTGCAGAGATTCTTTATCTCTTGAAGAGTAGCGGAGGTGCAATGACGAGCTTGGACTTCCGGAACCGGACTCCGCTTTCCTATGCCGTTGAGTATGAGCATTCAGAGGCAGCTCTGTTTTTGGTGAAGCACGCGCCTATATACCAAAGCACTAGCAAAGATGCCGTGACGTTCCACCTCGGTTCAGGTCATCGAAAATATGTAAAAGGTTGGAATGTGATAAGTAAAGAGATAAAGGATATTCTCAAACAGATGGGGATATAAACAAGGTTAAATACTAACATCTTAAGTTATAAAGAATATAAAGATGTTATTGATTACCTGTGAAGCTATAATCCTTACAGTTGCCAAATAAACAGCAAAGCTTATCTATATTGAGAGAATGACTTAAGATGCTAGACCAGGTTGGTAAATCAATACAGTACGCAATTATTAGATCGTCTGAGATTGTTCATAGACGTTGACAAACATTATAAGCGTAGTTATATGCCGTTCTGATTGGCAGTAAGTTGCCGCGCCAGCAGCTAAAAAATAGTAAGCAGGGTCTAAAGGGCCCGAAAAGTCTCCGCAGCTGATTATATCAGCCTCGTCGTATCCCGATAAACGAAAATATTACAATGCACAAGAACTACACTTTTCATAGCGACGACTAAGATGACACGGAATATTCTCATCGTCGGTGCTACTGGCCAGCAAGGCAAAGCCACCATCCACGCGTTATACAAAGCTCTCAACGAACCATCTCAACAGCAAGACATCAGGATTCTTGCTTTGACGAGGTCCATCGCATCTCCAAAGGCCCAGGCACTTCAAACAGAGTACCCATCAATCACCCTTGTGCAAGGAGACATCCAAAAACCGCAATCCATTTTCGAACTGCACCCTAACATCTCATCAATCTTTATCGTCACAGTCCCACCAAACGATGAGGCGCAAGCACTGCCTCTCATTGAAGCAGCAACAGCGCATCTATCAGTTGATCACATCGTCTTCTCCAGTGTCGATCGTGGAGGCGACGAAGTTAGCTGGAGCCAACCAACTGAGATTCCTCACTTTGCCGCCAAGCACCGCATTGAGCTCCGACTACGGGAATTATGTGAAGAGAATAACAAACAATGGACGATTCTGAGACCGACTGGATTTATGGATAGCTATAACCCTGGTTTCTTTGGTCAGATGATGGCATCCCTTTGGGCTAAAGGTATGCCAAGAGATCGCAAGATGCAACTGGTTAGCACTCATGATATCGGCGTTTTTGCAGCAAAGGCGCTTTTGAACCCGGAGGCTTGGGCGGGAAAGGCACTAGCATTGGCGGGTGATGAGTTGAGCTTCTCTGAACTTCAGGAGATATTCCGGGAAGTGGTTGGAGAGGAACTACCACAGACTTATAAGGTTGTAGCATACCCTGTCCTATGGATGGTCAAAGACGCGTCTAAGAGCTTCGAGTGGTTCAGGGATGCGGGCTGGAAGGCGGACATCACTGCCTTGCGAGAACAAGAACCAGGTCTTCAAAGTTTTGCGGCTTGGCTCCGAGAGTCGAGTAAATGGAAGTGTGTTTAAATCCAAGGTTTTGGGGTTTTCGGGTAACAATAGATCTGTAGCAGGTGCAATTTGCCTTTTATATCGATAAAGATAGTGAAGAATTCCACCATTTTAGTACCAGGAGTTTTAGCTGAACCTCAAAGAGGCTTCCGTCCCCATACAACCTTCTGCCTAAAATACGAGTGAATCTTGGGCGATCGGATTTCACGTCTGAAGTGTGAGATAAACACAATGACCTCTTCCTCAGTCCAGCCAAGCGCAGTAGCCATATGAAGCACAGTTCCCTGTGCGTCTTGTTCAAAAGCAGCCTGCATAAACTGCCCAACACTTCGTTGCTTTGGATCCTTTGGCCAGCCTCCAACTGGGTTCTATGATAACATTAGTCTGTCCTGACGCTGACCCTAGGTTGAAGACCTACCTTGAAATCCCTCTCTTCTATGTCCACAAACCCCGCTTCTCTCATACCTTCTCTCTGGATGTTTTCTTCGAATATCGTAAAAGGTCGACCGATCTTGCGTCCACCTTCGACGAAGAACTTCTCCCACTGGCTTAACGCACTGCCTGGTAGAACTGTACCGTCATCGCTTTCGACACGCGAGGAAGGCTCGTAGCTCTCGATATAGCCCCCTGGTTTGAGGCATTTATAGGCTTCCTTAAAGAGTGCCTTCCAATCTGCGATGCTTCCCACGAGCCAGCGCATATGAATGTAGTCGAAGGAGTTGGGCTGGAGAGTCCATTCTTCGGTACAGTCTTCAATTTGGCTGGGATAAAATGGTATTATCAGTACGAGTTAGACGAAGATCTCATTCTTGGTTCGCGAGTGCTTACAACTCTAGATTTGGTGGGATCCAACCAGGTTGGATCGGCGCAAGATCAGTCCCGATGACGGAAGCATTCGGGAACCTGTCAGCGAACTCCCTTTGTATCATGTGAGCCTGAGTTACTCTTCAGTTCCATGGGTTAGCGTGAGCTTACATGGCCCAGATACCTATCAGATTGTCAATTACCCAGTCCAGTATTCGTGTAATTTACTTACCCGTTCCCGTTCCAATGTCCAGAGCTGTCTGCAATGCCATGTTAATCAGCACAAATCACGTTCGTACTGGGTCCACCTACCTGAATATCATCCGATATTGGCGCCAGGTACAGCTTGTCATTCATTAAGAGAGTGAGTACATGGTGGCTACACGTGAAAGTCGTCAGCTAGGATCAAAGCCATCCTAATCAGACTAACTTGATATCCATGGCTTCTTGGCCAGTATCGTCGATAGGACCCCTTGTCGCAGTCAGTCATAACAACCATGCTTCATCACTATAACGCACCAGTATTCGGGATTTCCCCGCTCACTCTGGTATGCTCTCCCATTGATTGTCCTATACTGAAGGATGCTGGATGTCAATGAGGCTGTTGAGCTCGCATTGTCAAGCACACCTGAGTCGTCATCCTCTGGCGCGTTTTCCTCCTTTGGCACAACCCAAGTAAGCAATAGCATTTCAACCACATTGTGAAGCTCACCCCTGGCAATTGAGACCAATGCTCTGGTGGGAGAAGACCGCTTTCCGCGGTGTCTGCAAGTGGCGGCGTTGACCCAGCTGAACCCGAATCCGCAGGCTTCTTGCGCGTAGGCGACGACATCTTTTGGTGTGGAATATCGAAGAGTGAAGAGAATTGAGAGCGACCTAGTGGACTGAGTAAATGATCATGATATTTGAACTGAAACTGCGGAGTCAAAAGTCCGATAATCCATGCATACTGATGTATCAATATGCGTTCAACCAACAACAGTGGATTGCTAGCCAATTGTATGTCTTGGAAACCCTTGCAACATGCATGCACATGCCGGAGAACTGGTCCGATATACATAAAATACATCATGTTATATGCTACTGAGTTATTTTTCTTGCGCAGATGTAACATGTGAGGAATGCTATTTGCTACAGAGGCGTTTAATGGTGTATTTACTGGTGCGCTACCCGGATTCGTTGTAATCAATGTGGCTGGCAGGAATAGCCTACAGGTGCGCCATGATTAGAGCAATCACAATGTCAAGTTTTATGTTCGTTATCATATCAGGATGTTCGTCAATGCACCACCGAACAGTGCCGAATGGCGAAGGTTGGTGAAGAGATAGAGGGCCACCTGTGACAGTGGCTACGACGTGGCGTGATGCCGTGTCAATCTTCGTTTCGCGGGCCGGGAAATTCTCCCCCGAGATGCAAGATTCGTCATCGATGAGCTTCTAGTTCCTTTTTATAGGAATTGGCTCCCTGGTGTTGAAGAGCGAGAAGATGCATGATACCTCCGAACAGAGAGGGGTGAGAGTATAGTATAGCGGTGAGGGTTGGAGACGACCTTGAGAAGGTTCTTCCTCACCACTCTCTTAGTATTGGCAATGAGAAAATGGCTTGAGGCTTTGTCAGCGAGATAAAGACTGGAAAGGGCGAGAAGATGAAAACAACTCAGGTATTGGTTGTAAGGAATGTGACACAGCGTGTTCGGCAGGATGCCAGAGGTAATGTATACTTCTCCTAGGTTCTAGCCTCAAATAACACAATGATATCAAGCTGAAAATCGGGGTCTTCTCACCTTGATAGACCCGGAACCTGAAGTTACTGGCCATACACTAAGATCTGCGTCGTTTCCTCGGTAGGGCCTCGGCAAGGCCCTGGCAGGTCCGAAGTCCTATCCCTGTACTTATCATAGAAAAGAAAACGCATCATCCAAGAACATTGACTCGTCATCGGTCGGACTTCTTACAACCCCTAGTCCGAAAAGAATTGTGATGCTTGTCTTCATGCGTGGATGGCTTTGCGAAACGTTAAGAGATACTACATCATTTATTAGAATTGGAAAAGGGAATGTGCATAACATCAATATATAAGAATGGACTGCATTTTGGAATTTCTAGATTGATTGTAGTAAATATATAGAAAAGTTGTATTGAACTCTGCAAATGACTATGCTAGGGGTTGTTTTATAGAAATCTTGGAAAATCCTCCGCCGTGTTTAACGAAACGCTTAATCTCTTCCAACGCAACCTCAGCAGTATCTTCCACTACACGGACCGGGGGTAAACGAAATCGCGTTCCGTAGTTCTCAATAGCCCAGTTCAAAGCTTTCCAAGCCTTATCATGGTCCGCAGGCCGTGCAGGAATAGAAATAGGATGAGGAGCTTCTGTAGGATGAATCACAAAGTCAACTTTGCTCACGGCAACGGGCATCGCGAAGCGTTTGCTTTCCCGGATGACTGTAGAAACAACCATGGTATCTTCCGATACAGCTTGTAGCATCTGATCGCCTGAGTTAGGAGCTCCCGCTGCGTCAAATGCGTATAAGAACTTGTCAAAGCGGAAGTCCCGCAGAGTTTTGGCGATAGACTCGTGGACGTTCTCATCTTTATAGTCAAATAAGTGTTCGACTCCAAGAGATCGGAGATGTTCAAATTGCGCTGGATTTGCTGTGACAAAGATGGGGGAGACACCACTTGCGATGGCGAATTGAAGGGCGCAGTATCCAACGGAACCTGTTGCCCCCCAGAGCAGAAACGGAGTCTTGTAGGCAGATCTTTCCTCCTGCATAGGGAGAGGAAATTTGAAGTGGTTGTATAGAGCGTCAGCTGCTGTCATGGCAACAACTGTCAAACTCGCTGCATCGGGTAATGGCAAGTTATCAGGGACTTTGAACAGCATATCTTCCGGGCATGTGATGTAAGCTTGATGAGCTCCATAATTGATAGATTGATGAAGACCTGCGGGCGTGTATCCGGCCACAATATCTCCAGGCTTATAGAGAGAGTTTGGCTTTGTAGTCTCAATGACTTGACCGCTAAAGTCATGACCCATAACGGTATTGTTCATTCCTAGGAAGGTCGCATGCTTGATGTCGGCAGGATTGACGCCCGAGTATAAGACTTTGATAAGTAATTCTCCGTTGCTTGGTGTTGGAAGGCCTTGTCGTTCGATGACTTTGGGATTGTTCTCCGAATCAATGAACAGTGCTTTGGTAATACTCGCGGCAGTCATTTTGATTGAATGTGGATAAAGTTTGAAAGGCAGATAAGGCTTTGGCTGAGAAGTAATTGGAGTTTTGTGAATTGAGTTTATGCGTGAAGACATCGTTTATAAAGCAAAGCTGAGATACATGACCTCGGTGTTTGAAGATTTCCATCTGCCGATTACATAATCCTGGTAAGTAACCGGACCAGCAGAAATATTCAGTGCGAGGGTCTAGTTTACAGCTCAAACACCAAGCTGATGGGGTGATTTGCGGAACTGGAAGTTGGTCTGAACGCTAGTGTTGATGCTTGTGGCGCATTTGAAGCGGATTGGGGACTGATTGGAGACAATGCAGAGGACAACGCCAAGAACAGCCTCCATTGGCATATATGCCTTGATCAACTGATTCAATCCCTCGATGATCTGACGTTTGTTGGTTGTATTGGTCGGCAGCTGGAGGCTAAATTCGGGAGGTCGCGGCGCTAGCAAGACATGGATGGTGACAGGATCAACATGGTGCTCGAGTCCGCGCACCTGAATATGGTGGCCTATCTGTGACAGGGTACGATAACTTAGGTATTACTCTCTGAACCTAAATCTGCAATGTGCCGTTTACGCCTGTTCGCAATGCTTGTGCAGGATGGGCCATATTTCTATCGCCTACCTACTAGTCCTGAACATCCATGACTCGGGACTCTTGTCCTTAACGGGAACGATTATATTAATTTATTTTCAAGACTGCTGGTCAAAAACATAACCTCATATGGCTCATATCATGAGCCTTCATTGTTCATACGCTCTTGATAATTTCCGTGGACGAAAATAGACGCCTACTAGTTCAGACCCATGTCAGATCTGGCATTGAAGAACATCAGTCGCTCAGACTCATCAACCGGCATAAATGGTTTAGCGAATGACCCCCACCATGCCGGGAAGCAATTGCATCGACAGCAATGCTGCGAACCTTGAAGGATAGGCAAAAGGCTTATGACTTTTTTGTCTCCACGGAAACTTTGCGGAGACATACTACCCGGAGACTTTTGGTCCAGCTGAACAAGAATGTAAAGCCATCCGACATATATAAGCTTATTTACCGGTTCTCAAAATGTATCTTCTTAAACTCTACTCTCCTATCATTCTGATCACTTCCTTTCCATCTTGAATCACTTCCAACTTAACTCCAAGAGACTGATTGCCAATCATGGGCGACAAGCTCAACATCATTGGTGACGAAGCCAAGGCACTTGGAGAGAAGAACAAAGAGCACTTTGAGTAGGTAGTCAATAGCAAAGACTGATCACGGGCTAACATCAACAGCCGAGTCGCCGCTGAAGTGTTCAAGCACCCGTGGATTCAGCGGCTATGTAATCAGATATCTGACGAGCTCAGAGATAACACTGACTGGATCGACATTCCAGAAAGGCCAGATGGAACCAAAATGCTCGATTATGCCTGTGGCAACGGCGTCGGTTCTCGCGTCGGTTCCCCCGTCTTTTTAGAAAAGAATACTTGGCTGACTGACCTGCCTAGGCACTCGCTGGATTTGTCTCCATCGTCAGAGGCATTGACATTTCATCCAAGATGGTTGAACAATACAACATGCTTGCAGAACTTTCCGGATTCAGTCCAGACAAGATGAGAGCTATAAACGGGGACTTGATGGACCCTGAAGCCTCGCCTTCCCCCGAGCTCAACACTCCAGAGTTCAACGACTTTGACTTAATCGTCATGTGTATGGCTCTCCATCATGTAAAGGACTATGCAGCTATGATTCAGAAACTGAGCGAAAAGCTTGTCCCTGGCGGCGTGCTTCTAATCATCGACTTGGTTGCTTCATCAGAGAGTGGCTGCCCTGAAGCCCCTATGGCTAAGGAATTATCTAACCATACCATGTCAAAAATGGGTTTTACTGAGATGGAGGTCAAGACTGCTTTTGAGAAAGCTGGTCTGGACGGTTGGTCTTGGAGATGGTGTTCTGAGAGATCTCAGGTTCCTGAAGAGATAGGTGGAGAGCAACAGGGCTTTTTCGCCCGGGGTTGCAAGGGCATCGGGGGTAGCGGGATTGGGCATCTGTAAGAGCTTTTCAGTTATATGTGAAAGAGAATAGTGCTTTATATGATAGTTGACGGATGTATGACCAGGGTTACATGAGCTCATATGCATAAGACCTAGGCATGAAAGTTTATATTTAACCTACAGGTTAGCCTTGAAGTAAACGGGTTACATCCAGTACAAGAATCGATCAGACTTCAATGATATGTTTGCTGTCTGTTGTCACTGGCCTATTAGTTCTGTCATCGCGGTGGTGGCTTCAGAGAGCTATTTGGGCTAGTGCTCGATATAGGTCCTGACAACATGGAAGCTTGTACATACGACCATACCTATCAGAGAACTCGGGATCCCGTCCGCTCTCCCATAGATAAGCTGATAAGGGGCGGATTAGTAGTTGGGTCGGTGACGACCAGCGAATCCCCGCTGTTGTATGTTTTTTTGGCGTTGACAGAAACTCGCTGTCTTTCTCTTCGTCGTGACTCCTCTTCAAGACTCCCTCGAGGTGCGCATCTCACACAGAACAACAACAGCATAAACTGTCAACCAATACGGAGCAACATGTTGCATAATTTCTGTCCTTTAGAATACTATGTATGTCACCGAGCTATTATTTTATCTTATCTGATCTAATCTGGTGGATCCACGCTGTTGCAAAATTGAGGCTAATGCAGGGTTCTCCACTTCCGTCATCGGCCAACTTTTTTCTCTCATTCTTGTCCGCCACTTTCATCTTGGCATCAAAAGGAAACATGCCTCATATCCAATCATGACTCCAAGACCATCCTCCAGGCCTCAAAGCCCTCGATCCTCAGAATCAGACGACGCACCTCTCCTCTCTCGTAGTCCCTCGCCGCAATCCCCCCCTCCCCCAAAACCACCAGTATCATGGTCCTCCCTCCCAAACAAAGGCCAACTCGCCGTCATCCTCCTCGCACGCCTCGCAGAACCTCTCAGCGAACGCTCCCTAGCATCTTATCTCTTCTTTCAGCTCCAATGGTTCAATCCCGATATTGACCCTTCTGAAATTCCTAAGCAGATGGGTTACATCACTGCTACGTTTGCGGCGGCTCAGTGTCTTACGTCCATGTGGTGGGGAAGAGCTGCTGATCATCCGAGACTGGGGAGGAAGCGGGTTTTGTTGATTGGACTGGGTGGTTCGTCTGTTTCGGCGTTGGGGATGGGGTTTTCGAGATCGCTTGGGGTGGCGTTCTTTTTTCGGTTTTGTGCGGGTGCGTTGAATGGGAATATCGGGGTTTTGAGAACAATGGTTTCTGAGATTGTTCCTGAGAAACGGTAAGTCGAAAACACTCCTAATACAACGATAATCAGCTCACTCTCTGCCTCAAGACACAAAACAAGAGCTTTCCTCCTGCTGCCGATATGCTTCAACGTTGGGGTGATCATTGGACCTTTGTTGACAGGTTTCATGGCCGATCCTGTTCACACGCTCCCTGGCATCTTTGGTCCAGGTTCTCTATTTGGTGGAGAGAAAGGCGTGCAATGGCTCGAGAAGTTCCCTTACGCACTTCCAAATCTCTTCTGCTTCTCTATCCTAATGTCCGCTTTTTTTCTGGTCATTCTGGGCCTTGATGAAACGCACTCGCATCTCCGACATCAACCTGATGCTGGACGCAGGCTCGGAAAGCTTCTGCTACGAATTATCCTTCGCCGAAAGAAGAATGAGCATCTTTACAGCTCTATCAATATTCAAGATACGTCTGAGGAACTGATGGATCATGACGCTGATCAAGAATCTGAAGAAAGTCAAAGACCAGCCAAGGCATACAGCAAAACGCGACCTCCGTTTCGAGACGTGTTGACAAAGAACGTCTGTCTCAACATGCTGCAGCGCTTCTTGCAATCCCTGCACGTCTCGGCTTTCAACTCAATCCTATTCAGTCTTCTGCCCACTCCAAAAGCAGACTCTGCAGATTTTCATCTGCCCTTTCGCTTCACCGGTGGTCTTGGTCTGTCAAGTGAGAGAATGGGTTTAGCCAACACGATCATCGGAACGATCGGCATCCCACTTCAACTCTTTATATACCCCAGACTCATTGGTAAGCTAGGCGTAAAAGCTTCATACAGTGCTTTTCTTCCACTAAGCATTATCGCATATTTCCTCCTGCCATATCTGGTTCTCTTGCCAGATAACAACGCTCTGGTTTGGACTAGTCTATCTGCAGTTCTGAGTCTGCAGGTACTGTCTCGAACATTTGTCAACCCTGCTACTATGATGCTTGTCAATGATTCAGCGCCGAGTCCGAATTTGTTAGGCACGGTGCATGGTTTGGCATCGAGCATTTCCAGCGCTGCTCGAATTATGGGACCTACTGTTGGTGGAACGTTGCTTGGATGGGGTCTTGCTCATAATCTTGTTGGACTGCCTTTATGGGTATTGACGATTTTGGCATCGGCAAATTGGGTTATCTTGTGGTGGATTGAGGATGTGAATATGTCTGAATGAGGTGTGCGGATAGACTTATCCATGATGAGATCAAGGATTGGATTCAGTATTCCTTCTACGAGAGATATATCTTTTGGGATTAGTGGATGGTTCCAAAGACCATTGCCACGAGTTCGCAATGTGAGTTCTTATATAGAAATCTAGCAATTGGCCTTCCAATCTCATTCTTAGTGACTTCCTCCGCCCCTAGCCGAAGGTCCTCGTCAGGACGTTAGCCCTCCTTAAGCTTTCGACCAACAATAACACGCTAATATGAGCTAGAATCGCAGATGGTAGACAAACGAATGTCCAACAAGTGTCCAGAACAACTTTCATTGATCATCCGGGCGATTGCCCCTTAGCTTTTCTCGAACCCTCTTTTGCCAATAGTCATAATGTATTCTCCCATACCCTCGCTCTCAAGCCTCCGAATCCTCATCACTATCCTCCTCCACAACAAGATCAATAACCAAAGCCGCCTTATCATTCAACCTATCAAGCTGAAACCCCGCCGCAAGCGCATCAGTCGCATCATGTACACAGCCTGCAACATCAAGCCCAATATCATTCTCCTTCAGCGCAAGACAAATCACTCTAAAATGCTCATGATGCAAATCCTCATCGTCGCCTCCGTCGAATATAAGCACAGCGTTGCGGTGGATAAGACAAAAATCTTCTTGTACGCCGGGATATTTCTTGATGGATGCTAGTTTGGCGGGTGTGCAGGATGAGCTGGCGACGAGTCGTGTGAAGATGCGCGCAGTGAGAAGAGCGTTGACGGGTGAGGGTGATTTGGGGGTGAATATTATCACATTGGGGGGTAACGTTGGAGTTTCTGAAGTATTTTCGGAAGGTAGATTTTGTGTCGTCATTGTGAAGGTGTAATTCAATTAGTTGGAGTTGGAGAGGTGTAGGTGACAGGGATTTTGAGGTGCAGAAAAAAGTGAATGAGAGCAAATTTGGGTTAAGGCGTGATGAGTCATCCAGTACAGGGTAGGTTTTACGCGGCAGTTGATAGCAAGAGAGCGTCAGTATGCAGTGAACGAACTGGAGAATAGCATAGAAAAGTCAAAAGACATCTCTTTATCCTGACGAAGAGTGTGCGATTACCAGGAGTTCGTTGAAATGTGTTCATTAATAGATTGAGATTACCGTATAAACTCGCGAAATTGAGTCGCGCCTGTAGATCTCAGCTACTATGGCTAATAGTAAAATATCAGAACTTTATTTTCCTCTGAACTAATAAGGCAATATATTAGAGATTAGGATTAGAGTACCTACAGGCGCCACTTAATTTCGTGAGTTTATATGGTACCTCATCTCGTGACCTAAACGTGCTAATAACAGCTGTTGCCACGAACAGTCGTTGGAGCGAAGTCGCTTTGATTGAACAAGTATATACAATTACAAGCACATAGTTTCTATGAATCACATTGGACCAATGCAAATAGGATTTAATCTCAGAGAATGTCGATATAAACATTCTCTCCAAGTCATATCCATGGCACGTCAATGCCCCAGCTTATCAGGCAGTCCTTATCGGACCAATTAACACCAACTGACGAGATTCAGCTAAAGCGTATCTGCGCAATGAACCTTGATGAAATTGAGGCGCAAGCCAAAATACGTGAGGCGCAGGGACCAAGAGAACGGCCAGGACAATTCATAGCGCCTGAACCGTTATTGCATGAGACTATTGATGTTCGACTCGGCCCTTCTCCAGATTCTGATCGCTGCAAGTTTCCATTTCGCGGCGCATTGCAAGCGCTTGTCTGAGATACGGGGTAAACGCTAAAAATAGACAATTCTCATGCACTTCTACGGCGGCTAACAGACTTCTACGAATTGTTAGTTATTCTTACAAGATTTAGCATTGAGAATGATAAAGTTTAATATGGAAATAATGGCCTTGGAGTGACAATTTATGAGCTGCTCCATCTTAAATACAGTTCTCTCAAACACCCCTGGCAATGGAGAACCAACCGCCCTATGAGCTGCGAGGCCGTGTTGGTTGACCCCAGACATTCCTCACGACGGGCTGACTGCGCCCCCAACATGAGTCACTTCCCATGTCAAGGCATACTCGGTACCTTCCAAATAAAGTGTAGCAAACAAACTCAGCTTCAACATTCAGCCCTACATACCGTGTGACTCACGCGGTAACATTCCCATCTTTATATAGGCCGCCTATCTGCCGCAACTAATATTCGGATCTTCATCAATATTCATTATGGAGAAAGTACGCAAGACGTTCTTCGACCCTTTGGCTACGTCAAAGGGTCGGATAGCTGAATTACTACAAAACTTGCCTGTTGGCTCTGCACATCCTTTTAGCCCCGAGGGCATATTATTATGTCGAACGAAGAATGGTATTGAAGAGATTGATATCTCGAATTATAGTCAGGAGTACTTTTATAATACTGTTGACTTAGGAGAGATGGGAGAGATTCTACTAAGACGGATGAAGGGCTTTAGCAATCATTTGGGTAAGGATGCAAAACGCTCACAGAACCCCGGTTTGGCTAACACTTGGATAGGCGTGTTTGATGACTTTCAGATCATGCAAGCTCCAGCTGCTACATTCAAGATCCCCATAGTGTCAGGGCAAATCACCATCCTGGCAGTATCAGAACGTACTCCTACGTACTACGACTTCTGCTTCGCAGATCAAGACTGCAACACCTGCTGCTGGTTAGAACGAGAGACATTTTCTGGAATCAAGCACAGCGGCGATCTTCTGAACCACCAGGATCTTTTGGACTATGTTAGGGTAGACCAGGATAGCTTGACGCAGAAGCCTATCTGTGTTTTTATCTCGGGATATACAAAGACGCAGATCACGAGGTTCTTGGGAACGCATCCGGCGCTGATGGTTGCGGATCACGTTGACAAGGTTTGTCGCTAGAACTCAATGTGGAGTTGATGAAGCTAATAAGTAGTAGATTCTGTACATCATTCCTGTTCCTTTGGATAAGGCGACTATTGGAGATGCTACCATCTGCTGTCCTTTGGTTATCAAGCGTGATGAGGATTCCATCATCTGCTCTATTCTTCCTAAGGCGACGACGGATAGGAACATGATGTGTGACAGCAAGAAGCTGGTCAGCCCTTGCTTCCCCGAAGCTATCAACAGTGCTGACTTCACTATCTCTGAACCTCAGCCTGCTGTTGCTGCAGAGGAGAAGAAGAGCGAGAAGGACGAAGCGGTAGAAGATGAAGTACAGGTTTCGGACAAGAGACGTGCGATATTGACCACTAACTCTTCCAATCTTCCTTCTTTCCTGGCTTCTTCTGAGTCACAAGTCATTCGCTTCAGCACTGGTATCGAGTTCATTTCTTCAGACACAAACAACATTGACCAGGACAAGTCAGCTGTTGTTCTTCCCTGCATCTTCGGATCACAACTTCAAGGTCCAATGCTTCTATCCACGGGCAGCACTCCTTCCAACGTTCCTTTCAAGGATGAGAAGGCTCTTTGCGCTTACTACGAACAACTCGAGAGTATAGTCGTGGTCGTTGATGAGCGAATGACTGACAACGCGCGAAACTTGGCTTCCGGTCTACGGATGAATACCTTGTTCATCGTGCAGATTAAGACCAAGGACAAGCATGAGACTGAAGAGGAAGTTTCGGCGGTGTTGAGTTCGGCGAATATCAATGCTGTAACGGCGCTGGCGGGACCTCAGTCTTTGATAGTGGCTAATATCGGTGAGAAGTTTTACTTCTATCGTGGTTTGGCGAATCACAAGATCTTGGATACGGCCAAGTTGAACTTTGGAGCAGATATCACTGAGAACATCACGTCGAACAGTGTGGAGTCGCTATTGGCTCCAAAGATTCCTCGACTGGTCAATCTCACGGATACCAACACCATTGTTCTTCCCTACTCAGCCCAGGTTGTTCGTCCTCAGGATTTATCTCAAATCTTTGAGGGTCTCAGCATCGCCGAGATCATTACCATGCACGACGACATCACCGCCGCAGTTCCCCAACTCCAAGCCCTCCTCAGCCAGAAAGATCTTCAACAACTCTCCAAGACCCTCGTCGACACACTCTCCTCCAAAATCGATAAGAAAATGGCCCCTCTTCGAAGCGAGTACATAGTCTTCATCTCCAATAACTTCGGCGCCGATGATCAAGCTGTTCTCACCAAGAAGAGCAAGATGCTTGGTGATATGCGAAAGATCAACAAGGAGGTCCAGACTGCTCTTGAGCCGGTCATTACTAGCCTGGCGAATATGATCTCTGTTCAGGCGACGTCGAAGAGAACGCATGATATGAAGAGACTTATGAGACAGGCGCAGATCCAGAATAATGTTGAGGCGACCAAGTCAATGACTTTTGAGAGTTTGACGGGATTGTTGGAGAAGCATGCTGAGGAGATGGGGGTTATGTTGTTGAATATTGAGACGGTGCCTTATAAGCAGATGTTGGCGAAGCTGAAGGGCACTACCATTGATGCCAAGTACGTTGTGATACACACTTGATTTAGACTTCTTATACTGACATTACTAGGCCTTGCTGTGCACTTGACGATCGAATTCTTCATCTCGACGGCTTCGACGCTGGTATCATCATGGAACAATCCCAAAGCCAACACGCAGGCCCCCTCGTCAGCCAAGCCGGTCCTAACCATCCCATCCTCGCGCTTCCCTACCTCAGCCAACAGCGCGGCATTGGCTCAATGCTAGCATGGGTATGCTGGGATGAATTCGTCAATCTCAAGAGTCCATACACAATCCGGTGGATGGAGAAGTGTAACGAACCACACATCGCCGCGCTACGAATCATGATGAGGGATACTCTCAGCCAGGCTGTTGCTTCGCGGGAGTATAACTTTGAAGCGGGAAGTCCTGAGATTGGTCATTTGATGAGTTCCTTGCTTATGGCGGCTATGTCGAAGCTTGCTGCGATGAGGACGACTGCTCCTGTGGTGTTGGATAAGGCGGAGGATACGGTTACGAGATTGATGAGAGGTCTTTTTGGTAATCTTATGACGATCGCTGGATCGGGTGTGAGGCCTTTGAGTATGGTTTGGCAGCTCTTTGGACTGAATCCTCAGTATGACGTTCCTGTCACGGATGCTGATTGGGTTTGGTATGAGAATGTCGTTGAGCTGTACCCTTACACCGGGTGGCCTTTGAAGCAGTTCAACGAGAATCTTCTCAAGCTTCTTGACAAGGTTATCGTGCGGGTCATCACCAAGAACGAGAACGTCGCTGAGATCAAGCAGAGTCGGGCTTATGACATGGTGCAGTTCTGCAAGCTTCGAAACATCCAGCTCGAGCACTGCCGTACCATCATCACCGTCTTCGAGACGATGCTCACCACAGATGGTTTAGATATTCCAGCTATCGCGGGACGTCTTCGGGAGAAAGTTCCTAGTGAGCTTGAGAAGCAGACCAAGGGATATACTAGAATGATGCGATACATCGATCACCTTGCAAAGGGCGGCGCAAGACGTTCAGCGGATGATCTTGTCTACGGTAACGTGTACACCAAGCGCTCAGCTGCGTTAAAGGATCTCAAGATCGCGGTCGCTCTAGCATGTCAAGACAAGAACTGGGATGTCGCAAAGGAGAATTGTCAGGCTGTTCTTGACTTGCATAAGGAGATTGCTGCTAAGTGGCAGATCCAGCCTGAGCAGCTCAAGGTGCAGAACATTCAGTACTACCGCGAACTCATTGATGCAGATGTTTCAGAAGACGCTGAACAAACCGTCAAGAACCGCACGAGAAAGATCGTTGGGCGAATCATGGATGATGCTGAGAAGAAACGTATTCCATGGCAAGTTGGTAACGACGCGGCCAAGAATAACGTTGAACCTCTTGATGAGCAGTTCCTCGAGCAAGTCCTCACTGGAATACGCTCTGAAGCTGAGACAAAGGCTGTAGTCGAAGTTTCCAAGGAGGAAACTGTTGAGGATGTCGGCTTTTCAGCGTTCAAGTCTTCTTTGGCGCCCAAGTTTGTATCTGCGATGGAAGAGGCGCTCTCAGCAGAGGATGTCTGCACGATAGCCAAGATTCCTGAGTCTTCGATGAGGGTGTTTATCAAGGCACTCAACCCTGGGTTTGAGTGGGATGATTTGGCGCAGCAGTTCAAGATTGTGATACTGAGTTTGTTGCGGGAACGTTCGGGGCGGATCGAGAGCAGACCTGCTGCTAGGATGTTGAGATTACGATGAGCTTGAGGGATAATAATGGGTATGATATTTTATCTAGTTTTATTGGTCTTGGTTTCTCATGGTAAATCAGGCTTTCTTGGCTATAGCTCGCTCTAACGAAATGATATCTTCTAAAGCTTCTCTGCTCGGGAGTTCCTAATGGTCTTATCAACTATGTTCATTGCACGAAGACATTCCTCGTCTCTAAATCGTGGTGCAATGATTTGGATTGCGGTAGGTGCACCGTCTGTGGCCTCGGGAATATCTTATATTGGTTAGCTACAGTAGAAGAGTACTTGATAAGAGGACTTACAATCAGGGTCGAATGGGGCCTTGGCCTTAACATGCTCGGAGTCTTCCAACTTGGACGAGTTTCCGAATGGAATAATACCAGCAGGGAACTGTCATATAATTAGCACTTCTTCATTTCCAGGATACAATGATGTCAACTTACATCCAAGACGTTCCACATAAGGGTGTAAATAGGAACACCGTACGTATCATGAGGAATAGCGGTGGTAGCAGCTCCAGGAGCAAGAATAACATCAAGCTTGTTATCACGATATGTCTCCTGCCAAGCCTTAAGATACTCAAAGCGAACCTCATTCAAACGAGACAACTTTGTAGGTGTCTCCAGCTCCGGAGGAACAGGAAAGTTTCCATGAGAAAAGGGATGAACAGCGATAGCCACAGAGTTAACAAGCGGCTCACCGATCTCTCGCGAGACGGTATCAAGATCAGGACCCATGATACTGAATAACTGGAATCCGATTCTTGCACCAAGACCAGCGTTACGCTTAGGATCTTGAGAGAGATAAACGAGCTTATGTCCTGCGTTCTCAAGTGCAGAAGCAGCCTTTGCTAAAGCGCGTCGAACAGGTGGATGGAGAGGATACTCAGGATCTTCAGCCATGACACCAATTGTAAGCTTAGTATCGGCTTCACCGAGCTCTCTCCAGGGAATATCAACAACAGTGGGGTCATAATTCCAAGGTCGTTGAGCAAGAGTAATCTTCATGAATAGCTCAAGATCTTCAATGGAGTTGGCCATGGGTCCACCGACTGGTGCAATTCCAGGGAGATGATCCTTTGGAAAGGGATATTCTGACTGTCCTCCGAAGGGAATGCGTTCAGAGGTGGGTTTGAATCCGTAGATACCACAGCATAGGGAGGGAATGCGGATGGAGCCGGCGATGTCACTGCCGACGCCGAGGGGAGAACCTCGAAAGGCGACGAGAGCGCCTTCACCGCCGGTTGAACCACCTGCTGTGAGGCTGGTGTTATGAGGGTTGAGGGTTCTTCCAAAGATGTTGTTCTCCGAGTCTGCTGTCTGCAAGATGTTAGAGGATACAGTCATGGTAGGACAAGGTGTAGCTTACCATCATTGTCTGGGGCAGGTTTGTCTTGCAGTATAAAACAGCTCCAGCGTCGAGCAACAGGTCAACGAGGGCAGAGTTGTGGTCAGGGATTGGTTGACGAAGAAACTCGACATATCCGACGGTGGCATGATGGCCTTTAACGCGGTATGAATCCTGGTTTGTCAGTGGAGTTTTTGATCTTGGAGTTGATGATGTATACCTTCAGACTAATGGGCAATCCATGGAGTGGACCAGCCAACTTTCCAGTTGTCTTTAATTGCTCATCAAGCTCCTTGGCTCTCTGGATACCCTCCTTGAACATAATCTCAGTCAAGCAAGATGTCTACCCCGGTTAGTACTAGTCCCAACGGTTGTCTTAGTCGAACATACCAATTGTTGAGCAAGACTGGCACGCTTGCTAAACGCCACGGTAACTTCCTCTGAAGTGAGTTCTTGAGAATGTATCTTGCTCAACAACTCAGCAGCAGTATACCGCTCCGTAATAACAATCTCCTTCTCCGTAAGAAGTCCGGACCTCTGAACGGCCTTTGACTCAATAAGTTTACTACCATTACCATCACCAGTATTCTTCAGTCCCTGGAGTTGTTTCTCTGGGATGACCCATTCTGTCGGTATAGCATCACGCTGCTTTTCGCGGTGCTGAGCAGCAATGGTCTTCCAGTTGGTAGTAGTAGCAGGCATGGTGAATGATGTGAAGATGATGAGACTTGGGATTTGTTGGAGAGGTATTCTGGTCTCCGCATTGTTTATTAATGAGGAAAGAGAGCAGGCGACGGAATACCGGAGTTCTGGATCCTATAATCTCCCCCACAATGCGGAAAGACTACCCCATACTGCAAGCCGAGATAGCAGTCGCCTCGAGATTTGGAGGGGATTGTTTTAGCTCCGCGGCGCATGTAATACCCCAATTTGGCAGTTGAAGCCGCCAATGTGTCGGCAAATCGATGCGGCATAGAAACAGGGTCTGATCTGCAGTGTCATCTTGCAGTATCATCGGTATCATTTCCGTAGCACTCGCCGTATCAATCAGCGTATCAAACAAAAAATGATTCGTAAAGATAAAAGATGCCATGGTCTTCCAAATCAAGTATACTAGGTTTCAACACGATCAGATCTAAGATCTAACACTCCCTGCCCCCCTCCCCGGCCAATTTTCTCTGGAATGTCTTCACACATACCATCCCCCGGAAATGACTTCACTCCTTCCGACACCGATATTCCTAGAATGCGCATGCCGCATCTAGAGTTCATCTACCGCATCGTTGCCGAGATGGACAAAGGCGGGGTTACCGAGATTGCAGGCATCGACGGCACCTCAAAGAGCAGAATTGTCCTCCCCATCCAAGGAGGCCAAGTCAACGGTCCTCAGATAAAGGGAATCATCGTTGACAAGAGTGGTGCCGACTGGGCCGAAGTCATTAACCCCAATAAGGTGAATATAAAAAAAAGCTTATCATAGATTAGCTAGCTAACAGGGGTATAGTCTCTTGTTCGGTTAAATGCCATGTACACGCTGCGGACTCATGATAACGTACATATCCTTGTTAAAGCACAGGGCATCTATCGTACTGGACCTGGAGTGGAGGAGCAGGTGGGAGAGCGGGATACCGTTACGCAAGATGAGATGGAGTATTTTACGCATATTAAGTTTGAGGCCCCTGGTGATAGTTCCTACGGTTGGCTGAATAGCGTTATTGCTATCGGTGTTATGATCATGTCGGAGGGGAGACCTGTTATTGACTGTTATCGGTTGACCAACTTTCCTGGAAAGAGAGCTGCAAACTTGTAGATAAATAGATGTTGATATAACATAGTTCCACATCGTATCTTTGAGCTGAAGACTCCATGTGGGGCTGGATGGCCCGGAAATAACTGTCTTTCAGATGTGATGTGACTCAACGACGTAATGATCTCCCTGGGAGAGGCTGAGTCTAAAACACCGCGGAGTTTCTAAAGGTGTGACATGTCCTAGCGAAGTACGATACAGCCAATAGGACGGTGGCTGTTTGACTAAGGAAACTGTAATTCAAGTCCGTTCACTCCAAATGAAACTTCACAGAAACTTGGGTTTTGAGATGAAAGAGAGTATGAGTAAATTGATGATACCTAGACTAAGAATACCATAACCAGATAGATCCCAATGCCTTCCATACAATTTCATCCTAAAGTCATTAATCCGCCGTAAAGCCCTGTCAAATACGTGACCGCATCTCGACCAACTTCCAATAGCGAGGTGCCAGAGTAGTGCGAATCCTCTTTCCGTAGATGATCATGGGTACAAAGAGAGAGCCGATGGCGAATGCAATGCAGCCACTGATGATGAACATGTTGGTAAGACCCATGGATGTCATCCAAGGAACAATGGCAAAAGTGACACCAACGGACACAGCGTTTCGCAAGAAAGCAATACCGATGAAGGCTTCAGCGACAAGCTCACGATAAGTATCGATGATGAGAGTGAAGGTGATATCACCGTTGGCACCGAGTCCAAAGGCAAAGAATGCTCCGCCAAGGGAGGGATAGATCCAGTGCATGCCCTAGAAAATGTTAGCAAAAGCTAATAAGATGAACGAGGTTGACTTACTCGAGCAGCCGTAGCGCCAAACATGATGATTCCACCGGCCATGAAAATGGTAGGGATAACAAGAGGATACAATCGCATCTCAGGCTCATAAACACCACCATTGCGTCGTGCGAGTCGAACAACAGTCCAGTCTGCTAGAGGTCCTCCGTAGATACTTCCGAAGATGTTGCCAACAAACGGACCAAGAGCCATATATCCAATACCAGCGGTAGTGAAGCTATAAGGAGGAGCTGAGAAGACAATGGAGATGATCTGCATGAAGATAACAAGCCAGCAGACTCCAGAAGCAAACTGCAGAGCCGTGAACATGACGTGGGGAAGAGTGATGACATGGAAAGGCATCATGAACAAACGGGGAAGAGATTCGCTTGTCGTGGTGGTCAGACGCATGCACTGACGGTAAGAGTTCATGGGGATGGTAGGTTCAGTGTGAGTAGCGATGGTAACAAGATCATTGTCGACCTTGTTCTTGGAGTCGATGTCCTTCTCGATGGGGTTCTGCTCAGAGCATGCGTCATCATTGTCTGCCTCACCGACTGAGACAGGAATGTACTTTGTCTCCTCGAATGCAAAGACGAAGACAACAAAGAGAATGGTAAGGCATACGGATAGGGTGTAGTAAGACCAGCGCCAGCCTTGGTTGGCAGCTTGTGTTCCAGCGGCCATGGGGGCGAGAAAGGAGCCGACCATGACGGCGGTGAAGTAGACAGCATTAGCAGATCCACGATGATGAATAAAGAAGAGGTCAGAGATCTATAACATCAGTAAATGACCTCGAAGGTGAAGACATGGGAGACTCACAGTCATCTGAACAGCAGTCTCATTGATAGCACCACCAAGACCAGTAATAACCATGATGACAATCAACTCAGGATAACTCTGCATTCTCGAAGTCCACCAAGAAACACCAGCAAGAACAGCAGTAGAGATGATATACGCAGAGCGGCGTCCATACTTGATAGCAAGGGGAATGAAGAACAAGCAACCCATAGCTAGACCAGCTAGCTGGGCGGATTGGGCATTGGTCAACTGCTGAATGCTAACGCCCATGTCAACAGTCATCTGCTGCCAAAAGACAGTCTGGATAGAGACATTGGTGAAAGCAGCGACCGTGACAGCGATCGACAGTCCAAAGTTGAACAATTTTCGCCATGTAGGCCAATTCTATAACGCGTTAATTAAAGTTTTACAGATAGTGAGAAAAGTGCTCACGAGAGGCTCATTGGGATCGTTGGAGGGCGTTGGTACGAGAACGAAGCGCGACGCGTCAGTAGCTGGTTCTGCTATGAATTGATCAGTGAAATTGTCGGTGATGAGAGAGGTTATGGTGTTTTACCCAAGATCAGGCGGGCCTCTCCCGGGATGGGGACGCGATCGGTGGAGGTCATGATGGGACTTGGCTCGCTTGGAGATTGAATTGATGGGGAAGAAAGTGGAGGTTGATGCTGAATGAATCGTATGATGTGAGGAGAGACGGCACAGGCTATATATCCTTCAATCTCAGCCGGTCTGTGATATCAAGGAGTGTACAGCCACCAATATGCAGTGCAATGAGTCTTGTCTGCACGAGACAAACTTGATACGATGGCCGTCGGCCGTCCTCAACCCAACGTCGGCAGTGCGTCAACAAGAGTACAGAACGGGGATAGGGGTCAGGGCCTGTGTACGCGATTAGCTTCCCTCCCGCTATCTCCTCTTACAATCCCTGCCCATGTGGTTATCTGCAAATCATGAGCAAAGGCCATCTCCCCGCATTCTCATCTTCCCACATACGAAAAAAAAATTGTGGCGATAACAATGTCCCGTTGCTGATCTAAACTGCTTTTGGGAAATACACGCGCGGCGCCTCTTTCACCCCTTTTCGTCTATAAACTTCCATCCCCAGCCCCGCAAAGTCTGATATCGCCTCCTTTCGTACACCCACCTCCATTCAAATCCCTGAGATCTAAAGCGAGATACACTATGGCCCGATCACGCGGAGGCTGCCTGAATTGTAAAGCCCGCAAGCGAAAATGCGACCAGGCTCGCCCAGAGTGCCACGCTTGCTCCCAAAGGGGCATAAGGTGCCAGGGTTACTCTACTCCTCTCCGCTGGGTCAATGGCGTCGCTTCTAGAGGCAGATTTGCCGGAGCCTCTGTGCCCGACGCGTCATTGGTCGCGATCCAAGGGCCTGAGAGCCATCAGGATCTGCTAGCGATGGAGTCCGAGACTTCCTCTGCTCCTAATCAAGATACGTCAAGTACCGCGTCTGGCTCAATCTCGTCATCTGCCTTCTCACCCCGGGCTGTCGGCGTGCCCTCACCAGATGCTCAAGACCCGATCTTTCAGAGATGTATGTTGTTATTTACTCCTCATTTGATACCGAGGTAGTTAGTTGTAGTTGGTGCTAATGTTTCGCTAGTCATGAACAATGGCCTCAATCGGCTGTACTCTACGGAAGCGAGCTCATGGATCAAACCGTTCTTTGAGCAGATGGCTTATCAGAGCCCTGCGCTAGTCATGATTGCCAGTGCCATACAGGGTTATATGGATGATGGAAATCGGGGCATGTCTGTAAAGTCGATGGAATATGTCGACTTGGCACTGCAGACATTCCGACAAGAACTTTCTGCTCGTTATGAGCGAATGCACCTCGCGACAATATGCGCTGGCTTACTAGTCTGTTCATTATGTGTACGTGTTCCCTTCACTGCTTATTCCCGGCGTTGAGCCTCGGAAATTAACACCTTGCAGCTACTGCAAACCCAACCATGGACAATGTACCTCGAACTCATAGTCGACGTCTACGATCTCAGAACCAAACTCAGCACAGTTGGACAAATTTCCAATGATCTCCATACTCAACATCTTCTTGAAGTCCTTGGTGTAATGGATCTTCCGTCCATGGTCATCGGTCGAATAAATCCATCCATCGGCGTCTGGAAACTTTTCCGTCGTCTTCAAGATGACCGCGAGGAAGGTCGAGCGACCGGTATCGAAGTCGTATCAGGCATTCCCCGCTCTCTCATCGATATCTTTGCTAGCATCGTCGACAACGATCCAGAGTACACCGAGAATCGCTTCTGGGCCTGGCCGGGACAGGTAGGTGAGTCATTACAGTGCCACTACTGGGAATGCTGGCGATTGGCAGGCATCCTGGAAGTCCGTCGTCGACGGAGAATGGAGCGAAAAGCAATAGGTCTTCAGGACCGAGACGACGACATGTTGAGGAAAGCTCCAGATACAGAAGTCGTTCTATGTCGTCTCATCTCATCGATAGATGCCCTGCAAAAAGCCTTCGAAGAACCTCGCAACCAACACCTACTTGTCCACAATGGACTTCCATATGCAGTCGTCAACGCTGGTCTAGAAGTCCCGCTCCTCAAACAACATCCAACCTGGAAAGCAACACTCGACGACGTCAGGGCGTCATTACTTGACACAGATTCCTTTGATCTAATCAACACTTTGTTTGAAATGCTTGATGAGGCTTGGGCAGATGGGACAGCTACTTTTGACATTGAGAGCGCAGCACGCTCTAGGAACCTTGAACTTGCTATTTTTTAACGGCGTTGGGAATAATCGGCGCATGGTAACTTATGACTCTCTTCTGTACTATGGATTACTATTTATCGCTTGAAATAAACGATGCAACTCGCTGGATGAGAGACTTCGTATACTCCGTACTAGGCGCCGAGTAATCAACCGTGTAGAAAGATACCGACGCCTTGCCATTCTCAACAACGTATGTCTCACCAGGAAGAGAGCAATCACCATTGATGCAAGCATTCACGCCAGCGGCGTAAGGCTTGATGTTAGCCCAAGTGAACGTTCCTTTCTCTTTGTCGAGGACAGCTTCATTTACGTGAGCGTTTCCAGTGAATCTTGTCTGTACGAAATCCGGATTTAGGTTCTTCTTTGTCAAGACGGGAAGGTTGACGTTGACGCCGTAACCGATGGGGAGAAGAGGGCCGTTCTTGGGGGATGTGGCGATGAAGTTCTCGACGAATTTGACGGATGCTTGTGCAGCCCATGTAGCAGGGTTAGTTCGGTTTTTGACCTCAAAGTATGGGACTTCTTGGTTGCTTGCTGAGATGGCAATAGCGGGGATTCCACGGTTGGTAGCGGCGTATCTATGCATCGTCAGTTCGGACATGTTCCCATTCGGTTGATGGATACTCACGCAGCTCCAGCAGTACCAGATAAAGTCCACACAAAACCACCCAAGTTGGTCCCGTAGTTAGGTCCAGTAACGACAAGATCTGGAACACTAAAGTTGGCGAATTTGGGGAGGACGTAGTCTAGAGCGACAAAGGTGCATGCAGCGGGTGTGCCGTTGTAGTACCAGATCTGGCTATCCTTTGGATCATGTCCAACCTATGTCACGTCAGAGGAGGATCCCCAAAAGCAATGATTCAGAGAACGTACTGAAGGTGCACCCTTGGGAATCAAGTCATACTGCGATGGTGCAGTCAAGTTTCCTTCGGTGGTGAAGTCAGAGGTACCGCCTTTGCCGCTCTGCTTGGTAGCGGGAGCAACGAGCCAGACTACAAATGTCAGTCATGTTTCTCGATATGTTGCGGCTGGCTTACCATTATGACCCTTCTCCTTGAAAATGCGATACATCTCACGTAAGTTCCCAGAACCGAATCCATCGTCATTGTTCAACAGAATATTCAATGCATTGGCGCCCGAAGCAGAAAGCAGAGCTGCCCCAGCGATGAAAGAAGACAGACGCATTTTCACAAAGCTACAGGGTATCTTGATGGCCTGTGTATCAAAACAAGAGAAGAAAGTGCCGCAGAACAATCAATTGAGGGATTCTCGACGATCTTTTATCTAAACAAATCCAACGGAGAGCGGCCGTGTCCGTTATCGCATTGCCAAGCCTTCAAAAGTTCCCTTGTCTATCATTATAGTATCTATCGCTCGCGTGCTCTCCTTCCAAAAGTGGACAAGGTGAGGAGAAGATGAATCTGGCTATCGATAGTGTACTATCAGCTCTAGTGGTGTTTTACTCTATGCTGGGATAATCAACTAGCAAAGCCTATCACAAGCTGGTTATCGTGATGAGGGGTTGAGAACCAACCATGTGATAGACAAGGCTACCCGGATATTACGGCTGCAAAAGATCCTGGTTTTTAGTAGAGGAACAATAATTGTCCGTCAAGGTTTGATATGCTTATTCCACTGGACTGATTGGTACTACAGGAGACTGAAGATCATCGCGCCAACACTAAGGAAAACAGCAGCCCCCAAACCTCCAACTCGCGATGCCATGTTCTCGTCCTCTTCATCAGCTCCTTCCAGCTTCAACTCGGGTTTCCGACTCCCACTAACAACCTGATCAGGGGCCATGCATATCATCCTACTCATACCAGCACCCGTTGACACAGAAAACAACAATGGAATAGTCTGCTGAACCCTCAAATCATAAAGATCGAAATCCCCGCGATCCTTATCACCGTCTAGCCCTACCCACAATCCACTGCCAAAAGTTGTGTAATTCTCCGGAAGATCGAGATATGGCATTTCATCGACTGAACAACGCGCCGAAGAGAAATTGCGCGGCACGGCTGAGGAAAAGAAAATAGTTAGCGATATAGTCAGAGGTCCGAGACTGGTTCAGAAAGTACTTTGTCCGATAAAAAGGTGCTCCTTGCATTCCTCGCTGAGGTCAAAGGACTGCAAGCTCGGACATTTGGAAGAGCCTCCTCCAACAGCAAGAGTTGAGTTCTCAAATTCCTTGATACACTTATCGCTTATAACCCCTTTGCACGAGTGATTCGCAAACGATGGATCGTCATCGGTATCCATATCGGGTGGATTCTCAGAGGTCTTGTTGACAGCTTTCATCATGTACGGGCAGACCCGGCTGTCTCTTCCGCGTTGAGTTGCAACAAGTGTTCGAGGAACGCTTATAAAGACACTGAGCTCCTGACTGGTATCGACGTCTCCGAATACGAGGTTTGGCGCGCGTCTGTCGGTTACTGTGGCGGTTATGTACCATGGAGCAGATTGTCCTATGAATCTGGAGGGCGCTGTGCGCGTCGAGTTGTACATCGGAAAGCCCTCGTCCACGGGTTTAATTTCCACAGAGCAGTCTTTCGGTAGCGAGGAATTTTGCGCGAGGCATATTCTTGAAAGGTATAACCAAATCACAGCGAATAGTCTCAACATGTTGTCCATTTTTAACAATAATGTCGAATTGTAATAAAACTGAACTGAAAATCTCCGCGCCCGAATTGCGAGATAAATACCCTTCACATTTTGGCCCCCAATTACATGACTTCATCACGATTTCCGGGGTTTACCTGTTCAGCTCGGCCAAGGAATCCTTCGCCATGTCATTCTCCTTGTTTATCCCGTTATATCAAAGCGCCAAGACAGCACGGGCTGAGCCAAGACATGCTAGTTGGTGATCAATGCCTCAAAATCTCCGGTGTTTTAAGAGGGTCAACGAGTTGTTTGGGAAAATGACGTATTGCTACATATCAGCTTTGACGAATGGCGGTTTATTCGCTGCGTGCGACGGGAATAATTTGTGGGCTATTCATGCCTTAGTCTTTCGTTGGTTGTAGATAGATACTTGTTTTGTTGAATTGATGATATTGGCGGATTAAAAACTCCGCGGCTGGTTGAATAGGTCAAAGTTTGTGTATCGACCTTCTTGCGAAAGTTCCCTTGTCCTCATCGCGAAACTGTCTGACTCAATATCTAAGGCTTGTGGGATAATCGGCAATGTCCTCTTCAGAAGCCCAAGAGAATGTTCCAGCAGAAATCTTACCATCCATCCATCCAACTTGTGACTTTCCGTTGACAACAGACAGATCTTTTGAAAAGCCATCAATCTGTTTATCTAGCACATGTCAGCGGCATATATATGGAACGGCAGAACTTTGTCTCACCATTGCTTCTGTGGCTGGCCAGTATTGTCGAAGTTCTATCAG
The DNA here is from genome assembly GCF_020744475.1 of Fusarium redolens. Taxonomy (NCBI): domain Eukaryota; kingdom Fungi; phylum Ascomycota; class Sordariomycetes; order Hypocreales; family Nectriaceae; genus Fusarium; species Fusarium redolens. The sequence continues at coordinate 83,954 of NW_025763690.1, read as the reverse complement.
TGCTTCAAAGTTCGTGTTCAATTCTTGTCGAGCTTTTGGGATATCTTCTGGCTCGCCCAGCAAAAGCGTGTGTAAAAGGACAGCGGATGCTACAGTTGTCATGTGTCCAACGGTCGGGTAGTTCTGCTGACATCCACTCATCTGTCGTGAGGTGTGTAACAAACTGCTGAAAGACGAAGCGTGAAATTTGCACAACGCTACGTGATCTCCTTGCCCAAGGTATGATGGCTCTTTGGTCTCGAGAGAGTTGAAGTATACTAGTGCCGAGAGATGATGAAATACTAAATGAAGAGCGATGAAATGCCCTCCTAGATCGTTCTGCTGGTGGCTGTAGATATTCTGTATCGTCATCTGCATGTTCTCTGGCAGGTTGGCCCTCCATGATTCGAGCTGGTGGCCGATGTGTTTGATGGCATCGCATTTATCCGTGGGTTTCATGTCTCCCTTAGCCAAAGCGCGGTTCAAGCCTTGAATGTGACCAAAGTGCTGGATTAAGGTCACCATATGCGCAAAGACACCAGGAGTTCGACTGGAGTTTTGGAGCAAGGACGAAGGTCTGAGGCGTTTGAAGGACGTTTCGTCAATAGGCAGAGGAGATGAATCAGGGCAGTGAGGGTTATCCATGTGCCGGGGTATGCCAAGACCAGAGGAGCACCAACGATCGAGTATGTAGAGTGACCACCAAGTTCTAAGGGCTGTCTCAGTCATGATACTTGGGTCATCCGCACAAGAAGAGTTAAGCTGGAGAACCTCAGCCATACCAATCGCAATTCCTGTAACGCATCAGTAAGACTCACCACTTCTACATCGATGTTCACAATGCAAATGGACTTACGGAGGAACAGTGTCTCTGAAGAAGTCTGGCAGTTTCCAGCACTAAGAAGTGCTAAAAGGATACACGTCTGCACATTCTCAATACACACATTCTCAAGATCTGCCTGCACCAGCCTCTTTGCCTCTTTCGTCAACGAATTCTCCAAGGCGCGATGCTCAGACTTGGGCGAGAACTTGGATCCCAGAGCACATATAGCATAGAGCAAAGCATCTCCAATTTCTTTTTTGCGAACTTGCTTTCGAAGTGTTTCTTGGTGAAAGATGCTGTGAGGTCGACCGTCAAGATGCGTCAGATAAGACTCAACAAACTCGATAGTTAGCTCCGCTGTTAACTCTGGGAGTGATTCGTGGTTTTCTTTGGGTGCAGATGTAGTTTGTGAGCTGATGTGCGAGGAGCAGGCCAGGTTCTTGCGCCGACAGTTGTTGCACGGCGAATCAATGCTCGGTCTTACACACCGCCTCTTGGCCTCTCGACATTGAAGACAGGATGTTGCTTTCATCGTTGAATCGGATTAATAATGTCTTCGCATGGAAACAAATGGCTGAGACTGGGTGGTTGAGCGGATGATACCGATTGTTAATAATGAACCAATCGAAGCTTTGTTTGCCCGAAAGTCTCCGGACAGGCTGCGGCCCCACTTGCGGAGTATCGAAGCTATGATTCGTCAGGGGGTCTAGAGTCGGAGACGCTTGAGCAGGGGGCCTTGGCTCTGCTAAGGAGAAAGTATTTCAAGACCAAGTTTAGGAGCATCAATACTTAACATCCACCATGAAGGACCAAATACAGTTGATGTTGTTAGGCATTTGTAAATGAAGCTGAAGTAGATGCTACTCAGTATTTAACGTCGACGATTTCTCTCTCATTTCATCCAATACTCAGTTCAAACCTATTCACTGCAATGTCCTCAATCCTCGCTTAAAGCTCATATCATCGCTTTCATCTTCATCATGGCAAACCTCCTCGAACCAATCACCATAGGAGGCAAACTCCCTCTCAGAAACCGTATCGTCATGGGTTCAATGACTCGTAACCGCTGCATCGACGATAACAAACCTGGTCCAGCCCAAATCAAGTACTACGCCGACAGAGCAAAGTACGGCACCGGTCTCATCGTTACTGAAGGCACTTTCGTCGATTGGACTGGCTGCGAATGGAAGCACGCTCCCTTCATGGTCACCCAGGACCACGCTGATGCGTGGCGAAAAGTCACTGATGCAGTACATGACGTTGGTGGAAAGATCTTCTTTCAGGCGTGGCATGCTGGGAGGTGTCAGCATGATCAGATGCCTATTATGAAAGAGATGGGCGGAAAGGTTCTGGCGCCTTCTGCTATTAGGGTTGATGCAGGGAAATATCGAGATTTACCTGGAATGCCTGTGAGTTTGCTCTGGGCCTGATGAATGAAGACTGATTGAGAGATAGGGACATACGGACAATGTCGAGGCCATTACAGATGTCCAAGCTGTTATTGAGACGTACAGACGAAGCTGTGAGCTAGCCAGATCAGCAGGCTTTGATGGAGTTGAACTCTTGGCCCAAGGGTAACATATCCTGCAGCACGTCTAGTACAAATGCTAACTGGCATCAAAGCGGATATTTACCTCAACAATTTCTCAGCAGGTCAGTCATACCAGTATTCTTAATCAGCCTAAGCACTGACTATGTAGCCGTGCAAATCATCGTACCGACGAGTATGGCGGTTCAGTCGAAAACAGATGCCGCTTCACCCTCGAAGTCTTCGATGCCATCGCTGGTGTCTTCAACGGACCTGAGTATATCTGTGTCAAAGTTAACCCTACAGATTATCTCAACGACTCTGTTGTTGACTTTGATGAGATGCAAGAGACTTATACAAATCTTATCACCGAGCTTGTTAAGAAAAAGGTTGGTATCATCAACCTTGGTCGTCGTGGTGCCGAAACGTCCACCGGTTCAGGAGAATTCTTTGGGCCTCTCGTTCGGCCTGAAGGCTATCCTCTCCCTCGTGGTTATGATCCTGTTCTTGACTTTGGGAAACTCGTCAAGTTTCCCGGAAGTCCGACTTTGCTTATGGCCAATCAAGATTATACTGTTGAAGCGGCTGATGCACTTGTTGGAGCTGGAAAGCTTGACATGATTACGTTTGCGAGAGCTTTCATCCACAATCCGGTGAGTAGTCCAAGACCAACATATTCTAATTCTGACTGGTTGAAAAGGATCTTGTCCCTCGTATCATTCACGGAGTACCTCTCGCCAAGAACGATAGAGGCTTTGGGGTTTATTATGGGCTAGGCAAGACACCTGACGAGGGTTACAATGATTGGCCAGTAGCCTCAACCACATAGACGTCACTAGAGCAAGCAATAGAGAGTCACTAGACTTTTTTTCACGTGTATATCAGATAGGGACAGATTAATGAGCAATATGTGCAGTGTTCCATTCAAATGAATGTGACTCAATAATATACGAGCAGATAACTATATACAGATGAATGAGTGTCATGGAGGAATCACCATGGCAATCCCATTTGCAATGCAAAACTGGGTGTTCAGCATCCACGTCCGTGCAAACCCCAGGAGAAAGAAGAAAGCACTGCTAGCACTTTTTCTCCATCCTCCCCTTACTTCTTGAGGGTGAGCAGACCAGGGCGGTAAGGAAGAGTGTTGTAGTCGCCACCAACGTTGGGGTTGCGGCCCTGGTAGAGGAGCTGAAGGTTGCAAGGGTCGACGGGGAAGGTCTGGTCAGCGCTGGTTCGGATGAGCTCTCCGTGGCTGATGTCGTTGGTCCAGGTGGCACCACTGTTGGCCTTGCCGGCGAAGGGGTTCTGCTCTGTGGCAGCGTTGGGGGTCCACTGGCCGTCGAGGCTGGTGGCAGTGAAGGAGCGGAAGAATCTTCCGTTGCTGCCCATGGCCTCTACAATCATGAGGTACTTGTTCAGTCCCTTGAGGGAGTAGACCTGCACAGCCTCGAAGAGGTTCGCCTTGGTGTCCTGCATGACGATCTGCGAGGCGGAACCGAAGCTGCCGGGAAAGTTGCCAATGGGCATGCTAGCGCGGTAGATGCGGCCGTTGTCACCGCAGAAGAACAGGTACATGTTCTTGCTGTCACCAATGACGGTTTGGTCGATGGGGCCAGTGTCCGAGTCGGCGATGTTGCCGGTGAAGAGAGGCTGAGCAGCAGACCAGCCGTTGGCGTTAGCAGGGTTGCTGGAGGTTCTGTACGAGAATTTGGTGGGACCCCACTGGTGAGCCAGGATCCAGACGTTCTTGGGCTGGAAGTAGAACAGAGTAGGGGCGACGGCAGAAGAGGTCATGCCGGTCTGGGTGGCAGAGCCGAGCTGGTTGATGTTGGAGACGACGCTGAAAGCCATGGATCCCCAAGAGGTGCCGTAATTAGTGGCGTAGACAAGCTGGCCGCCATTGTAGGGAGCGACAGTGAAGTCCTTGAGGGAGACCCAGGGGGACTTGGGCTGGGCGAGAGCGCCGCTGGAAGTCCACTTGTAGCTGGAGGGGAGAGCGCACTGGGCTGAAACGTCGCCGACGGAGGCGAGGAGCAGCAGACCTGTAGAGAACAGGCTGAGATCGTTGCTGAAGAACTTCATGGTGATGGAGATGTGAGGAGTTGAGATGAGATTGTGATGATACAGAAAAAGACTGATCGACGGGGAAGAAGTCAGTATGTTATATATGAATTAGTAGATGGACTATGCATGGCGAGATGGCCCTTAATTTGTATGGGGATCATTCGTTGCTGGGGAATAATCAAGCATGTATTGGAGGAGAAAATATCGTGTATCCACTGGGATACAACCATATAACCCAGTCTTGTTCTAGATCATCCGAACAATGACCCAAACAAGGATTTGATCGAGGGTGTTTCCATTGAATGTGTTCCTTTTGGAACCACGGAGACGGATCCGAGTGTTTCTGTTTTTGGGTTAGCTCGATCTAGTTCGGTACATGTAGCTTACGCTAATTTAACCCAGAAAAGAAAGGTACCTTGCCTGTTGTGGTGCGAGTCAGCTTGTACGTGCGTTGCCTGAAGCTGAAGCAGTGACGAATATACGAATGTTTTGCGTTTCCATTTTGAGAGTATAAACTTTCTTGTTGGTCCAACTGCCTGCATTGCGTGCAAGAAACGTGACGAAGCGGTAGACACGGCATGTTTCTCGGCTTCATCTACAGTAAATTCTTTCGCCAAGCTGAATCATAGTGGGTTTCATCTTGGCAGGCCTGGTTTCAGCCTCCACTCGGTCATCTCTTGGGGCTTCCCGCGGGATACGAGAAACAGGCCTGACCACCACATGATGTCCTTTCCCAAATGGACTGATGCAGTCATTACTACACACAGTCTAGTTTACATTGCCATGTGGCGAGCAAATATGCACCCCAGGAACACAGCTACCCAGGAAAAATACAGCAAGATATTGGCGCACCTATAGAATTGCACTATTCACCGTCTTGGTGTAAAGCCCGTCGGCAAATCTAGTCACCCCAGATTTGTCCCTGAGCGATAACCCCAGCCGGCAAAGCCTCATTAGGCTAAAGGGGAAAAAGAGTATCGGGGTGATCGATTGTCATATATTACAGGCGTGCCAGTAGAATTAGCTACTGGTATATTGTTTCACACGCGGTGTGTTATTCCGCCTATCAGACTCAACTTGTATTTAACAGTATTGTATTTTAGCCAGATTTGGTGTAAGCGGACGAATTAAACTATGGGAGTCGCAAAGGAAATAGGGAATAGCAATAAGAGAATGCGGGGGATGAATGCGGAGTGCATACAGCCGTGTAAGTGAAGATATCATGAATTTCAGGTGTTGAGATTTTGAAGTTTTGGCGGTGAGGGCGAGGGGGATTGAGCATGATGACTCTAGATAAGGCTGAATGTTTTCCCACGGAACTCGGCTTCTGCCATGTTTGATGTTAAATGTCAAGGCGAGAACAAAGTGGGTTTATTGTAGCGTGATGGAAGTCCCCTTGAAACGCCAAGTAATATCAATTTCCAAGAAGGGATAAGATAGGGCGACAGAAAGGGAAATGGAAGCGAGATGTCAGAGAAACATATTGATAAGATAAGAGGGATAAAGTCACTGAAGCTCACCCTATACGTCCACAATATCTTGAGTCTGCTACTAGTAACTCAACTATTTCTATAGCTTTAGAACGTTAAGATGAAAATAAAACATTAGGTTTATATAGAGAAGTTAGTAAGTATATATATCAGGCTTTTTCTAGGCTTTAAACCTTAAATTCTCAGTATATTATGTAATTTATATCTTGTCTTTTACAATGTCACAATGTAAACCTTATGACATACGTTTCGTTACCAAAAGTCAAATACCAAATAATCAGGCTCAGTTGGATAGTACAGGATAAAAAAATCTATTTCTGTGACAGGCTTCTAGTATAGATCTAATCTAAGCAATCTATGCATTCGGCATATGATCCTTCAACCAATTCTCCTTTTCTATCCGTATCGACCTCTGCCCCCATTTAATAGTCACCCACGCCCCAATAGCTCCCCAAACAGATGGAACTGCCCATCCTAGCGTATATCCAACCTCAACAGGTAAGATCCACGCCAACACAATCAGAACAATGCTCACAATAGACCCAGTAATAGCCCAGGCCCAAAGCATCTCAACAAGCATCCTTCTAAACCTTGGCGACGCGTTATATCGCGCCATAGCAGCTTCTCTATACTCCTTTCCTCCACCTCCATCACAAGCTGTGATATCTTCCATGATTGCGAATGTAAGCGGGGGATATTTGTCGCCAATGACGTGGGAGCTTAGACGGTGCCAGCCAAGTCTCCAGCCGAAATGATACGCTATGCCAGTCCAGATCATGTATGATGTTACCATTAGTATACCAACGGGCATGATAATACTCAAACCCCTCATCATCGGTGGATCAGGTATGCTGAACCCAATCATGAGCGCCGTCATGACAAAATAAGGTGGACCAAGTACAAGATGCACCGTATCAAAACTCCATCGTCCTGCACCGTTAAGAGGACGATAAGTATCGCGTTTCAACGCAAGTCGTAAACCGCGAAGACCATATTCTCCACCTGATATAAACCCAAACATCGCCGTTATGATCGCAAACATGGCGCCCGGACGTAAATCGGTTAGGTTTGAGATTGCGAAGTAGAATATTATGGGAATGAGTGTGCATTCTGTCAAGATGAGGAACCAGAATAGGAAAATCATGAGTTTGTGTTCGTGGAGGTTATACGGTAGTGGTGGAGGACCACGGGCGATAGTATCGGGCTGTTCATTTTTGCTCGGCATGGACGGTGTGCTCGGAGCAGAAGAAAGCGTTATATTTTCTGTACCCGACACGTTATTCGAGGTTGTCGCCATTGTGAGAAAACTGGCGTGCATAAGCTTAAAATTAAGCTTATTTACAAAAACACTACAGAGGAGACAGAAAGCACCATTAAATCACTCAGGGGCATTCACTGTATTTTATTCTAGCGTGTAGTGGTTATGGCGTACGTCAGTGGCAAAAGATTAGTGACAGACGAGTGCGTCAGAACGGTCTTGGTATTGAAGAGTTGGGGGCGGATGGAGCGGGTGATGATGCTGTTTTTGCTTGGCGTGAGCGCTGATAATATGTGCCAAGGGATTGGAAAACAAGATTGGCTGTCTGGAGAGGCTTGGTTAGAGTAGAGTGTGTTACGCTTAGGAGATTTACATCCGGGTATGTAACGTCGAAAGCGAGAGAATTGGATCGATGATGGCTGCTTTTGGTCTTCGGTTTCGTCTTCACTGGAATATTTCGTACTCGGTTCTTGAGGGATGGTGTTGAAGGTTTTGCCATTGTGGGATGATGGTCAACTTCAAAGCGGGTGTCATCCGACTAGAGACGCGAAAGACATCGCCTTGAAAGCCACCACAGAGCCTAAATGGAGTTCCAGTTTACTTCAGTAGATTGTACTAAAGAGTGAGAGGATATGATATTGATAACTCATCATTGGCACACGTAACTACCGGCGTTGATCTACAACAGCACCGGTGTCTTATTACCGACCCGGACGTCCGTACAGACAAGGATGACAATTAGACCATTCTTCCGCATCTTCCGGGCCGCTTGTAAACCCTTCGTCTACCGCAGACGCACCAATGCCGAACCATCCATGAACAAGCTCCACATCTGTCTGAGCTGAACGAGCCGACCCGCAAGCTTCAAATCTCGTGCTATACTCGTACCAGAAGACGGAGCATAACACCGAGGATAATAATACTCCGTAGAGATCGACTAATACATACAATAACGCCGCCCGAACGCGAGATCGGTAAGACCGAAAGTTTATTCTTTCGCGAGCTCGAATGCGCTGCGATAGGTGGAGGAACAACCACGCGGCCTCTTTTACACCGACATGTCGTGAGTAATGTCAATGCATAGAGTTCTTCAAGTTGTCTTCGGAATGAATTGTCCATCGACTGAGGACATGGTTAGCATGACCCTGACATGATCGCCTTACAGCAATGCAAACACATCACATAGACACTGGACATTTTCGAACCAAAACAAATCATGGGTATTCGTGTACTGTTCTAACCTAACTCCCCCTTCACAAGTTCAGTCCCCTTCCTCCTCTTACTAACTCGTCACCAAATCCGGAAAATACCTCTTAAGATTACTATCCAGCATCCTTATCCCCACCGGCTTAACAAGATAATTATCCGCACCCGCCTTACCCGCCGCCTCCCTATCCATCTGACTATCCTGCCCCGTGACAATAAACACCACCACCTTACTATCCCTCATCTTCTCCAGCGCTCTGATCTGTCGTGTAGCGCTAATACCATCGCAGACTGGCATTTGTAAGTCCATGAGGATGAGGTCTATACCACCGGCGGCGCAGGTTTGTTGTTTCTTAAAGAGCTCTACGGCTTGGTGTCCGTCTATGGCGCTTAGGTAGGGAAGACCGCGTTTCTTGCAGTACATTTCTAGGATGCGCAGGTTGACTGCGTTGTCGTCGACGATGAGGGTCATGGGTTTTGAGGTGGTGGGGGGTATGAGGGGGTGGATGGGGAGGTCGATTGTTGCTGCTTCGATTTGGGATACGGCTTTTGCGAGGGATTCGCTAAGAAGTTGTTGGGTTTCGTTTGTTCTTGTGGGGGGAATCGAAGAGCCATTGGCGGAATCGTAGCCTTCGTCTGATGTCGATTGTTGATCGCTCTCGGTTGTTTGGTCGGCGGGTGTCAGGAGGGATTTCGGACCTTCGAGGGGAGCGGGAGATGGTTGTGGGGATGTTCTTGTTGACTTGCGCAATTGTGCGAGTAGTTGGTCGGCTTTTTGGAGAGCAGAGTCAAGCGTAGACGACGAGAATGGTCCATTGACGAAGACGATGTTGGTACATGATTCGGGAACGTCTGGTTCATCCGAGTTGGGGACTAAACAAATAGCGACTTGCTCCTTCGGTAGTATAGAGTGATATTTCTCTCGTTCGGTCGAATCGCGTATGTAGTCGATAATATTGAGACAATCTTGCGGGTCATTAGATAAGGAAAAGCCATTTTGGGTGAGGTATTTCGCTAGGTTTGAGGTCAAGTGTGCATCGGGTGAATCGGACGGAAGATGGCGATAACTCAACGGCAGGTGCTTGAGCTGCAAGGCTGCTGATTCAGAGGGCGTCGAACCCGAGGGACGAATGTCGCGGAATGTAGCGCGGAAGTGTGAACCGCGATCAACCTCTGACGACACCAACTCGATTGAACCGTAAAGCAGTGCAGAAAACTTGGTCGCGAGGGTCAAGCCAAGTCCAGCGCCAGTAGAGTGCTCGCCAACTTTCTCGTACAGATCAAAGATGCGACCTTGATCTTCAGGAGAAATGCCACAACCTGTATCCTCAACATCCACCACGAGCGTCTTCGTTTCTTGCGTATAGGACTGTGTGACAGTCACTACTCCTTCGGTCGTGTTTTGTATAGCGTTTACGATCAGGGGAAGGATACCGTCTCGGAAGAGGTTGATGTCAATTCGAAGGCCTTCGGACTCGGGGGTAAGGTTGTGATGAAAGAAGACCGGGGCTCGTGTGCGTGTGTCCCTAAAGGTGAAGTCGGCCAATGCCTTGACGAGCGACGTCTCAAGAGACTCGATGCCATGCGTGGCATATTGTCGTTCGGCAGCAGCGATATCAGCCCAGCGGTTGAGGGTGATCATATTGTTGACGGTCGACATGAGTTCCCTGCCCGCCGTAGATATTGTATCGAGGTAAATGGACGACTTTCCCAGTTCAGCAAGCGGCTTCATTATCGCCTCCACGCCAGGCCGCAACGTCGAACTTCCGGGCACTGTCAATGCCCTCAGATCTTCCGTCAATAATTCTGCGGCGCCGAGGATACCGTGGATCGGGGTTCGAAGCTGGTGCGATACACCTCGAAGGAACTTTTCTTTCGCTCGCATAACTTCTGTAAGGAGACGTTTTTGCCATCGCTGGGTGAGCATGGTAGCACAGGTGTGCACAAACCAAGAATCGACATCGTCAAATATTCTTCTGAAATCTTTTGTCGCGACGACGAGAACAGAGGGTCCGAGTTTCGTTTCGCATTGCGCTGAAATGAAGCGTACTACTCGATCTTTCGGCGGTTCGTTGGAATTCGAGTTCGCGATAAAGTCTTCGATATATTCGTCATCCTCCCACAATCCATGCTTCAAATCTGATGTCGTCGCGGGATACGGGACCGTCGATTGATCGGTGCCTGTAGACTGCAAACTTATTGACTCGTCGGGGAATGCTTGTCGAAGGATTCGGAGGATAGGCTCTTGGACATCGTCGCCCTCGGGTTCATGCTGAACTGCTGCGATGAGCTCAACAAATCGGTGACGTTCTCGTTGGCGTCGCGCTCGTGCACATTGTATTATATCGTGGACGATCCAGTCGGCTAGTCTAGCAAGTGCAAGCTGCTGTGTCTTAGATAACGGATATCGACCCGTCGCAGAAGCCACGCATAGCGAACCGAGTCCGACACATTCGCCCGACTCGTGTTGCATTCGGAGCGGGACACCAGCATAGGCGACAAGTCCACCGTGTTCAACGTATGGCGATTCGCGAAATCTCCAGTCTTGGAGCATGTTCGGTAGGAGGAAGACATTCTATCGAGGCTTAGCGAAGGGCGTCGGAGAGGCAGCGGTGACTATACTCCAGGTGGTTGAGTAACGGTATGTGCGCAGAGGGTTTCACCACGGGGAAGAATAGCAAGTTGAAGGCCTACCGTGGCCAGACGAATGTAAACATTGACATCCAGCACACCGACAACAGCATACTCCCAGCCCGATGACTCCTGAGCAAGACATGCCTTCTCCTGCAGACCCGCAAGAAGTTCAGGCTCATTGTCTAAATCCCTCGCATAATACCATAGCATCGACAGCCTCAGCCGTTCATTCTTTGCCAATCGCGATCGCACATATTTCGAAGAAGCACATTGCGCTTCGGGCGGTATCGACGAGGGACCGAAAGGATCTGGCTTCGGAGGGTAGAAGGACGAGTGGACGTCGGAAGTCCAAGGCTCTACCGGGATCTTGAAGTTGTTGGCATCGAAGATGGGGCCGATTGCTTTCGGACGCGGAGGGAGAGAGTCTTTATCGATTGTTGAGGAGAGTAGCGCGGCGTCTGCTTTGGGGAAGAAATGCATTTAGTGATGATTATCTAGGAACTGAAATTGGCGAGGCATGGGAGTGGGAACTTTTAGGGAAGGGATCGTCGAAAATTAAATTGTTAGAGGAATTGAATTGAAACTGTACTGAATTGATGAGATGGAGAAGAGAGGGAGGGGCTCGTGACCCGACCTAACTTAACGCGGGAATGACAAACATCTTTAGGGGCTGACAAAGATGTCGTCATAACTGTTCAAGCCGAGACAAGCGCTATTTAAAACGATTTATTACTTCAATTCTTTAGAATAGGTGCTCCTTTTTTTGTAGAGTTCAAGCACTTCATTCAACCCTAAGGTCCCCCCGCCTAAAATGATACCCTAAAACCTATGGACATTCTTCAAAAGTCATGGGTCACTTTTGCTAGCCTATCGAACCCCGGACATGCTACTATTCCGTCTTGTACCCGGTAGTCTAGATACCAGAGTCATCCTGAGTCGCGTTGTTGTGCTTGTTGAACATGGTATAATACGCAGCCCAGTTCGCACACGTCTCGGAATATGTAGGCAAGATGCCAGACTTTTTAAACATAGGTCCAATGACTTCAGGAGACTCAACGAACTGAAGCGCCAGACCTCCCGATGCGTGAAAGGCGATCTGAAGAGAGAGAATTAATTCCGAGGATCGAGAGTGGGGAGTGAGGCGAAACTTACATGACAGTGCATTAGCCAAACACCAGGGTTGTTGACTAGAAAATGTTAGTCCCTATTCCGCAACAGTACTAAAATAAAGGGATTGCTTACTTTGGAAGGCGATAATAATGTAGCCATCGACCGGTAAGAGTACAACGTCCCGACGAGGAGGGTTGTCCAGCTGAAGAGTAAAGTTATTCGGATTAAACTCTTCAGTCCCAGAATCGAGAAGAACAAAGTCATGTCCATGAACATGAATCGGATGCGCAACAGGTGCCTGCGTCTTATAAACCTTTCGATGGCCCTTTGTTGTAGAATTATGAATCGATTCCGTAAACTTGCCCTCTATGAGAAAAGCAGCCCACGTTCCATTCTTATAATCCAAGGTGACAGGTTCATACCCAACAGGAAACTGAGGGTTATTCCATCCTTTTTCCGAAGCGATCTTGACGAGACTTAGACTTGGTTCTGCCCAGTCAAGGTAGAAGGAGGAGTTGGCGAGAACCCATTTGTGCATCATGGAGTCTTTCTTGAATTCGTTGGGATATCCGACGAGATGTACTTTGAATGAGTTTTTAATGTAATCCTCATTGTGTTGTGTGATGTTACGCTTAACAATGGGTTTGAGTTTCTTGCTGGGCTCGTCCTGACAGCCGTAGCAGATGTTATCCTGTCTGGGGGGAGGTGTCCAAGGGATAGATGTTGAGCTAGCGTCATAGCGGATGATACCAAGATTAGATCTCGCACCGCCATTTTGACAATCGCGTGCGTGGATCCAGAAGTTCACGTTTCTGCTACTGTGCCCCTTGACGGCTGTTGCGTTTACGATGATATCGTAGCGTTGACCAATAGCGATGTTGATCATGTCTGTTTCGTAGGGTTCAATGGGGACAAAGTCAGTCGCCACGACCCAGAACTTATGACCGTCGATCCAAAACGTTGTATGTGTTGAAGCAGCAGTGTTGACGAGGCTCATTTTGTATGTCTTGTCTTTTTCGAAGTGGAATGATGTGAGTTTGGAATCACCCTTGCAGTTCTTGTCTAGCGAGGGACAGCAGTAGTATGTGCCGTTGCCGTTCATCAGCATGCTGTCTGGAGCTGGAGGGCGGCCTGTTGTCTGTTAGCACGAGTGAAATTCTGTTGGGAAGAAGAGGGAATAGTACCTAGATATTCGAGCTGAACTTGGGAGAAGGCAGTTTTGTGGAAGTTATCAGTGATGAGAACTGGACCGAGATCAACATCGTAGTTCATGCTAGTCGGCCCATTAATCTTGAGTGCGCCTGCTAGTCCGTCGGCATCTAATGTAAAGTTAGTAGAGAATGGTGATAGAAGAGCCTAGAGATGCTAACATTGTAGACTGAAGTGACCTAAGATTATTAGAAATTGTCAAAACTTTTAGGAGGTATGACTCACTGTGATACCATGATGTTCCATATTGTGTAGCTCTCCAACGATACGTAAACTGTTCACCGGGCTGCACTTGTTAGCACTCTGAAGGTCCATATTGGAGGTGGCTCGAGGCTTACTGGGATCGGGCATTCAGTCACGCCTGATACGCCGTCCATCCAGTTGGTGTTTAGTTGACGGATGCCATGCCAGTGAATAGAAGTGCCATTGAAGTTTGTCAATTGGTTCACAACGGTGATTTCTTGGGACAGTCAGGCCATGTACGGATGCAAAGAGGGACCAAAGCAATAGGACTTACCAAAAGTATCTCCCCAGTTCCCCTCAAGAGTCGGTCCGGGATACGTTCCATTGAACAGCATCCGGTCAACCCAGTATCCATCAGGTGCAATCCTTTCATTAGTAACATACAGAAGAAACTACATCCCTTCAGTATCAATCTCACAGCGCAACAGATGAATGACTCACCTTTCGAACTACACCCTCTGGGATGATCTCCTCATAATCCGTGTGAATATCAAAGTCAGTTGACCAGCATTGTCTATTCTTAGGTGAATTACAAGCCCCGTCAATAAACTTTGCATCAAAAGCATCAACGAGGGAAAGATCTTGGACTGGGGAGTAAGTATGTGAGAACTTGGTTTGGTCCGTGAAACGGTGGATGAAGAGAAACTCTGTGAGTCTCTTCCAGAAACCCATATTGAAAGGCACTTGGATGGTAACCTATTGTAAATGAAGAGAAGAGGGTAGGAACGGCAGCTGGAAAGAAATGGAGGGTTACGCGGACCCTGATGGAGAAGGGATATTGATATAAAGGCCTGACAGGGTATCATCTCATAGAAACGCATACTACACGGGACTCCCCTTGGCGATAAGCAGTCTTGCAGCGGCTGAAAAGCCCATGAGCCGAAATGTAAAAACCCGCATGGTGGCGTTCCTACAAGCCAAAGATTACAAACGAAGTCATCGTTAACACCACGTTATCAGCACCAAATCATTCGCCAATACCACCCCCAACGTCGTATTATTTGGATCGGTCTAGACTTGAGTTTCTACTGGCATATGTGTAGATTCCAAAAGCAGGAATCAGAACAGCGCTGAAATGCAGGATTTCAATAATGCGATGCAGAGGGTAAGCCATACATGCAGCTGAGAGCGGGGAAACACCAAGCTTGGTGTTGATGGGTGATAAGATGATATGGCGTTATCTTGATGATAAGTTGGTACCTCAGCTTGTTCTTTAATATGATGTTGATCTAATTTAGTTGAGTCTGGATTGATTGCGCATGTATTAGCCCCACGCTACGAGTTTGCATCGATAGTCTTAGAACTATTGACCTAAAGCGGATGAAACGCTACCCGAATGGTTCTGGCACGAACCGTTGGCGTACAGTCTGATTGGACGGTGAAGTATCCTCACTGGGCGTCATGCAGTTGTGAGAGATAATTTATTGAAAGTTTGGGTAGGTTTGATACGACTGCGTGTAGACGGCGAAGGTAATGTTGTATGCAGATTGCTGACCGGTCTTCTCCGGGGAGATGCGGGTAAGCTGCGTGGCTGGATGAGGTTGTATTGGTGGCCTAAGATGTTAGACGGTGTGGATTTGGGGTATGACAATACCGTAGTTAGGTGTATTCACTCAGTCCCATCTGGTATCGGCATACGCCCCGTTCTAGAGAATAAACATGAAGTATTAAAGACCCAATCCCTCATCCTAACTGCGAATCACTATCATCAAGCATTGCCATCATGGCTACTCCAACCGATCCTCTCAACTTCATCCCCGCAGACATATTCTTCCCCACCGTTCCAAACTTCACCAAACCCTCTGAAATCCTCACCGTTGAATCATCCACTTCAACATCCCCCAGCGATCCTCTTCGCTATGCTGCACACATCACTCTGAAGGGTGAGCCAAACACTCACTGTCTCGTCCAGTTTGCATCGCCGCAGATTTGGAGAGTGAGATATAATCCAAAGTACACTGCTGTCTCGGGTTATGATGATTTCAACTCGTAAGTTATTACTCTGTAGTTTGTTGTTTCTGATTTGTGGTCTGTGAGGCTTTGGTGCTGATGACAATAGGCGTACTATTGTTAGAGATACGTTTTCGAGTTTGGTAGATGGTCTTCAGCAGGAGTATAGAGACTCTGAGGCTTGGAACTCGCATCCTGCTCAGGAGGGATGGTTTTGGAAGACGTCTTTTGAGCAGAAGGCTCCCGATCACTGGGTTCTCACCGTAAGTCTACCAGAACCCCATCGTGCTACCATCTAACTCCTTCTAGACTGTTGAGTATCAAGATAAAACATCCACTGGTGTTCCGAACACAGCTCTTCACTTCTTCGCCTCCCCATTCCGCATAGTCGTAAGTACCCTCCCCCCTCTTGTGCTGCAAAGCTCACATGTTTAGGCGACGAGAAAACTCAAGGCACTTGATGCAGACCCAGCGTTCTTGAAGACTGTTGGTATCGACGCTGTATCTGAGTACGAGCAGATTATCTGGCAGACTACCGACCAGACGTTCTCCTATCAAGGTGATCCTATCGTTGACGCTGTGAACAATGTCGTTCTCAACATCAAGAAGCCTGGACCAGCAGCGTATCTTGGCTTTGGAGAGCAGGGTGGACGGACTGTTATAAAGAAGCCTACATATCTCAACTTCTTCTGTAAGTGTAATGCCATGATGCGATGATGGCTGCTGACAAGTTAGGTTATGATAACTTCAACTATTCAAAAGTCTATGGACTTGGAGCTCTGGATACTCGAGAGCCGCTGTGAGTATTGTTCATCCTATGCCAGACACCGTCTAACAGAGGAAACAGGTACCACTCCACACCTTTCTTTCTGGAGATGAACGGCAATCCGGATCGAAAGAATGTTACTGGCGTCATGGTGGATAACTACTCTCAAGTTGCCATCGATCTTGGCAAGAATGATTCGCATACCATCAGTGTAGCGACTCGTTTCAACACCTTTGATGCATGGATCCTCACGGCCGACGACGTTCCACGGATGATTTGGTAAGTAAAGTGTCTGTCTTGATGTTGGTAGCTGACCGCGTTCAGGCAATATACCTCCATTGTCGGCCGACCTAAGCTCAAGCCCCGTTTCATTTTGGGACATCATCAAGCATGTAAGTTGCACAAAGTGAAGCATGTGTACACAGAATTAGTTGACTGACCCATATAGGCTATGGTTACTCCAACGAAGGGACTGTCAACAATGTTGTACAACGGTACCGAGATTCAGAAATCCCTCTGGATGGTATGCACCTGGATGTCGACTTTCAGGCACGTCCACCTGCAAGCTTTTCTGACCTAGACTAACAATAACAGGATAAATACCGTACCTTCACCAACAGCAACAAGAATTTCCCCAATGTCGGATCATTCCTGAACGGCCTGAAGGCAAAGGGCGTGAAGAGCTGCACTAACATCACACCCATTCTCACCATTCGGCCCTCAGATGAAGGTCCCTACAAAGCACTGGACAGCTTCTGGGATGTCAATGATAAGAAGAACCCAGAGACCAAGTAAAACACCAGCGCCTTCATCTTCAGGATCATTACTAATTATGACAGTCTCTTGGTGGCCGACAATCGATACCTCAAGGGCCTGCCCAACAACCAACCTCTTTGCTGGCGCTACGATGGCGGTCTTCAGAACTTGGACCCAAATAACGTCAATCAGCGTGAAAGATTCGCAGACTATATCGGCGCTCCGGACTACAGGGATGACTACAACTTTTCTGAGAATTATAACAGTGGATATCCATTCCATGGCGGTGTTAGCTATGGTACTAACCTCGGAACTGTGAGTTACAAAAGAAGTAAGCGCCAAGAGTAGAGTTGAACTAACATTGATAGCCCGGATTCTATCCTGATCTCAACAGAAGAGCTGCGAGGAAGAAGTGGGGTGAGCAGTATCAGTATCTCTTTGACAACGGTCTCGAATTCGTCTGGCAAGGTAAGGCGCGCGATGCAAGCATCAGCTGTCAGGTCTATTAACACTCTCAAAAGATATGACAACTCCCGCCGCAGCAAAATGCTACGGTGACTCCCTCGGGTACTTTCCTCCTCCCTCCTTCACCCCAAACACTTCTAACAATATTAGTTTCCCCTCTCGCCTCCTCATGACAGACGATAGCTACACCGACCCCCCGAAAACCAAAACCGCCATCGAACTCTGGAGTCTGTACTCCTACAACCTCCACAAAGCAACCTACCACGGCCTCAACAATCTCAAAGGGCGCGAGAACAAACGCAACTTCATCATCGGCCGCGGTAGTCAAACAGGTATGCATAGATACGCTGGTCTCTGGACCGGTGATAATGGTAGTTCGTGGGACTTTTTTAGAATCTCGGTTGCGCAGGTTCTTGCGTTGGGATATAGCGGGTTGAGTATTGCTGGTGTAGACATGGGTGGTTTTACAGCGGATCCAGCTAATACGTTGCCGAATCCGAGGTGGTGCGATCCTGAGTTGTTGATAAGATGGTATTCGGGGGCGTTTTTGCTGCCATGGTATAGGAATCATTATTTGCAGCATCCTGAGGCGAGTTCGGGAGGTTGTAAAGCTTTCCAGGTAAGTATGGTCTGGGATACACAGGCGAGATACTGACGAAAATACAGGAACCTTGGGCTTACAGCGATATCCTGAACAACTTCCCCGGTCCTCTTCCGCCTGACCAGGCTGCGTTGTATCGCTCAGTCGTGCCTGTTTGCAGGTACTACGTTCAGCTTCGATATTCCCTCCTTCAGGTCCTGTACGACTACATGTTTGCCAACCTGACCAACGGTCTGCCAGTAGCTCGTGCCATGGTTTGTCCCCAATCCCCTCAGAACATCACTGACTTGCTAACAAATTTAGCTCGTTACCGACCCCTTCGACACAAGCCTGTTCAACGCCAACCAAGGATTCATCGACAATCAGTACCTTCTCGGCCATAACATCCTAGTCTGTCCTCAGGTTGAGCAAAAGGCAGGACGTCGCGATGTCTATCTTCCCAATTCTGATAACTGGTATCCTTCCAACCTTCGAGTCAACAACCAAGGCTTTGGACCTGATCCGATTCTCAAGCACGCTGCTGTGTTGCAGAAATCAGCTCCTGGTGGCAAGATTGTTGACTATGATTGTCATATTCCTGATGCTGTTGCGGATCCGGAGCAGGTTGCTTATGTTACTCCTGTGTATATCCGAGGGGGTGAGTCTAAATTACTCGGTGGTATTGAGAAAGCTGACAGTTATGAAGGTGCTATCATTCCTCAGCTTGATGTTCGTCAATGGGTCAAGGAGGGTGATCTGAACTCGCCGACCATTCACGTCTACCCAGGTGGCAAGACGACTGTAAGTACTACCCCGGCGATCAAATATTTTGCGCTAAGTGTTCTTGCAGTCATACTCGATGTATCTCGACGACGGTGTCAGCCGCGACAGTGCACCCATCGATCTGCCCCAGCACAAGTACAAAGACGCAGCTCAATACACCAAAGCAAAAGGTTTCTACCGCGAAGTCAAGATCACTCAGGTACTTTCATCCCTCATTGCTCCCCCACCATCATAAGAACTAACATAGCTTCAGGAAAACACCAAAACAAACCGTAAAATCACCATTCAGCACCAATGGGACGGCTACGACGCCAAAGCAACCATCGGCGACACCTACAACTTTGCTATCTGGACCGTTCAAGCAACAGCGCCGCCTGAGTCACAGATCAGTGTTGACTTTGAGGATGAGAATGGAATGACGGTCATCGACTCTGGACTGACGTCGACTTATATCGTAGGCCGTGGTGTTCTGACGGTTAGTGTACCGGTGCATCTCGTGCCGTCGCTCAAGACACCTCAGAATTATACGCAGGGATCTTTTGCGGATCGGTATCTGGCAATTAATGTCAGTGGACTGCCTTGAGAATGACATGGGCTATTTAATGTGGACACTCTCTTTGCTTTGGATTTGTTGGTATTGAAATCAGTCACGAATGAACATTAGTCAGATTGCAATACCATTTCTCAACTTGCACGATATCAGTCATTGGTGGGGGTTTAGGCGAGAACTGTTAGCGCTAAAGTAGCGCCAGGTACCTTCTGGGCCTCAAGAGCATCTCGATTCAAACCACGTTCTTAAGATGAGGCTATACTATTATAGCCCAAGCTTAGGGTTTCCAATTAAGTTCATGATGATATTGATCAGAATTGTGATATTATCATTTTAAAATGTTTACCAGTCACTGGCTATCTTGGGCTGCTGGGCACCGCCGTTGGGCCGTTGCTCTTCAACGCCCGCTCATAACCATCTGTGTCGCATTGGGCTGCAGACAGTAACATCCGGTGCTACAACGATGAGATACTCCTTTATGTCAAGTGCTTCACAATGTTCAGCATATCCTTTTCCTTACAGAATTAGCCCTGTTGACCAGAAGAAGAGCACCCGAAATAGATATCGTGCCACGAATCACCAGTGGGGTAGCAAAGACCATGTCCATGTCCATGCTGCATCGTGTCTTTGCTGCACCTGCATAATCTACGACATGCATACCCGCAACATCTTCCTCAATCAAGTGTCTTGCAGGAACACGGATCGCCAGTACATCCGTCAAGGATAAACATCATATCATCAAAACACCTCGAAGAGTATAGTGACTCACGCCATCGCCGATACATACTACGTAGTACAGCACTGGCTATCCACTTGGGCATCAATTATACCAGTTAATCCAAGGATACAAACTCTGACTCATGACAACAAGTTAAAAATTCCATCTGCCAGCAAATCTAGCATCGTGTACCATCCCCAATATGCATGCCACATCATCCCGATTCCACCAGTGGGGCTTCACCGCCAAAACCCATTAATCGGTATGGATACCTATTTCAAGCCCTACAATTCTCCTCAAATCTCCCCTCAAATCTCATCATCCATTCAAACTTCATTAGTATCAAATGTCCCGCCAGAAGAATGCGTCTCATACACACCAAAACCTTCCAGCTAGAGGAATTCTACGGCCAGCCTCCCGAATATGCCATTTTATCACACACATGGGGTCCCGACGAGGCCACGTACCAAGACTGGCAGGGCAACCTCGAGCTGATGAAGCTAAAGAAAGGTCATCAGAAGATTCGGCGCGTCTGCGAGCAAGCGAGAAAGGATGGCCTAATGTATCTCTGGTGCGACACCAACTGTATCGACAAGAGCAGCAGTTCAGAGGTCTCTGAGGCGCTGAATGCTATGTTTTCTTGGTATAAGAATGCGTCGGTTTGTTATGTTTATCTGAGTGATGTGTCGCCCATTGATACGGGTGCTTTCGACCCGATGGTGCAGTTTAGACAGTCGAGGTGGTTTACCAGAGGTTGGACACTGCCTGAGCTTTTGGCTCCTACGTCGGTGGTTTTCTTTGCGAATGATTGGACAACTATTGGGACGAGAAAGACTCTTGCCAATACGATTTCGTTCGTCACCAAGATTGATCAGCAATATCTCGACTGCACCTTTTACAAAGCCAGTATCGGTGAGCGCATGTCTTGGCTATCCAAACGAGAGACGGAACGAGTTGAGGATATCGCCTACTGCATGCTCGGCATCTTCGATATTAACATGCAGATCATCTACGGGGAGGGAATGAGGGCGTTTATCCGACTGCAAGAGGAAATCATCCGTGTTTCAAACGACCAAACACTCTTCTGCTGGGCCTGGGATGAGCGCTACGTTCCTCACGACTGGGCCAGCATTCTCTCCCCATCACCAAAGACTTTCGTCGACTCGAGTATCTACACCGAATGGCCTGTCCACGAAGCAAAGACATACACCATGACGAATGCTGGTCTGTCAATCAGGCTGCCTATCATGAACACCATCACCGAATCAGTCGAGCAGTGGCTTGTTCTTCTCAACGCTAGACGAGACTCGGAGAACCAACAAGTCGCATTGCTCCTCAACAGATTACCAGGAAAGGATCGATGCACTCGTAATCGGACACCACCTTGTCCGGTACCAGTCCTAACCGGATCTACAAAACTCCGAGAAGAAAACATGTTCATCGCTGGAAGTCGAGAGCGCGCCTCATACCAACCCGACTTCCACGGCTACGGCAGCTATGAAGTCCTCGTCACTCTCGACAGCGGCGCCATTCCCTACGACAGCATAACATCATGCCCTCGACTAGAATCTGGAACCATCAGTCTTCAATCATGGGACCAAGCAGGCCACTACGGCCGCGTCCTCGCCATCCAAGGCATGCAAAGCATAAAGAAGAACGAAAAGCGCGCCTCAGTCTTCATCGCCACCCTAGTATTCGGCATAGAAGTTGTCGGCTCCAAAATCGAATGGTTCTGCAAAATCCGCGGCATACAAGAATCCTCCGGCCCATTTAGCAACAGCACCCTCGAAGAAGCAGTCTACGAAGAAGAGCAGGATATTCGATCTCAACTTGCGAGAACAGGTCACTGGCGGGCGATCTTTGATCAAGAGAAGGATACTACGTCTGATACTGTGAGAAAACATGAGATTGATCTGTTGACGTCGGTGTCGCTGAGTTCAGGGGTGAGGATATCGGCGTCGTCGATGATGGCGGTTGCGCATTTGCAGTTGGCGCATATTGTGAAGCCGGCGGAGGTTGCGCCGTGGGATGATGGGCATAAGTTTAGGACTGCGGATGGAGCGAAGGATTTGTCGAGATGGTTGAGTGCTTTGGAATGAAGAATGAAGGAAATGATTTACGTACATGATTTAATGAAAATGATAGATACACATAAACTAGAATACCTTTTGCATTTATAGATTGGTCAATGAAGAAACTTTGTCTTTATATTCTAAGCGCAGATCTGATTTACTTCATCTTGATAAATGTCTTCTTTGGACCAAACTCCATAAAGTCCTTTCCTTCAATAGCCAGCCTGCTCACTGTGATAGCTGTCTGCCTCTCTTCAATCTCAACATCCTTATCGCCTTTCAAAACTACCAAGAAGACCAACTGATTCTCCAACCCATTCCGCAAGGTCCCTTTTTTGAGTCTCGCCGCAACTAAGCAACGATATCTCCCCGTCAGTAAAGTCATGTTATGCTTAAAATTCCTCTCCGTAACACATCCAATGGCCTGATCTGTCCCAGGTATAACCACCTCACTGAACGGTTCAGTTCGAATGTCAAGCGTTACAATCCATCCTTCGAGCGTAACAATCTTGTCATCAATACTGACCATCCGCGGAATGAGATCACCGCTCTCGGTAACTGTTTCAGTAAGGTCAGTGGGATACTGCACAGTTCCACCCCAACCGGCCCAACTCCAGCTTGGAAATGCAGCTCTGCGTGTTGGCTTGACTGTATGGTCGTGGATCCAGGCTAGTGACTGAGGAAATTCTTTGAGTGGCATTCCCCATTCAAAGCCTTCAGGGTATACTGGTTTGCCGTAACGCGCTAGACCGACTTGGAAGGCATTCAGAGAGTCACCGTCGTTGGTGAGAGAGCGTGAGGTGTATGTTGTTACCGTTGATATGAACATCGAGGAAGTTCGATCGAGGAACTCGGTGTTTGTGGCCTGGATGTATTAGCGTTAGAACTTGAATGATATTTGTCCGGCTTGCCTCGACGTGATCAGCTTTCATCTTCCCACCAGAAACCATTGTCCAAGTAAGATCCACAGCTGTATCATGCGCCTCAGCATAATCACTCGGTCCCAGTGTCTCATTACACTGTAATATCCATTGCGTCTCTGTCAAGTATAACTTTCTTGTAGAGAGAACATCCTCTTGCCAGGTCCAAGCTCGAGTCTGCCAAACAGAAGACTTGATCTCTGTCATGACCTGCGGAGGGACGACCACTAGATCCTTTCCGTTGATGCGCTCTCGTGTAGATCCCACACGTGGCTTTGAGATTCCAGGAATGCCGTAGTCGGAGTGTGGACCAGCGACAGCGAAAATAGTTATCGTGGCGCAGTAATAGATCAGGTGCATGAGTTGAAGTTGCTTAGCTTTGGTGGCTGCTTGTTCGGGCGTTGGATTGGGACTTTGATCAATACAGAGGGCATCAACCTACCAAGTTAGCAATTTCTTTAGAAGCTCCTAGGACTTCTTACCCATAGGTATCGCTTCCCAAGCTTCTTGGTCAGAGTGATAGCATCCTCGATCGTCTGAGGAAGTGTCCCAGCCTCCAAAGCCCCATCGGCGGGATGTATATCGCCCCAGACATAGCTGAGAGCTAGATAGTCACAGTTATCAGGACAATCAACCACTTTTCGGGTATCAACGTCAAGCATTTTGGTAATGAGCAGGCCTTTGTCAAACTTGGCATTACATTGCTCTGAGTGATGGTTCTGACAATGCTCAAGGCCCCTTTTAATGTGATCAACGTCAACCATCCCGTCGATAACCCTCGCATTGTAAAGTTCCTCTGAAGAAGAACTCGGATGCATGGCTATTGCTTCACCTATCATCATGGCGACTCTCAACTGCTGACCCGCATTAAAGAAGCTAGGACCAGACATATAAAGACCAGGCGTTGAAAGACCAAACCAAATTGCGAACTTTCGCTTATCATCTTCCGGAACGCCTTCCCAATGGTCCTGTCGGATATACCATCGATAGGGAATAAGAGTTAGAACAGAAGTATCGTGCTCAGGTGGCGGTCTAGGAATGAGTCGATAGAGCAACCGACATAGTGGGCAAGAAGGAGTCATGTGAAACTCTGACAGAAGACCGAAGCGTAGTCTGTATGGGTCCTGTCTTTCAGCGTGTTGAACATACTGGGCCTTTTCTAGACTGCCTCTTTGGCTTTCATCCAAAGGATTGGCTTCGTTGAAAACGCGAATGATATCGAATTTGGCGCATCGTTGACAGAGCTTGCTTGGGCGTTGGCGGAGCCGTTCAAGGAGATCTTCATCTTGCTTCGTCCATGGCTTCGTGATATTATTTATACCGCTGTGGAAAGCCTGAGTTGGTTGTTTCGAGATCGAAGGACATGGTTTGTCTATGGGCTCGAGGTTACGACAGAAGCAGCACAGTCTTGAGTTCTCGATAGACATGTTCGATGGTGGTGGAACACTGGAAGATGATTGGAAGTGGTCTGTGACTGGGTCTTGATAGTTACTGCACTAACAAGGAGACTGTCGGAGAAAAGCCCTTGAATATTCTGGCTGCAGTTTTCGACCCTCACTTACAGGTAAGAGGATGCCATACTAATGAGACGGTAGCTGATTGTAAGAAACGCCCTTTTTGCTGCGGGGTTGAGCGTTAGCGGTAAGGCTGAGTGGATTCCTGGATGCCATGTCTCGTACCGGATGATAGGATGAGACCAGACAAGGGTTATCAGCCTAGCCCACTACGAAGTGGAAACGCCTTGTGCAGCCACAGCAGACGTGCTTCCAGCTGAGCTTTTCAACCCCATCTATTGGAGGAGATCCTTACATCAGCGCTAAAGGTTTCGGGAAAAGAAGTATTCGGACAGCACTTATTTTCACTTTATCTCGTTTCACAAAGAAGTGGCCTTTCCGGCGAAAGTCTTTGTACTAAGCTTGACGTCTGTGGATTGCTTTCAAAGTTGTCGAGCTCATTTAACACCATTTCAGTCCAACACATTCAACCTTGCGTCACAAGAATGTCGGACATACCGGCGACTCGGCTGGCTCAACCATATCCTGGACCATCACTTCCCAGTCCAACGCATATTCGTCTCGTCCACTTGCAGCCCGGAATCGACGAAGCTATTCACTGCGAGCTAATAACAGCATCTATTGAGTCCTCACCTAATTACGAGGCTTTATCATACACATGGGGAGATCCCTCCAGTTCAGAAACCATCAACATGGCCACGCAGGGCTCCGAAACCACCCAACAATTCTCAGTGACATCTAACTGCTTCTCCGCACTGAAACGCCTCCGGTATAAAAACAAGCCCAGGGTTCTTTGGATTGACGCCCTGGCTATCGATCAAACGAATATCGACGAGAGAAATCACCAAGTCAGTCTCATGTCGAGGATATACTCTCAAGCTGCGGGTGTAGTCGTTTATCTCGGCGAATCTGCAGATAACAGCGACTTGGCCATCGAATTCATCATGGAGTGCTATGATCCATCTCCCAATACTACATCTTTAAGTTTTCCCAAGTCAGATACTTTGATGGATGCACTTCGGAATTTCTTTCTTCGACCTTGGTTCACCAGGGTTTGGGTGATTCAAGAAGTCTTCCTATCGACCGAGAAGATTATATACTGTGGAAACAAAGACCTGTCATGGTCTGCGATGGAGAACTTCAAGCATTACCTCGCCAACACGAGATTGCTGTTCCGACTGCCATACGTGGTTTCAACGTCAAACAGACGCTATAAATATGAGTCTAGAGAGGAATTATTGTTGAAGGCTCTTCTTGATTCGAGACACTGCGAAGCAACCGATCCGCGCGATAAAGTCTACAGCCTACTACCGATCCTTCAGTCATCTAACAAGTCACTGGGCCTGACTCCAAAGTACCAGGACATGCGAGACAAAGTCTACACAGATTGTGCTCTCTATCTGTTGCCAAATTGCGG
The DNA here is from genome assembly GCF_020744475.1 of Fusarium redolens. Taxonomy (NCBI): domain Eukaryota; kingdom Fungi; phylum Ascomycota; class Sordariomycetes; order Hypocreales; family Nectriaceae; genus Fusarium; species Fusarium redolens. Next base: position 57,916 of record NW_025763690.1, on the reverse strand, counting down.
CTGGAACCTTCTGTATGCAGTGCAAGGCCAATCAAGTACAGAGCACCTACCGTCTTGGGTTCCAGATTGGAACGTTCCGCCTCAGCGATATATTCTCGGTACAGCTCCTTGGATGGAAATGAGCTCCTTTTGGACCGACAAGGTACTCCCAGGCATTCCGGATAATCCTCAAATAATGATGCGCAGCATGGATGAGGGGCAAATACCAGTGTTACAAGGGTACGGATATCCATGTGGAAGGATCTTGAACATGGGATCAACTTACATCGCTGGACAAACACCATTTCCCGCTAAGGAGTGGTATAATCTCGTCAACAAGATTGATCCATCAATACGAGCTCAAAACTCTGGATCTGGTTCACCTGGCGCAAAGTTCCTTCGTAGGGCAGACTCTCTTTCCAAATTCCTTGGACTTGCTCGTTACTTGTATTCATCAAGTATGCAGGAGAAAGAAGAAGATCCTGCCGATGACCTGCCGAACCCAGACTTTGTCATCGCAGGCTCACGCAGCTCTTACCAAGAATACAAGTTTGGTTCGAAATGGGAAGATACAATACGGAGATTGGCTGCTGAGAGGAAACATGGTGTACTGTCATTCAGGGATATCCCGTTTCAATATGCTGCGGCGGGTTGGCCACTGAGTTACGCCAATACCATAAGCGGGAATTTGGAGGCTTGTCATTTGCGTCGGTGCTTTGTTACTGATGCAGGGTACTTTGGACTTGCACCTGTGGAAGCGGAGATTGGGGATCAGTTATTCATATGTGTTGGTGCTTCGGTTCCGTTCGTGCTGAGGGATACTGGGGGTAGTGGAGGTAATGAGTTTCACTTGATTGGGGAGAGCTATCTACAAGTCGGCGGGTGGTATGGCATGGTCAACAATGAGAGTCAACCTCAACCTTTGTACATCATATAATTCTAGCAAGCTTTATCTACATATCAAGATTCAATCCTGGTAAAGAACTCCTGCTCATCATCCTTCCTCTCAACAACCGCCCTCCTCACAAGATCATCCGCAACAGCTAATCTCAGCTTCTCCGCCGTACATGGAGCATCCAGGACCAAAGGCTCAGTAACGCCATTCATCTCCCTAGCAGCCTTGACAGCTTCTCTCAAAGCAAAGAATACCGCACAACCCAAGAACAGAGGAGGTTCTCCGACACCTTTACTGCTTTGGATGGAACCTAGTTTGGACCAGTTGATGGGCTTGCCTTGGGAGTCATGTTGGAGGGTTGTTACGTTGAAGACTTGGGGGATGTCAGAGAAGCCTGAGATGGGTTAGTAATGAGGCGAGAAACGGGGGTAAGAAGGGAGGAAGTACCGGGGATTTTGTATGTTCCTGGGCCTTTGGTGAAAATTTCTCCGGATTTCATCCAGAGTGATTCTTCCATTGTGAAGAGACCTTGGCCTTGGACGAATGCGCCTTCGATTTGACCGTAGTCCATTGCTGGGTTAATGGATCGTCCAATGTCCTGGAAGAGAGTCAGCGCTAATTGGAGATTGCTTCACTGGTAACGTACCATCATGAGATCAGTTCTTAATACTGTCGAGTCTCCGGTCAAAGTATCGAGCTCCACCTCAGATATCGCCCTGAAACCAAAGTCAGCATCCATCTCTTATGGGAACGCCAAAGTGAAACTTACACTCCCTGAGTAAAGTAGTAGTACCTAAAGCCTCAAAGTCAGCAGAGCTTCATCACCAGAGATCAACGCACTCACATAGGCAAAGGATCCTTCCAATTCCCCCACTCATACCCAATCCTCGGCATCTTCCAAAACCCATTCGCCGCCAAATTAACTCTATCTCTATACGCCGCATGCGCAATAACCGCCATACTAGCATCCTTCCCAAACTTCTCCCTATACGGCTTCAACCTCTCATTGATCTGATCACACGCGTTCTTCACAGCTTGACCGTTTATATCACTACCGGACGATGCAGCTGTAGGTGAGGAATTGGCAACTTGGTCGGATTGGGACTCTTTGTTGTAGATTGAATCGACGCTGACCTTGAGTTCTTCGGCGGCGACTTGGGTCATTTTCGTGTAGAGGCCTTGACCCATTTCTGTGCCGCCGTGGTGGAGGAGGACGGAGCCGTCTTCGTAGATTTTTATGTAGGCTGCTGCTTGGTTGAGATGGAGAGCTGTTGCAAAGCTAGTTCTGTAAGCAAGGTAATGCTGAAGTGTTTTGGGAGACTTACCTTAGACCAAACTTGGTTGGGATTCTAGAGATACCTCGCTTCTTGAACCGATTCTTGGCATTGAAATCTTTAATGGCGGACTTTCGTCTCTCAAACTGTGACGAAGCGCTGAGCTGATCCATCATGGTAGGAACATGGAAGTCGTCTGTGATTTCTTGCAGGAAAGGTGTCCGTTGACCGACTTCGTACAAGTTTCGCATGCGAAGATCATCGACGTCCATGTTCAGGGACTCTGCAATCTTGAACATGATCGCCTCAGTGATGTACATTCCCTGTGGACCACCAAAGCCTCTGAACGCGGTGTTGCTGACTGTATTCGTCTTGCAGACATGACCGCGGATCCAAGCATGGGGAATGTGATAGCAGTTGTCGACGTGAGTACAAGCTCGGTCCCTATCATCGTTAGCATCTCATCTCACCACTTCCAAGGGTATCCCTACATGACTGCACCGCTCATATCCAACGAAGCACCCGCATTATTATAAATATCAATATCCAAAACCCGAATCTTACCCTTCCCATCAACCCCAACTTTCCACTTTGACTGGAACGGATGTCGCTGTCCACTAAAAGCAATATCCTCATCCCGATTCAACATCATCCTCACAGGCCTCGCCGTCTTCTGCGCCGCGAGAGCAAGATACATCGACAAAGCAGTAGTTCTCGACTCTTTTCCACCATATGCACCTCCCATTCTTCGAACGCGCATGTTCACTCTATTCATGGGCACGCCGAGGACTTGAGCGGTAAAGACTTGGTTCTCCATGAGATTTTGGGTCGAGATGTATACTTCCATTGATCCATCTTCCATGTGGGGAATTGCGAGACCTGCGTTCGTTTCAAGATAGAAGTGTTCTTGGCCGCCCATGCGGGTGGTCCCTTCGAGGACGTGAGCGCATTTACTAAATGCTTCGTCTAGTGAACCACTAAGAGCATCGCCTTTTCGTAGTTCTTTGCCGTGTTTGAAGAAACTCTTTGCTTTGATGGCTTCGTCGATTGTGAAGATGGCGGGGAGGCGTTTGTATGTTACTGTGACTGCATCGGCGGCAGCTCGGGCTTGAAGCGCTGTCTCGGCGTAGATCATACCAATCACTTGACCGTAGTAGTTGGACTTTCCATCTGCAAAGATGAGTTCGTCGAGAACGACAGGGCCCCAGGTATTCTGTTCCTTGGTGATGCTATCCTTGTCGATATACCCGACTACACCGGGCATCTCTAGGGCAGTTGAGTAGTCCACGCTCAGAATCTCAGCATGAGCAGCTTTGGACATTACCAGAGCTCCGAAGAGTTCGTTGTGTTGGCGTGGCATGTCATCGACATATTCTGCTTCTCCGGTACAGTGCTTGACGGCGGAGAGATGGGGAATTGGGCGGCCGACTTCCTTGGTACCCCGGTTCAACATTGACGAGGTGAAGTTGTCTCGATTGCCGGATGAGATACTGCGGTGGATTTCATCGATGAGATCGGCGTCGACTTTGCCGAGACCAAGATCGTGGACAACTTCGTGCCAGAAGCGGAAGAACATGGAGATAGTAAGAACTGTAGCACGGTTAGGCAGATGTAACTTGGAGGATGGGATGGATGAACTGGCCTTTTCGATAATGCGCCATGCCACCAGGCACACCAAATGGGAGTTGAAACTGCTCCAAAAGCGCATCAATCGCAGTATCCAACGTCTTCATATCAGACCATTTCTTCCCCATAACAGCCTGCTGCGCTTTCTCAGCCATAACTGTCGTCGGCGCCATACCGCCAACCGCAAAAGCAGCATCGTCAACAACACCATCCCCATTCAGTCGCACTCTAAAACCAGAAGTGACAATAGCGATATCATCATCCTTCCTCTTAGCTTGCTTATAAGCCTTCGTGATCTCAATGTTCTCTTCACGTGGAAGTGGAATCACGACTTCTGTTATGACTCCATCTTCGGGAAGTGCAGTGGTTCGGTAGGACAGGAACCATGAAGATAATGGAATCTCGATCGTCCCACGGGTTTGGGACTGGATCTTCACTTTTGCGCCTGCGGCTAAGAGGACGGGCGCAGAGTCTGAGATGGGACTTGCTGTAGCTAGACTCCCTGCGAGACTAGCCACATTGCGAATCTGTCGACCAGCAAAGTACCGAAGTTGTTTTCGAAGAGCTTCAAGAACCGAAGCTCGTCTACCAAGCTTGACGTACAAAGCAGTACACATCTCCTCAACTTTGGTCAAGGACAAGTTTCCCGGTATACTAATTTCCTTTAGTGATTTAATCTCAGCCTGTTTCATCTGCAGAGGATCAACAGTGAAGCCGTTCAGCTCAGAGATGTCTGCGGCAAACACGGAAACACGGTAAGCTCTCTTCTTGAACCGAACTTCGATCTGAGTCTCGCTCGCACCACCGACGATCTTGGCCTCTGGATAAACCCCTTTCAAGTCGATCAACTGTTGCAGGTTTGTCGGTCGGAACCATAGCCTTCGGTCATCGCCGTAGCATATCGGTTGAGGTTCGTATTTTCGCAAGGCTGGGGGAAAGATAGGCTCTGTTGAAGGATCGTATGGGAGGAATGTCTCTCCGAATGCTGGTTTGTCTGGAGACTTCGGAGGTGTGCTCGGCGTTTCGTGTGGTCTGGGAGCTGTGATCGGTGTCTCCATCTCTTTTGGGTTCGATTCATCTACACCAGTTGAGCCGCAGCCTTTTGAGGCGGGGTTATCCCGACAGCAGCCACCAGGACGGCCGCAGGAGCCTGTCTTGTTGACTTGACGTGCAACTGTCGCATAGTCGTCTTCTGTGTTCTTCTCGGGCGTTATCTCCTTGCCGTTGATCTCGGCGATGGTCCCGTTGAGGTCCTCTGTGATGAAAGTTCGTGCTGCTTCGAATATGGGTTTGTAGCCGGTCTAATCGCTGTAAGCAGATAACAGAGTATCTATACACAGGGAAACTTACACATCGGCAGAGATTTCCATCAAGATGGCCCTGTAGCTCGACTTCAGAGTTGGTAAGGTGGAATTTTCCATCCCGATATGAGTTTCTGATGAGTGCATACAAACTCATGACAATTCCCGGCGTACAGAAGCCGCATTGCGTGCCACTACCCCAATTAACCTCATACCCTCGCTCGAACTAATGATAACACTTACTGCATCTTCGCAATCCTCTCCTGTAGCGGATGCGGCCTCTTCACGGTCCCCAACCCCTCAACAGTGATGAGACTCTTGCCATCAACACCAACAAGCGGATACAAACAAGCATTTACAGCAAGATGTCTCACCCGTCCATCTTCCAGCGTCTGTAGCACTACAGTGCATGCTCCGCAACCTCCTTCTCCGCATCCTAATTTCGTTCCTTTTAAGGAATCTTGGGCTCGGATCCAATCGAGGAGAACCCAGTCTGGATTGGGATTCTTGACGGTGACGGGTCGACCATTGATGTAGAATTTTATATCAGAGGTCTTGTATGTTGTCTTTATGAGGACTGATAGAGATTCAATGGGTGTTTTGGGGGAGGTTTCATCGGTGTCGGATAGGGGTGGTGATGGGAGAGCGTCTTGCGCAGCCTTCATTGTAGCTGCTTGTCGTGCTGAGGGAATGAGATAGGTGTCAATTGGTACGGATGATTGCAGAATTAGGTTTCAAAATTGCAAAAACAACAAATGGAAGAAACAAAAGGTTCAGCTCAACTAGCCCCCTCCCTAGAGTCAGCCACTCGGACTAGTTGCAGTTATCACGAACTATCATCCCACCCTTGCCCAGTCCCCATCCTTGAACGATACGCCTCCCCCGCATTGCCATCACCGGTAACGATAAAGCAACGGCCCCATTCTTGCTGATTCGACTATTCCCGAACCTTCAATTCTGAAACGTTATCTCCCGTTGTGTTTCCGGAACGTTGTACTACAGATGAGGGGTTTGTGTCGCCGAGATAACCGAGTTATCTATTTAACTCAAAAGTGGGCTTCCTCCTCCCACTTCTGTTACTAGTATTCCCGAGTTATTACTTTACCCCGCGTCGGTGGTGCAGATTGATGATCTGCTTGCATGAACGTGAGCGGTTTAGGAACCTATTGGATTAGAGAAATAGTTGTATGATTCCTGTTCTTATACTTTCTCATTTCGGTAGGTAATCTATCTTGTTTTACAAGAGTGGCACAGTCTCTCCAATGCACACATAGTCGAATGCAGGTGGTAATCTTTCTTACATTGCCTCGAGGACTCAGGGCGTCTTGATGTGAGCTCATTCAATGCTCCAATTCCCATCAAACGTGGGATTGATCTTCAACTGGCCCAGCCCATCCTCGCCCGCATTCTTCCTATCAACTCTCTCTTCACCAATGGTCCAATTCTTGATATGAATACCCAGCGTCAGGTTTCCTTGTCCAGGAGTGTAATTATCCATTCCCTCCCCCTCGTCCAAACCTACGACGCTTCTCCCAAGTCTCAGTTCGGCGTCTTTATGCAACGTCTCAAAATGCACATTAGAGATTTCCAAGTCGAAGTTCTGCATCGGAGCAATTGTCATGAGCGCTGCACAAATCCCCTCGCAACTAACATCGTCAATTTTGATATGCATCGTCCGATCAGTGTCGATCTCTTTTGGATCACCGTAGAACGGTGATGCACCCAGAATAGCCGACGGAACATACGCATCGGGCTTAATCCACCGATTATGAATGATGCGAAGTTTACTAACAGAAACACTGCTTACGTTACGCGGTTTCCAGCCCATCTGGATGATCGCGTTATTGCGAGCTTTCCAGATCGTCAGACCGTGAAGTTGGGCTCCTGAGTGATATAGCTTTATAGCATCATCGTTGACGTGCCAGAAGACATCTCGAACTGAGCCTTTGTACATCTGTGTTCCGTCGGTTTGGAAGTAATATGCACCAACTTGTTTATAATCGCGGATATGTGCGCTGACTTTGTTGTCTTCCTCGTGAGGAGTGCTGTCCATAGGATAGAGATCCATGGTGTTGAAAGGCGGCGAGTTCAGTGTTGGACCAATGCAATACCATGTCTGGTTGTCTGTGACGGACTGGTGCCAGAACATGCGAAGACTATACCGGTCGTCCTTCACAGCGGTGTAGTTCTTGACTGTATTTGCCATGTATACATAGTTCTCGCCGGACAGTACGCCATGGCCGACGGTATGGAAAGTGGGGTGTTGCGTGGTGTATTCTAGCGCTGCTTTGACGTACGCGCCTGGCTCGAAATATACATAGTCAGTGTTCGGGTGAAGCTTGATATGATCCTTGCCAGGAACGCCATCCTTCTCTATCCAATGGATGCCCGATTCGAAGATGATGGTTGGTTTGGACCCAAAGGTGCGTTGCGTCATCTTGCCTGGGTGGATGACTTGGACATTACTGGATGTCTTGGACGGAACGAGGTCTTTGGGGAGAGGTGGGCTGGCGAAGATGATGAGACCATTTCTGGGCTCTTCACTCACAATGACACCACCATCCTTCACATAATCGTCGCCGTTGGACCTATATGTGAAGAGATCATCCTGAAACTCGACAGAGAATCTCGCCCCAGATTTCTGAAATGGTACTCGAATCAAAACAGTATCATCTTTCGGACTCTTCACTTTGAGACCGAGATCAACAGGGCGAATGACAACGTTGGAAGCGGGTCCAATCGAGGATCCGTCGGTAGTAACAATCCGAACATCGACGTTTTTGCGGTAGATGAACTGCGTCCAAGCCATGTTGATGCCCTCGTCAGCCTCAATGGTAATCCCGTCGCCATCCGTAAAGTCGTACTCCTTCCCAGGCTGAGCTGGGTCGAACATCTTCCCATTTCCATTTCGGGGAATAGACTCGTAGACAAAGGAGGGGAGGAAATCATCTTGATCCGCGAGGGAGACAGAGACGTTGTATCGTCGTGAACGCCGCACCTCGTCAGCCGCCACCGAGGTATTGGTGTTGATGACTGAGTTATCGTGCCACCATGTCGTGATATCGGATTTAGGTTCTTTCAGTTCGCAGAGTCGGGCTGCTGCGAGAACGCTGAAGAATTTCCAGCATTTCAGCACCATGTTTGTGACTAACGATTAGATATGCGATAATATCAGCGTTGAGGGGTATGATCCCATTAGCTCGTGCTTCTTTAGCAAAACATCGGCATCATTCAAGCCGTTCTATATAGTTCTAGGATGAAGCGACATATTAAACATAGCCACATGTCTAGAGGCCTCATTGCGTGTCAATTGCTTGATCTGATAAAGAAACGGACCGACAAGACGTCGTTAACCAATGGTAGGCTCTCTGCCGAGGCCCATGCATCTTGGCATCCACAAACTTTAGCCAGTAAACCCGAACAATTCTTGCGGGTGCGGCAATTTTATGCAGATGGCATGTGTTTCTGCCATCAAAACTTCCCGAGAATTATTCCGGAGAGCCAAGAAACCCTTGTTCTGACTCAATACAGTGATTGATTAGATCCAGTAGCCGAAGTGCTCGATTCCGTGCTCTCGCACTACTGGAAAATGGTGGCTTTGGCTGATCGGATGAAGGAAATATGGAATAAGTGACTGGATATATACTGGCGTACATAGAACAGCCGAGGAACAGACAATATTTAACTGAAGCCTCGTAGTGTAGTTCTATGCCCAAGAAGAGACAGCCCGCTACGATTCCCGCGTCTACTGCGATGCGGTTGCTTATTCTTGATTTAGTGGTGTCACTGATTAGGAAAATAAGGCTGTTACTTTGGACTATATAAGGGATTGTGTAGTTGTATAGGAAGTGTTTATTGCTGTTTGTTTGAGACTGAATGTACTGATCTCAACTCGAATTGCTTTATACGAATGCCAGCATTTACAAGTTGCTGAAGATACCGGTTCACATTATCCCATCCAAGAAAGATTAGGCGCCCAACTTTAACACTTGAACTTGAGAGACTCCCACTCATCTCCAATGTTGAAGCAATCATGGAGATTAAGGCCTTTCTCTGAATAACCCTGACAGTTCTTCTCCCTGTATCGAATCACTAAAGAAAGGCTAGTAAGCGAGGGTGACATGACGTTGAGGGGAATTGTAACTTACTGTGGCAGCTGCTCTTCTTTCTCTCCTGCATGCTAACAGCATGGTCCTTACCAGCTAGGGCTTTGATACAATATCCACTATTGTAGCTCTTCTTGGACCTCGAAGTCCTGCAGGTAGTGGTAGTCCAGAATTTGACCGTGACATCGTTGGCACGGCTCTCAAGGTGAGATTCCAGCCCAGGGGGAAGAGTGTCGATGGGATTGGCTAGAGCCGGAGCGGCGAGGAGAGAGCAAGCTGCAATGGCAGTGGTGGTGAAGACGTTGAAGAGCATGTTGGGTAGGGAGCTTGGTAGAGTTATTCAGAAGTAGGTATTGTTTGGTGTGAATGAAGAGATGCAAGATGAAGAGGATCAAACGGATACTTATACCTGAAGGATGTTCTGGCGGTATGTAGTTTAGTTAACCCTACGGCGACTTCCTCTTTCGCATGGTGCATTTGACATGCTGTACAATCAATATTACTACGCCACTTGACTGCAAGTATGCGGTGTGCTCGGACGTCTATTCAATGCCAGGATATCAACATCCGTGGTTTGCTAGCTTCCGAATCGATACGACCCCCAAGCAAACTTTCCTGACTCCTCAAAGCTCCAGGAACTGTAATATTTTCTGCGATTAGGAGTGTATTTCATGCCTGGATTTCAACTACTATCGTCACCTAAGTCGTAAAATTCATGGAGAGTTTGTATGCTCTCTGAAGCTTATTTTCTGATACGTTGTCTAGGCAGAGTTGGGTTCTAGCTGAGAACTGACGCTTCTCGCGCCTCACCTCATTATCTCGTCACTTCTATTGGTGCATGAACGGCCCCCAAGAATCGTTGCCAGGACCCTAACACGCCTGATAAACGCTGCGTATATCCCGCGCTTGGCGGTCTATCTGAAAGTGTAGATTTAAACCACTATCGGATATTTAGTTCCCTGTACTCCTCATAAATCTTACATACATTCAGGATCCGGTTTACACAAAGAACAAGGCGTGCTACTGTTGTCACTTTAAAGGGCTCAACTAGCAAGACTCGAACAAGGAGTATAGACGCCTGTCTAAAGATAAGTTCAAGTACCAAATATTGACAATGAACAGAGCTCTTTAGTAGCGGCTCGTAAATTCAGCTGAAAGGGGAACCGGATCACTCAGCCGAGACAGGGATCATGCAGGTTCGGAGTTCAACATGATGCAAACAACTTCAATTGGACTGTCATTTTATGTATCAACCGAACAATGGTACGAGCCAGCAGTGTTGTATTGGGGGCGGAAAAGAAAGTCTAGACTAACAACCGGAGAAGGATAGAAAAGCGCCCCGATAGGGGCGGCTGCGTCAAGCGCTGGTTTTTCACTAATGGGGTATCATAACTGAACCGCGCGTGGCTTTAGTCCATGACAGATGATATTGTCGTTGTCTTGATGTCCAGTTGATTAAGGCCAAGATTTAAGTTGCAGGTCGGGAGGCGAATGGTAGAACCTCCTCGACTCACTCTCGAGCACTATGATCGTCCTTGGCAGTCTTCTCAACCCCATCAAGACCCACTACTTTGCAGTCCTCCTTGGCTATTTGCCAAAATTGGTTGCGGAGGAAACGCGGCAGAGATACAGGGGAAGATACCTTCCCTGAAGCCAAGCCGGCTACGTCGGGTTCAGCGCTTCGTTCAACTGCAGGCCAAGAATATTTTAGATACACACGAAAGCGATGAGACACGTGAATTGAGGCATCGAGCACACTGTGGTTATGGTGTTAGATGAAGAGTTGAGGGAAAAACCAAGTTCAAGTCAAATTCACGAGATTAAGTATATAGTAATTCTAATCACGCGAGACTAAGTTCTCTTCAATGCCTCAGTTCTCGATAGGCTGTTGGGGTCAAAGTAAGGCTTCTCGCCAATGCCTACAGCTCTGTGACCTGTGCGCTCACCAAGTCCATCGTAATCATTCGTCGCGCTGTGGAACGCGCTGCGGTTATCCCAGAATGCTATACATCATTAGCATCACCCTTAACCATTACTTGAATCAGAGTACTTACCAATATCGTTGGGACTTCTCCATCGGAAGCGAACCTGAAGGTCATGGTTCTGCTCAATCCTCTTGTAGAGCGACTCCAAGATCTCTCTGCTTTCACGCTCGCTCAGCTCATTGATCCGCTTGGGGAAGTTTCCAATCGCAAAGATAGACTTCCATCCAGTGACGGGATTTGTTCGAACAACTGGATGAATAGCCTTGAGCTCATCACCAATATTCGCGGGATTCCCTCTCGGTTCCTCGTAGACCTTGTAAAGATCTGGTCTCGCATCTCGCGCCCTCAAAAACCCATCGCCAGAAAACGTAGCAGTCAATCCCTCAAAGAACTTCCTATAGGGATCGCTATATCGATCATATAGTTCATAACCCGAGGCCCAGAGTGTATCGCCACCTCCAGCAGGGAGTTTCGTGAGTCTCAGGCTCGTGTAATCAGCGGGATATTGCTCAAACTGAATATCGCTGTGCCAGCTTGCAGCGCCTTGCTTTCGATCATCACGGTCTTTGATTCTGTCCTGGAAGAACTCAACGTTTGATGAAATAACGCTGATTTCATTGTCGTCTACGCCGAATTCATTGGTGCTGTTGAGAAGAGGATGGATGTGAAGGGTTGAGTCCTTGGGTTTGTTGGTTAGTTGGCCGAGACGGTGGACGAGTTGTTTGTGCTGTTCGTCTGTGAGGTTGTCTTGGGCGCGGAAGAAGACGACGCCTCGTTGGGAGACTGGGATGTTAGATGAGTTGGATAGGGACAGGTGAATGGCATACTGGTGATAGCGAGATCGCGGATTAGTTCATCTGCGTTTGGGGCGTTGATGATGTCGTCGACAAGGTTGACTTTGGGATATTCACGGCCGATGACTGGGGTGGATTCTTCGAATGTGAACTTGTCCAGAGCTCCGGAAGGCTGAAGAGGTTCTGGATATTTGGCTTCGACACTGAGCGGCACGATGCGCTCAGCCTGTTGAGTGATAGTAGCAGTATTCGACATGTTGAATGGAATTTAACCTGTCTTATAAAAACGATCTTATCTTAAAGAGACAGAAAGTCTATACAGACGTGGTTCTAGGCTTCACTTATATATAATAGCATCAGTCCCCACTACGCGTTATCAGATCGCACAATCCGCCATTTCACTTACGACATCGCATATTGCCGCGATTGACCTCGCTAACCCCGCAGAACAGGTACGCAGCAAGTCTAGTGAGTCATGCCGTTGGTCTTGCGCTTTCATCATGGTCGATGGTGTCACTTTAGCTTCTAAATCCATTGGATAGTGAGACCGGGGCATTGCTGATGCGATAACGTTGTTTCATCCGCATCATCGGTCGACGACCCATTCGGAACTCGGAGTCACTCGGATCTCGTTCCATTATTGATCCCATTGGATGATCGGACATCAAGGAGCTGTTTTGAGCTCCGAGATATCGGTTCTCGCACGCATTTGAGTCGGACAAGTTATCCCTACACTCGGTCATGAATGCCATTTCCTATTAGGTGACCAAAGCCTACAATTTCGTCATGCCTCGCCTTTCCGACAGGCCGGAGATAATTCTTTCAATTCTCAGAGCCACATGATTATGCCCGGCTTCTTTGTAGTTTGGTAGATTGCTGGGAAATCGGGATGGCGTGCTAGCGTGTCAAGCCCCCAGGATTGCACGTTATCCACTTCGTCATTAGAGCCTTGGATGGTGAAATGCGGAGGTCTCCATTGAACTAACGCAATGATAAAATATTAGCATGGAGCAATTTCTCTGATAAGATTGATCAAAATGGCATTTGTAGTTGCTCGTTCGCCCTTAGTGCTGCGTTACTGAAAATATATTGCTCCCAGTGACCTTGAAGACCAGTGAAGGTCCATTGAAGCTTTTTGGGTGTGTACATGAATAACAATAAACCGGCCACATCAGCCAATTGCACTAGAAAAACACACAATTTCTCAGAATAGAGTAGCAATTGAATTAAATTATTAGTTCCTCACAAACTATGCGAGACAGTTGAGTTGTAGATAATGTCATTTTGTATTATCTTGACCTATTGATGTGATGACTTGATGGTCAAATAAACAAGCTCAGGGTAGCTTGGTTTGATGCCCGGACAAAGGCTTTTCCAGCCACGGTTATCGATAACAGAACGCAAGCTTTACAGAGACAAAGATTCACCGGAATAATTTCGGACATTTCCTTTGGCCATGCCTTGGGCTCTTTTATCACCGGAGCCGTCTCCGAAGCCCTCGGTCCCGACCAGCACGGCCTCACATTCTTCCGCCCTAACCACGCTAAACAAAGGCGGAGAAACAGCCGCCGACTCCGCCAGTATCCCGCCCCCCTCCGCAAAGATTTTCCAATGACACACAGAACAGGCAGGTCATGGAGTCTGCAAAGCGGAAGCGAGCCGCCAAGGCATGTAATTACTGTCGAAAGAGGTAAGTTTTATGTTTGGATATGGGGTTGTGCTAACTAATTGGTAGGAAGAGGAAATGCGATGGCAGACAGCCAGTCTGTACGCTTTGTGAAGAGGCGAATAACTCCGAGTGCGAGTATCGCGATGAAGGGAATGAGTCAAAGTGAGTTTCACCCTCAGAAGTTATGATGTAAGGCTGATTTAGTTAGGCGCATTGCTATCCCTGTTGATCGTGTTGATGAGATCTTTGATCGTCTTGAATCTCTTGAATCAACCTTTCAGTCCGCTATAGCCCGTCAACGAGATCGAAGTCCTATCTCAACACCTTTCCCAGCATCAACGCCCTACGCACCATATCCCATAATGCGACATAACGAACCAATTAGCCCTGAAGATGGAATAGTAGCTGCTTCATCAGTTCACTCAACAGGACCTGGTACACAAACATCTTTATCTCAATTCGCTAATAACAATGTATTCAACACAACGATGGACATACCACTTTCTCACTCATCCACAACGGGGAATTTACTGAGATCTGCGCCTGCGAAAGCACTACTGGGTCATTATCCTTCAGATCTGTTTCTTCATATTGAGTTGAGAAGACCGATTCCTGAGGGCTTGAGGTTAAACGCCGTGCCAGCGAGTCAAATTGACTTACCGACGTTATCACCCAACGAAACAGATCATCTCGTCAGAAATTACTTCCAGCTCGTTCATCGCTTCCATCCGATTCTTGATCAACGAGCTTTTTATGATTTATATGATAGAACTGTTGAGCACGGTGCACGGCCTGATCTTCCCTCATCACTGGTCCTCGTTGTCCTTGCACTTGGCTCTGTTGCTGCCGAGACGCCGAATCGAATGGATGCGAATTGGAGCCCGGGGGTAAAGTTCTTTACACCGGCTGTGAGGCTTTTACTCACGGAGTCGTTGTGCTCGTTTGGCGGTGATCCGCTTTTACCGCAGGCGTTGTATCTTGCTGCGTTGTATTATAGTTATTTGTCGAGGCCTTTGCTTGCGTGGAGGTTGGTGCATATGGCTTCCACTGATGTCCAGCATTATTGGATCAGGTATGTGCAAACTTTCCCAAAATGCAGTAGTGTCCTGACAATCGGCAGATCAGAGAAGTTGCTGCGAGATGGTCAAAGCGGTTCGCAAGATCAGTCAATTCTTCGAGTCTTCTGGGCCATACTCGTACTCGAATGGTGAGTCATATTTTCTATCTCTCGAAGGTCTTATCTAACTATTGCCAGTGACATCCTCGCAGAACATCATCTCCCTCGCAGCGGTATCGAAAAGATCGTCGACAAACTTCCCTACCCTTGGTCCGATGGCCCTTCCGAACCTTACATGCACCGCTGGCTCGCCGACCTCTCATCACGTCGCCTTCTGAATCGTATTCACTACGTTCTCTACGCAGAAGCTGAACCAGGTACAGGCGATAACTCAGCAGATAACTCCGAAGAAACCCAATCGAGTCTTCCAAACTTAGCTCATGAGTTGAACCGCCAGCTTGGTGCGTGGTATCATCTTCTTCCTCATAGTATCCGACCAAATCTTGAGATTCCTCCAATAGGGATTGATGATACCATGGTTACTATAAGATATCACACAACAGGCGATATCATTTACAGACCATTTCTGTATCAGGTTTGTGCTCTTGCGCCGGGGACGCAACCTAACCCTGCGACACTTGAGAATGCGAGACAATGTCTTGTGCACTGTCGCAGGTACCTTAATGCGGTTGAATTTGCAGTCCATGCGCCGACGGCGTCTTTGGAGAATCTCTTGCATGGGTATGTCTATACCGAGTGTAGAACAACAATTACTAACAGTCCCAGGACCATGGCGGTGGTATTACTCCTCTCATTCGCAGCCTTCTCAAGATTGGATGCCCTCAGAGTCCCTGATCTCAACCAATTACAAGACAAGGGAATAAGGATCTGCGAAAGATGGGCGTTCCCAGGATCGAGTATAGAGCAAATGGTAGTTATTCTGCGCGCCCTCCGAGCAAAATGCATTGATACAGGATGAGAGCAAGCTCTATAGAAAAGAACGTCAATGTGTAGATTGCAGAAATTTAATCAATTCGGTATCATGGCTGTGCATACCCGGTCCCGGAAATGGCCAATCCAAAGGCGAGGTCCATTGATTTTTGACATTAAGGGCGCGCGCTAGTCATCGTCGGAAGCAGGGCCGAGATCTTTCCAGAAGCCACTAATTCAAACAATCAGATCTGCATTGTTCTTCAAAATTTGATCTTGGAAAAGTTTATCTGAGTTTCCTTTTTGGACGATTCAAGTATTTTAAGCCGCCCAGCTAAGCCAATTGTTGAGATCCGAAATCTACAGATCCACTCACCGCCAACTCCTTCAATATCTACCCCGGCTACACAATATCCATTACTCAATCATTATTACATCTTGTCTAGCTGGTACATTTCAACTAGTCTCATCATGACTGCCAAGGACTCCCAACAGGCTCACAAAGAAGTCATCATCAAACCCGCAACACTCGCCGATGCCAATCGCATCGCAGAGCTAGGCGCACATGTCTTCTCAATAACATTCGGGCACTCCGTCGAGCCTCATGAACTCACCGCCTTCCTCGAAGAATCATACACAGAGCCATCCATCATCAACGACTTAAACGACCCAAACAAAGATGTAATCATCGCCACAAACTCCAACGATGACTTTCTCGGCTTCGCATATCTCACCCGCGGGAGCAGTGAACCTTGCGTAGAAAACATGGAAAAGACCGTTGAACTACAGCGGATTTACGTACATCCTGACTCTCACGGCGCTGGTGTTGGGAAGGCGTTAGAGAAGGCTATTGAGAGTATGGCGAAACAGCAGGGGTTTAAGAATTTGTGGCTTGGTGTTTGGGAGGAGAATCCGAGGGCGATAAGAGCGTATGAGAAATGGGGATATAAACAGGTTGGGGATCATGATTTTACTATTGGGTCTATTGTTCAGACTGACCATATTATGGTCAAGAGTTTGTAGATACAAAATGCTACTGTGATGAACGATGAATCGTGGGTTGGTGAATTTGGCATTAGATGGTGGACTTGCAATATGGCAATGAGATAGACAGGCGAGATTACAGATCAAATAGCTTCTTTCCGATTTTTACCCTTTAAATCATGTCTTTCAATCCTGTTCGGCATTCAACACCGAGATATTGGGACTCAATTGATGAAATTCGCATTCAAGCATTTTCGACCTTCGGAAGCAGGTCCGATAACGCTAGGTGAATGACCAATGACAAACCTCTCGGTACCGATTCATTCTAGACCTTGCTTAGAATGACTGTTCGTGTGATTCGCCGACCTAGACCGGCCCGGTCGATGTGAACGACGCCCTCTCATACTGGCGGCCCGCCCTCTCCGCCAAACCTTTATTACTTGCGATATCCGTTCTTTCTACACCAGCTCAAAGACTTCAAAATCGCAAGTATCTCTCTTACTCAGAATCCCAGAAGGAATTCAGAAGATATCACTTTGACATCGCAACCATGTATATCCGTGCCGCCCACGCCGAAGCAGACCTCCACGTCCTTCGCCGTCTCATCCACGAAAACCCCCTCGGAATGCTCACAACCGGAATAAAATCCCAAACCTACTCCTTTCTCCAAAGCAGTCACATCCCTTTTCTTCTCGACGTAAAAGATGAATCCAGCGAAACAGAACTCGGTCGTCTCCGCGGCCACTTGGCCCGTCAAAACCCCCAAAGCAAAGCCATGATAGAACACTGCACCGCAGACCCCTCTTTAAAAAGCTATCTCGAAGATGAAGTCCTAGTAATCTTCACAAAGCCGGCTCATCATTACGTTACACCGAAATTCTATACAGAGACAAAACCAGCGACTGGAAAAGTTGTGCCGACGTGGAATTACGCTGCGGCGCAGGTTTATGGAAAAGCGAGGATTTACTATGAGAACAATGAAGAGACGTCTTCGTTTCTGGGGAAGGCGATTTCTGATCTTACGGATCATAATGAGAGGAATACGATGGGGTATACGGGTGGTGATAAACCAAGCCAGTGGAAGGTGTCCGATGCGCCGGAGAAGTATGTTGAGTTGTTGAAGAGGAATATTATTGGGATTGAGATTGAGGTTACCAAGTTGGAGGGCAAGTTTAAGATGAGTCAGGAGATGGGGCAGGGGGATAGGGAAGGTGTTATTAAGGGTTTTGAGGGATTGGGGACGGAGGTTGGGGATGAGGTTGCGAGGGTTGTCAAGGAGCGTGGGGAGTTGAAGGATCAGAAGAAGTGATCTCCAGGGACATTGACACGCCCGTGGGTATCTGGAAGGGTGTATAGAATACACTAATGCTTAGCTTGACCTTCTCAAAGCCTGGGGGATGAAACAATGATGAACACCTTGGTGACTCATCAAGGTGAGCATGTTACGGACCTATCGCAAGACAAACAGTTTCTATTTCGAAAGTTTAGATCAAACGAACATGTGATATGAACAGAATCGAACAGAGAGAATTGAAATATTGAGAGAGTTCATCTCTGCTTCAGCAGCTAAGCAGATTCGCTACCAAACGACTACTCCAATCGACCCATCGTGATAGGCACTTTCAGCATCATCGCACTTTACCTAATCACCGAGAACTATCCGGCAACTTACCTCGGCACTGTCAAATAACACAAGATAAGCTTGTCCCAAATGCAAACCTCAACAACCGTATATTCCCGACTATGGGGCCCCATGGGCTGTCAACCGCTCCAATAACACCCTCATTCTAGCGGTATCGTGAAGACGACCCTCGACTTTCGATGTTACGCGTCGCTGTCGGCCCTTTTATCATAGCATGAAAAACGCAGATCATCAAGTGATACACTTCTAAACATTTAATTGATGAATTCTTCAAAAGCTGACAGCACTACGGATGGCTCGGCTTTCAGGTACACCACGATGCGAACACGAAGGGGAATTGTGTAGGGTAGGAAAAGGGCACACCACGCTAGTATAATAAAATTCCCCGACAATGACATGATACAGTATATCTACCAGAAGAACAATTATTGACTCGTGAGAATTGAATGCAAATAATTGCTTAGATAAACGAGCTAGGGCTTTGAGAAACACGTGGAATTAAGTTAAGTTATGTTTTGGGTAAATTACCAGCATAAAAACTGGTTTTCTGGGGAAGCTTAAGAGTACGGGATTGCCTATGACGCAGTGGCGCTGGGAATACTGTACATCCGGACGCGGCTGAAGGGTACATGCATCCCGCATCCCATGACAGCAAACAGACAATTCCCTAAACTACCGTACAGTGGCAATCATATGGAGAATGGGGGACACGGGGTATGGAGAAATAAAGAAAAAGATAAAAGTGCTTTCGGCCGAGGCAGGGCCGTTCGGAGACGAAGAGAGCGGGTACAGTGCTGGAAGTTCTTGGAAATCGAATGGGAGTAGTTGGTACCTGGAGATTCTATGGAGAGAATGGATGAGATCGTCGTTTTGGGGGATTGGCGTCATTGCTTCGCATGCCAAGATTTGTAGGGGAGATCGGCAAACGGGGCTTGGCAGTTGGGCAAGAGATTTTGACGGCTGGGCATAAAGAAATGATTCAGAGAGAGAGACTGTAGTCTTGACATTTAAGTTCCTGTACTAAGGACATATCGATTGACTTTGATTCAGAGTCAATCTTGACAAGAAGATGTCATGGACTGATGCTCATCGAATCAATGTCATGGTCTCTCCGGATCTCTCGGGGTGTCGTCATGAACCAGATTCAGAATAGTACTGAACAAGGATTAGTGGCACTCAGGCACTAACGCTGCTACCAAACTGTCATTCATGCCATCACGGGGACATTTCCCCCAATCAGAAGTTCTGGGATTAATGACATTCATTACAGTTCTTTACAGGCCGTTTCAGTTGATTTGCAGCCACTACAGTTCCAAAAGCCATATCGTCATACCAAACACTTCACATTCACCGCAGCGTGAGGTGAAGGATCTCGGGCTTTCCCCAGCTTTACAACCCCGTGGAGGTGGTACCCCGTTATCCAATTATTGACCCCATTACCCATTGTTCACCCCATTCATCCAGTTCCCCTGGTCAAACCCCACAGAATTGGTAGAAGCAAAAAAAATGGGACGGACCGATTTCATGGTCTCGAGACCATGACAACTGGGATGCTACCGGAGTGCGGCTCATTGGGACACCTGTTTTTCCAGGCCTGACATCACGAAGTAACACACTTTGGCTTTATAACGTCATTCTTGTTCAATATGTATTTAAATCCTCGATACCCTCCCAGTCTGAATCAACTCAATCACCAATTGACTTTTGATCATCACTCAAGATTATAACACATTGTTATTCACTGTAGGGACTGCCCATCATGGCGCCGTCTTTCCTCACTGTTCATTTTGATGACCAGAATCCAAACTCTGAAAAGGGAAAAGAGGCCGGTGCGAGGAGGTCTCTCGCTGGCCTTGATTACTCGCCTTTACCTCGTGTCACACCCCGATCCTTTCTTTTAGCTACGTTTGTCTCAATGGGTGGTCTTCTGTAAGTTCCCTTTACCCTTGTACTCTACCAAACATGAGCTGATGGGAACAGCTTCGGCTATGATACAGGTCAAATCTCGGGCTTCCTCGAGATGCCAGACTTTCTGGACCGTTTCGCCGAAACAAACAGCAAGGGAGAAAAAGAATTTAGTACCGTTCGCTCAGGTCTCATCGTCGCTCTTCTCTCAATCGGTACGCTTATGGGTGCTTTGATCGCAGCGCCTGTTGCAGACCGCATTGGAAGAAAGTATAGTATTTCCGGCTGGACGTGGGTAATTGCTATTGGCTTTATCATCCAGATTTCTTCAAACACGGATTGGGTGCAGATCATGATGGGTCGATGGGTTGCTGGTCTTGGAGTCGGCGCTCTATCGCTGCTTGTTCCTATGTTCCAGGGCGAGACTGCACCGCCGTGGATTCGAGGTGCCATGGTTTGCTGTTATCAGCTTTTTATTGTAAGTTGTAAATCTTGGCATGCCAAGTTTCCTGTTCCGACGATCTGTGGGGTATTGTCAAGGATTGCACTGACACCTTTCTAGACTATGGGTATTTTCTTGGCTGCGTGCTTCAACTACGGCACTGTAACGCACCATCCCAACAGCTCAGCATGCTGGCGTATCGTCATCGGCATCGGCTGGGTCTTCACCCTTGTTCTCGGCATTGGAATTCTCTTTTTCCCTGATACGCCCCGTTTTGACTACCGCACTGGTAAAGTCGACCGTGCGCGCGACACACTCTGCAAAGTCTACGGCGCGACGCCTAACCATTGGGCAATCCACACTCAAATGGAAGAAATCGAGTCAAAGCTTCGCGCCGAGAGTAAGATCAAGCAGAATCCCGTTCAGGAATTTGTCAATATGTGGAAAGCTCCGCGCATGGCTTATCGCATTTTCATCGGAATGTCGCTTCAGATGTTTCAGCAGCTCACTGGTGCGAATTACTTCTTTTACTACGGTACTACCATCTTTCAGTCTGTGTCTATCAACAGCTACAAGACGCAGATTATTCTGAACACGATTAACTTTCTGGTTACGTTTATTGGATTGTATATTGTTGAGCATTACGGTCGGCGCAAGTCGCTTATTGCGGGA
The DNA here is from genome assembly GCF_020744475.1 of Fusarium redolens. Lineage (NCBI taxonomy): Eukaryota > Fungi > Ascomycota > Sordariomycetes > Hypocreales > Nectriaceae > Fusarium > Fusarium redolens. Next base: position 36,655 of record NW_025763690.1, on the reverse strand, counting down.
AGTACTTGGATGTTCATCTGCTTCCTTATTTTCGCATCTGTTGGACACTTTTCGCTGGATCGCAATGATCCAACCAAGACACAGGGTGCGGGTATTGCTATGATCGTCTTTGCTTGTCTCTTCATTCTTGGTTTCGCTACCACTTGGGGTCCTATGATCTGGGCTATCATGGCTGAGATATTCCCCTCGCGATATCGTGCCAAGGGTATGGCTCTTTCAACGGCTAGCAACTGGCTCTGGAATTTCCTCCTCGCTTTCTTTACTCCCTTCATCACGAAAGACATTGACTTCCGCTACGGATACGTCTTTGCGGGGTGTAACGTCCTCGGTGGCTTGCTTGTCTACTTTTTCGTCATTGAAGGTCAGGGACGTACTCTTGAGGAGATTGATACTATGTATCTTGAAAGGGTTAATCCTATGAAGAGTTCCAAGTGGGTTCCTCCTCCTCCTGAGGAGATGTCGAGGATTAGAAAGCAGGCTGGTACGGATATCGAGACTGCTGTTCCAGCGGCGTCTAGTGATGACGAGACGCTTGCGAGACCGTCTGGTGTTACTGATGGTGGACTTGGACATCATAAGGAGGAGCATGCTGGAACTACGCACCGCGAGTAAGGGATTGGTGATGATTGAGATGTGATAGAGGACGTTTTTATGAGTGATGTTGGAGACGAGATTGCATGATACCTACGACCTATTCTTATTGTTCATAGTCAATTTTACCGTATTTATACCTGATCAGCTACTTACAGGATGTGACTCAAAGACTGATACTCATTAATGACACTTGAACTGTGATGTGGTCATAAGGTTGAGGGGTTAAAAGAAGCTTCAGCCTCAACACAAAGGTAAAGAACATATATTAACACATATAGGCAATATACTCACTGCCTTCACCTAAGATAAATCTTTTGACTGAAAAGTTAGTTATCATCCATGACAGTAATTAAAAAAGCTCCCGGCATGACCCATCTCAGCGCTAACGAGCCGTGCTGTTGCATGGCTTGTGCTTCAGGCAGTCAGTCGCAGTCTTTGCACCTGAACAAATCACTTTCCTCCACGGTCAACGAGCTCACCCAATGCGACTTCCATCACTCGCCAGTCACCTCAGATGGAAAAACAACAATCTCCGCCAAATCTCCATTCTGATCCATGCATCGAAGAACGCCATCATCATCATCTGCACAAAATCTGCCGCCGCTATCAAACTTCCATCGTCATTACGAACGACACTTGTACTATTGACCTAGCTCGCTACAGTTACGCCTTCCACTACATAAACGCCGACGCCAGTACCTTCTCCGTCATCCTTCCCCTACCCACCATCCATTGTCAACATCCTCGCCACGAACATCATCAATAGCATCGACAATCTGAACCCAGTACTTCATCATCATGTGTCGGAAATCCAGCCATGAAAGGCGCTGTGAAGACTGCCACATGAGAGTCACCATCACCATCACAACCCACCAAATATGCCATGGTAAGCCCCCAATAAAGGAAGACGAGTTCCAAGACAAGACACCCAAGCCCAAGGACGATTTTATATGCAGCTTCAGAATGCGGCCTTACGCGAAACGTTGGTCCTACATCGGAGCGCACACCTGCATGCGTTGCAGTCTTCAGAAGGAAAAGAAAAACGTGGAGGAAGAGCTAAAAAGACTTGTTGCGGATGAAATTCGAAGGGAGCCATTGATATGCGAGAAAAGAGAGCAGTTACAGAAGTTGAGCCATGAGTTTATGGATACGGGGTCTGAGAAGATTTACAAGAAGACGCTGCCCAGGAGAATCGAAATCGACCAGAGGGGCTAGTTGCCTGGTGCACTGGCTGAGCCGGATAAGAGTATCCAAGACAGTATTGAGTATTTGTTCAAGGCCAGTACTGAAGCGGATCAACAGCCAGATGACCCAGCCGCCTCGTCCTCAGGTCTGTCCGACCCGCCTACTACGAGCGAGGGGGAGCCTTCTTCTCATGCAGCGGCAAAGAGGACGAAGGGGAAAGAGGTTGAGATCAATGATGCGGAGGATGTACCGTCCGAGGCAACCAGGTCATCTCCGCTCCCTGGAAAGGACCGAATTACGATTCAAGATAGTATTTCAGATGTTGAAATGGAGGACGGGGATGGAAACGACGTGGAGGCCATGGAAATGGACGACCAGCCCCCTGATGAAACGCCTTGGTACCCGACCCTATAGAAGAAACGAAAAAGGATGTTCCAAGAGTCTATAGCAACGGGATCACGTCAACATTGGTCCGCTGGTTGTGAATGATACTGTTGTCGCAGGTTATCCTTAGATCAGAGTAGTCTCACAGTGGTGGACGGACGAGTGCTGGATGGGAATGGGGGTTGCGACATGTATTATCAAAGCAATAAGTATGGGAAATGAGTGAAAAAGGTTGCCGACCACCCATGACAACAGGTAGATAGATAATATGACCATCGTTTCGTTGATCTTACTTACCTCGGAGAGATCGTGAGATGCGTTTCTTCAAATTTGAGAGTCTCTTGTGCCGGCAGACCACAATAACCCCATCAAATAATTTTAAAATACAGAGGTCGTACGAGTGCTGGACTGACCGCCGTGATCCCCTCATAAAGATCGGTCTTCAAGTTAAGAGGGCGCAGCATCGCATAGCACAAAGCATGCTACACCAGCAACAATGCCGCTATCGTGAGGATTAAAAGTGGTAAAGGAGGAGAATATTTGATGCTAGGCACTGAATGTCACGATCAGATGTCTCTGATTGACCTCAATCGTGCTGTTGGAGGGTAGGCGGGGAGACAAAGAAGTGGCAGATTTTATAGGTGAACATGCTGCCTTTTTGCAGTGAACAACACGCAGGTGACGCTTAGGGTCAGTGAACATGCGAAGTATTGAGAGGAGAATAAAGAATGCGATTCTTTGGGTACTTTCGCGAAAGCCGTGATAGTGATGCCTTTCATCTGAAGACTGAGCATCACTTTTGCCCCAAAAGGATAAAGGCTTCCTCTCATCCCTCACAATTATTTAACCATTTAATATAACATCCCGACACAAGTTCAAAGCCTAACATTCATCATCTTCAAGACTTGCTTGCCCAAAATGTGCCAAGAAAGAACAGAGACATGGCTATGCAAGTACTGCTACCGCTACATGAGATCTTACACATACAAAACGTGGTTGTGCGAAGGATACAAGCTGAATGGTCCTTGCACTGAGGTGAGAAAACCGCTGGAAACGACTATCTACCAGCATGATGCAGATTGTGAGTCTTGTAATGCGCCGAGGAAGTGGCCTGACGATCAGATTTTTGATGCGTAGTTTAAGAAGCAGGGTGGCCCATTAGGATAGGGATACAGTAGGGTCATGAAGGGACCGAGGATGGTGAGGATGTTGGATGTTGGATGCGGGAATGGGTAATGGTGTTTTTTTGAGAAGGTTTGGGGGTTGGTGTCTTCTTCAAAGCATGCTCAGAGCCGGAAAAAGCGCTCCATAAGTACTCCGTACATTATCCTTCTACTCCGCGCATTCTCGCAAATCATTAATTGATTCAATGACGCTTTGTAGTCGTTTGTATAGCAATCTTATCTTATCACCGGCTCATCAACCCGGTCTCAGTCCCCATCGGTATGCATCCCGATCAAGTGACACGGCATTGATACTCCACATTCTCTTTTCAGCCATCTTGTCTCACTGACATTTTTCGACTGACGAATCACAATCATTCTCAGTGACAGATTGTGGGGATTCATCTCCGATCTTCATGACGGCGGCCGAGCTTTTTCTCCTCCGCATGTTTTATCACATTAGCTTGCGCCCGGAATTTGAACTCAAGATACCCCAGGAACTGAGCTGACCGGAATTCCGAATTTTTGCTAAGAGATTACGCAAAGTTATACAGCCAACGGCCAACGATAAAGCCAATGCCGAGGACTACAGGCGAACCGCGTGTAAGGCGCTCTTGTGAGCGGTGTCGGTACGTTATCAGTCACGATAATGGCGACAAAACTGACAGGAATATGTAGTGAGAAGAAGATCAAATGTCCTGCTGAGAAACCGGGGTGTTCGCACTGTCGAATGGCGAATCAGACTTGTACTTATCTTCCGCGGAATCACGTCAATAGCACTCGAAGATCCTTTGCTCGGAGCTTGTTAGTCACTGTGCGGAAGGGTTACGATGAATGAGAGAGCTGATAATGAAAAGCAGGCCTCTCAAAGCACAACACGCTAGTATATCTCCGACTGCATCGAGCCATTCGTATCATGAGCCAGAGTGAGTTCTCAGGTTGAGTAAGAGTTGGTGTTCTATCTAACCGGATATTAGTCAGTCTTTTGGAAACAGACATCAAAGTCAAGATGCCAATACCTGGAATAGTCATGCAAACTCACCCCGCATACATCAGCAATTACCTCCGATAACAGCTATGCTCTCCGAAACCTCCTCATGGTACGGCGCAGCTTATAAACTAGAGTCTCAGACTCACTAACAACAACAGGTCACCAGCAAACCCTGAACCACCATCGGACCTCCTAACAGACTTCGTACATGCCTACCGCGAAAAGCTTTACTTTCAACCGCTTCCACTCTTCGACCCGAAGCGTCTTCAGCTAAAGATCGGGACATTACCTCAGTACCTCCGATGGAGCTTCCTAGCTTTGTCACTGCATTATACAAGTCATAACTTCTACTATGGCTTGGAAGGGAAAGCTATTGAGTACTATACCACCTCTGCGAGGAGTGTAGTTGATATGGCGGCGGAAGGGCTTGCGCAGTTGGAGGTTATGCAGGCTTTGTGTCTTCTTGCTTTGTGTGATCATATTGGTATGTAAGATTTGGCCATTTTGTATGTCGCTGACAGTTGCTCAGCGGGGAAACCTTCCCGGGCGTGGATGATGATAGGAATGGCAGCCAAGCTGGAGTCACTTCGCCTCTCAGACTCAAAAACCAGCGGCTCACGACAGTCCGATGATGCGATCTCAAGATGTCACTGGAGTATCGCCATTCTAGAAAGCACTTTTACTCCCCACTGCAACACTCTTTTCGAAGCAGCCCACGCACCGAATTATCCCAAAAGCGTACCACGACCAACGACTCTGCATGGGATGAAGACATATTGCGCTGACTTGACAGATGCATACGAAGCAAACGTCCAAGACGTGGGGATTGTCGCAACTTGTCTTGGCTATATCTCCGTTTGGGGCAGTATCATTTCTTACCTTCGAGATATTCGCAACGGAGCGAATGAGTATCCATGGCTCGCGACGTCAAGACACAATCAACTCACCGTCAAGCTATACGAGCTCGAAAACATCACTTCGCATCGCCATCTCATCCGCAACGCGCCCTTCCCAGATCAACCACCCTCCGAACTCAGCGAAAACAGAGAATACTGGGCTCCGTGGGTATTATTTCAAGTAATGATGCACGCCACCCAAGCAATCCTCAACAACCCCTTCGTCCAACTTGTCGCTCTTCGCCGCGCAGGTCGGAACTTTCAACCACGTTCCTTTCTGCAGAATACAGTTGATCAAGCTTTATTCCACGCAGAGTGGGTTTCTAGACTTGTGAGAATGTGTGCGGATAGGCAGTTTGAGGTTAATGATCCTTTGATTGGACAAGCTGTTGCTGGATGTGTTTCGATATTGTGGATATTTCAGTTTGCGAGGGATAGGAAGGTTTCGGAGAAGGCGAAGGAGAATCTGGGTATTTGCGAGACTTTTCTGGAGCATTTATCGCGGAAGTGGCCTCATATTGCTGAAAAGGTGAGTCTACATAGTGCTTGGTGGTTGGTGATACTGACACCGTTGTAGGTTGAGATTCTACGAACTCTTAACGTGAAAGTCACAAAGAAACGACAATCTCCACAAGATGACGAATCTAGCAGCGCAACTATACAATTTGAACCAGATATGATGTGGGAGCTCCTTGATCCTGCAATGTCGGGCGTTGACTGGGCGAGTTTATGCAGTGACGCCAAAGCAGGAGGGACTTACGCTGCGACGAGCGCTACTATCAAAGTTGCGACGAAGTTTATACATCCGATTAATAGCGATGAGGATAATGCGCCGATGGAGAATGTTTCGCATAATTTGTTTGATCTGGAGGATGTTTATGGGGAGCCGTTTTTGGATCAGTTCTTTTCTGACTCTTTACTTGTCAATATCTCATAGACGACATCATATAGAGTTGTTTCTTTCTTGGCTGACAGTTTAATATTCAGCCGTTCAATATCCTTTACCATATGGCGCCAACTTTCGGTCCCGGCTAAGAAGCCGAGGTTGCTTTGAGAACCTCGCCGTCCAATCATTGTGATACACAAATGCGCGGACAGTAAGCCACAGCTACGTCATTAACCAATACGAAATGCCGAGTTTGTAACCTGTCTGAGATAAGACGAATGAGAAGACGAAGTGGCTTCAGCTTGAGTTTGGGGCTGACACAGCCGTTCACCAGCTGTATATAAAACGCGCAGGCTGGCTGATGAAGCTTGCTGGTGCATAACTCATCTTTCTCAATATGCTTGTCTCACAATCGCTTCTCTCCCTTGGTTCTATCTTCAGCTCGGTGACGACGCTGCCGGGATGCGGTGAAGTCAACGTTTTCTATACGTGAGTCATGGCTCTAGACTGTTGATGAAAGAATTACTGAACTTGATATCGAGCGGTTTACCGGGTCGCCATATGTATGTTACGCAGCAAGGCTATGATACCGCTCTTGTTGAGGCGCAGATCTTCAACCATACGCGCCAGCTACGGGAAGCGGGATACGATACCTGGCTCCGAAATGAATAAGCACATGAAAGACGTCCTCTGGCATGTTGCCGGCATTGGCTTTGGAGTCCGAGGATCTCAGATTTCGGATGTCATCACGCTCTTTGAAGGTCAACAATCTTCCCTCACAGTCGAATTGAAGGGGAGTCGCTGAAAATAGCCAGAAACCCTTGACATATACCGTGAAGAAGCGCCGAATGCGAAATTTGTCTTCAACTATAATCCATTGACCTTTTTATGGTCTGTCAAACGGTATTTCCCATTGTCCAGTGATTGCAAAGATCAGCCAGGAAAGGATTTGGTGAGTATGTGAATGATGGGATGACTGGATCGAGCTGAACATGCATCTGCAGGGATACATCACGATTTGCGATGGAGCATGTATTTGAATTGGACAACAACATACAAGAAACCGATGTTGGAGAGGGTGATGAAATATCTTTAACTTCCGCCTGAGCGCAACATTAATCACAGGATAGTTGTTCTCGGCCATTGAGATCTTCATAAACTGATCTTACTTCTGAACATCATCGTGTCACAGTGGCCTGGTCTTTGAGCCAGACACCATGCCCATCACCATCAGGCATAAGGCCAGGGAGAAAATATGTAACCAGTCGTAGGAGTTTCTAATCGCTATGCGTGGCTATATTGAAGCAAATCTTAGTTATCGAGAGGTGTTTCTTTTGTAGTTCACCTAACGCATTTAAACCAAATCCCGTCCCTTAAAATTGGTGGTTGATTAGGAATAGTGCTTGTCATACTGATCCATCTTGTCCCATGGAACTCTGTAGAATATTTTGTATTTATTCAATCCGCATATGGAGTCCACGAGCGGTAACCCCGGCTGTCTAAACCTTGCTCGACTATTCGCTGTAAGATATCGACAGCCTGAACTACCAGCCTCATACAGTCATCCCAAAACGTGCGAAATCGAACGAATATGCTTTTAAACACAATACTGGCATCCATGAGAAACAGAAAATATCATCTAAGTGATATGTAAGTTGTGTAAAGCAAACGAAAGAAATAAGAGCATGACGTGCAGTTGTGTCGACAAAACACTAAGACAGTGCCACTCTCACAGGACAAGCCATTCCTACCGAGAAGGGAGAACCGGAAGAAGATTCTAGAAGGATTTGATGCATGGTAGACCAGCGTGCGATCGCATAGTGTCAAAATTGCTACGGTACAGAAACATCACGATTAGCCTCGCAGGTAACAGATCACACAGACTCGTCCTGCCACGTGTACGCACGATATGGTCCTTCCCTCCCTTGACCACGCTAAGACTGCCGTGGCAGTTCAATCACAACGGGCTGCAACCATATCGTGAGTTCCGGGTGTTGGGGACGCAACCACCGGGTAACAGGAATGGATCACAGCGAGAGGGTGTACGGCATGCAGATCGAGCAACGCCTGGACTAATATCTGGGGGAACACATGACGTGAAGTTATGGTTGCAGAGGATTGACGTTTTGGGACACGGCCTAAATCACGGGGGATGGTCTGTGAACACCTGGGCTCTCACGATAGGGATACCACTCTGGCGTGTATATACACCAGGCTTATCAGATGGTGGGGTGTTGATCCCTTGCGTCCCAGATTTGGGGTGACATTGGCATAAAATCAGGAACAGACCTTCAATAGTCACTGCATATAGTTTTATTACAAGGCAAATAGTCGAAGAAGACAATGTGAGTTGGTCATTGTGCCGAAGTTACGGTTCGGAATAGCATCGCGTTGCGAGCAGATAGGCCAGAGACTTACAGCACGGTGACGTAGGGTGACCAACTGCATGTTCCACGCATAGGCATAAGTCAAATAAAAATATGCACGAGGTTTTTCATTCTCAAAGTTTCATACTTATCTCTATTCAACTGCAGACGCTATCACTAGTCATTCATCATGAATTCATGGACAAGCAAGCAGCAACATCGGCATACTAGCATACGCTCCGACACCATCACATCTCATGCAACAACCTATCCCTTGAACGCCTTTCCAGTACTGACATTAACCTTTGTCCACACAGATCCTGTCGACATGTACCAAGCGAACTGGACAGGCCAATAGACGTGCATCATCCACAACCAAGGAAGAGGATCCCAAGACTCAAAAGTCCCATCCTTCCAGTAGATTATATGTTGCACAAAAGCCCGAATGGACTTTTGGATATCCGACAAACTCATTGTGCCTCGGAAGAGAGTGAGGTAGAAAGGATACAGAACAAGCTCGACGAAATCTTGGACCACCCAGTAGTATTGCTGAGGGTTCGTAGGTGACAGTGGTGGCTTTGTCAAAGGCCTTGGTGCAGATGGGGATAGAATGGAAAGATACTCATCGACGATCTCTGGGGTGTTGTTGAAGAGAACGGTGGCAGTGTGAACTCTTGGGTTGCACTCAATGGGATATATCGTGACCTCTTTATCTGCACCAGACTTCACGGCGTCTTCGTCTTCTTTATTTATCAAGAAGTCAAAGCTCATATGGCCTGTAAAGCTCTCCCCGCCTTCTTCAGCTTGCTTGAGTGTAAAGTCAAGCATTGCCCTGCTCAGAGGGGAATCAGCTGGGAGGGCGGAGTAATGCATGAGAACATCCGCGGAACGACATGCGACAAAAGCGCAAACGCGACCGCGTATGACGAGCGCGTGAGTGCAGAACTCAAGACCTGTGATGTACTCTTGAATGATGAAGGAGCATTTGGCTGTCTCGAAGGGAATAGAGTCGATGCGTGTGAGGGTAGCATCTTCAGAGGAAAGAGGAAGTAAAGGCATTGCAAAGCGCGCAACATCATCTACACCAACAGGCTTGACAAGATATTGCCTCGCACCATGCTTGTGCTTAAGACCTCCGTTCCTTTGAAGGAAGTTTATAACATCTTCTTTATCCTCAACAGCTTCCGTCAACGGGACCGTCAGCCCAAGACCCTTGGTATGCTCGATAAACGCATCCTTCTCATGAAGTCTCCGAATATCCTCAACACCGAATTGAATCGCTTTAGCATTCGTACGAGCTTCGATGATTTCTCGAACTGCAGCGTCTTCAACAGCCGCATTGACATCCGAGACAGAAACCCAAAGGTCAACGTCTTCGTAGTGAATGATTTCGACAATGCGATTGAGATATGGATCATTCATGCTCGTTTTTGAAGGACCTGAAGGCGGTGGGAGACGATAGTACGCGTCGATTGCGAAGGATACGCGACCAGGGGAGAGGGAATGACAATCTGCTCCTATGACGCGATGGCCTCGACGATGAAACATTCGTGCGAGTGAAAGACCTTTTGCCATGTTCACGCCCGTAACCAAGACGGTGACTTTGTCCAGATTATCACCATCATTTTGAAGGTTTGAGGTTTTCGGGGCAAAGCGGTTCCAGAGGTAAGCCCCTAATGCAAATAGTACATTCGTGGGCAGGAATATGAAGCTGAGGAGGAGGAGAGCCAAGTTCTTGGCGAATTCAATGGCTCGAGAGCTCTCAAGAGCCTGATTTGACTCACTACTCATGATCAATGGGATATAAACTCTAAAGATTAAGTCGTAACGGTGTCCAATTGACAATTATGAGCTTCACCAAGCTCAAGAGCTATAGCTATGGAGGGCAGAGCTCGAAAACGCGTTGTGAAAAAAGTCAATTGGAAGACGTCATGACTTGGGCGTGTCTGCGGAGAATGGTGTCACTAGCACGTCGGTGCAGCTCCGGAGCAACACATTCCGATCGCAAACCAGTCCCCTCTACTAAGACTGTCTAACTTAACTTAGTCTGAGATCCTGAAGAGGTGGAGTACTTTAGACTTCTTCGCCAGGAAGATTAGCTCCGATGGTTTTACACCATGGATCTCTCTTGCATATGCAGCATTTCACACCGGTCCCTTATACGACCAATTACAGCTACAGGGTGTTCCTCATGTCTTTTGAGGTATCACAAGTAAAACACACCATGTGCGGAATTGAGCCTGTGTGCCATTGTGAATACCGATACAACGGGTCGAGACTCTTTTCATCAGCCCACAATACTGTTACACCGAGATGTTGTGCTAGGAGTTTGCTATTTCTATGACGTGCTAGACTCGCGAGTGAGTGGATAGAAGAGCTGCAAAACAATAGGAATTCGGAAAATAAAGGCGGTCAGGGAATAACGGTCCCCGTGAAGAGCAAGGATAGATATCGTAGATCTGCAGTGCAACATTCCCATTGACCTTTCCGATCTCACTTCAGGGTCTATTTCACATGTCCCCCATTCAGCTACCCACTAGGTCAACGTGGGGAAAACCTAATGAATGACGCGCACATGCGAGATGGTAGTGTAATCGACGCCCTCACGCTAACATCGCCCCGTCTTTACGAGAATACAGTACCCTTTTCCCCTCAGCGACACTCCTACGATATGAGATCTAGGTACAATCTGCCCCACGCGGGGCCTTAGATCTTGCCCCCTGAACGACAATTCACGGTACATCCCGTCTTCTCACCTCTGTTCGTAGGTATATGACACCTCGAGAAAGAAGGATTCGCAATACACCTTGCCAAACAGGCTAGAAAGACCTATGTCGTGCTCAACCACTCGTTCCTTCGGGAGGTCTTCCGTCCACTCGTACAGAAGCGTGGAACTAATGCTTCAGACCCATCATAACTTGTACATCATGACACCAACATTAGATACATGCGTCTGCGTGCGAGAATGCACCTATAGCCAAGTCTCTGGCCTCAAACACACTACCCAACGAAAACGGTCCTGTTGTCTCTGTACCTCTCTCCCAACCAATGGTTTACCGAGAACTTATGTAGTGTTAACTTGCTCTCGTGAAGAACCCTGGCTTGAAGCTTGTCGGTAGTTGAATATCCCTCAGAGGAAGTTGCAACACATAAAAAAGCTCTTCCCATCACCTACCCTCCAACTTACACACATCCTCTACACCCTTATATCCCTATTGTCCTACCCTAAAACACTACCCACCATGTCTGATATGAGTGCTACTGTCGAGCCCACCTCCAAGGGTTTCGCTGTCTGTGGCTACGAGAAGATCGAATATGACTTTGAGTTTCTCGATGGTGTTTTCAACACTGCCAATCCTCAGCTATACCAGCTTTACTCCCCCTGGGGACGGTGTCTGGCTGTGATGGATCTCAACATCTTTAACCTTTATGGGAATGAGATGCAGAGGTACTTTGATCATTATGGTATTCCTCTTACTATTCATAAGACGATGATTGGTGAGAAGGCCAAGAGTATGGATACGCTGTTGTCGATTGTTGATTCTATGACCGATTTTGGTATTTTCCGAAAGGAGCCTGTTCTTGTTGTTGGTGGCGGTCTTGTCACTGACATTGCTGGGTAAGTTTCAGCCACCGTTGTAAATAACTCAACTGACCGTTATAGCTTCGCTTGTGCTGCGTATCGCCGCAACACCAACTACATCCGCATCCCCACCACAGTCATCGGTCTCATCGATGCCTCAGTCTCCATCAAAGTTGCTGTCAACTACGGCCGCTACAAGAACCGTCTCGGCGCCTATCATGCGCCCTCCCATACATTCCTTGACTTCACTTTCCTCCGCAGTCTCCCCGTAGCACAGATACGCAACGGTTTCGCAGAGCTGATCAAGATCTCCACCTGTGCTCACAAAGAGACGTATGATCTTCTTGAGAAGTACTGTGAGCAGCTCATCAACACTGGCTTTGGAAGATCTGATGATGCTACTCCTGAGATTAAGGAGGTTGCTGATAAGATCTGCCGTGCTGGTATTCATGAGATGCTGAAGCTTGAGACACCGAACTTGCATGAGATTATGCTTGATCGTGTTATTGCCTATGGTCATACTTGGTCGCCTCTTCATGAGCTTGTCCCTGAGACGCCTCTCCGTCATGGCCATGCTATCTCCATTGACATGGCGTACTCTGCTACCCTCGCTCACATCCGTGGTCTTCTCTCATCAGAGGAACATACTCGTCTTTTGAACCTCTTCTCCCGAGCTGGTCTCTCCATGGATCACCCTCAGTTCGACTCTCCTCTTCTTGAGAAGGCCACCGCTGCTATTCTCAAGACCCGCGACGGCAAGCTTCGCGCTGCTGTTCCCGTCAACCCAATGGGTGACTGCGTTTTCTTGAACGATGTCAGCCATGACGAGATGGTTGCTGCTCTTGAGGAGCACAAGAAGATCATGAAGTCTTATCCTCGACAGGGCGCTGGTATCGAAGCTTTCGTTGACAGCAGCGACACTGGCTACACCATGAACGGTGCACCCGTTGAGAACGGCAATGCTCAAGACATTCCCCTCAACGGCGTCGAGAACGCTAAGCTTCACGCCTCTGGTCCCGAGGGTGTCGATGGTCTTCAGCAAGACTCCAGCAGCGACGACGACTATGTCGTGAGCTCTTCCAAGACCAATGGTCATCAGGACAAGGGTATCCTTAGTGACCTGAAGGAGAAGGCGAATGGTTTTCAGAACCAGATCGCCAAGGCTGTCACTGTTGAGAGTCAATAATTGCGTCAAAACAAAACAAAGTTCTTTGCATTGAGGAATGAGTATACGATTGCTAGGTACTTGGGTTAGTTGACTGGGATTACTTTACATCTTGGTCCTTTTAGCAAAATGATACCGGGTCTGAGAGCGAGATGATAAATCACTCAGCATCCACGGTTTTACTTTCGATTCAAAATACAAACAAGGATTCCATTCCATCTAACATTCCGATTGAGTTGTGACTTTATGCATGGTTCAATGTTCTTTCTCTTCATACTTGCAAGATGAAGTTTCTCATTCGGCCTCCTCTTGTCCATCTTGCATCGCCCCGTTGATCATGTTGATGAAGTCCTCAGCCGCGTTCTCCGAAAAGAACTCCCCTTCGCGTGCCATACAGCGTCGTATGTAGTCCTGGCCACGTTCAAACATCTCCTGCTCATATTCCTTCAAGGCATCTTCCAACCGATCTCCTTCAATATCTGCACCACCAACTTGCTTACTGTGCTTGGCTATGGCTGTCGAGAGCATGAGAGCATCGAGCATCGCCATGTTGACTCCTTCTCCAACAAGCGGCGTCGCAAGATGAGCAGCATCTCCCAGAAGAGTAACGCCAGGGACTCTGTTCCAACTCACTGATGAAACAGGCAAGCGATATAAAGGCCACGCATGAAATGGCCCTTCAGCATTGGCCAGATATTCCTTCAGGTTCGGAGCCCAATTGGCGAAGAAGTCCAGTGAAGACAGGAATCTCTGGCGAATATCCTCTGTATCTTTATGACTCAGAGGTCTGCGATACAGCTCTTCCGGCGCATCCATGCCCATGTAAAGCCGATAAGAGCGATCGGCCAGCTGTTGAACGGCAAGTATCTTGTGCTGTCCCATTGCCAGCATGTTCCCAGGCCCTGCGTGTTCGAGAGCAGCAACATATGCGGGATTGTTGTGTGATATGCTGCCCTCTATGAAGACTTTGCCCGAGTAATCTGGCTTTGACGAAGTAAGCTTGCAGTGTATTAGTACAGGCTACAAGGCGATAAGTGATTTGACATACCAGCGGGCGCACCTTGCTCCACGCTCCATCTGCGCCAACGATGAGACGAAAGCCAGATGCGAAGGTACCATTGGCGAAACAGATAACATGCTCGGTAGCTTTGCCTCCTGTCTCGACAGACTTTACACCATGACCCCAACGAATCTTGTCATTCGGAATAGAGCCAAGCAATAGCTTCCGAAGTTGCAGTCTATCAATCTCGGGTGCATCACGGTCTTCTCCAAACACAGCCTTGACTGTACCGGTTGGATTCTGCATACAGACTCTAGATGCATCCCGTCGAGCTATGCTCCTGAACTCGTCAAACAACCGAGCCTCCTTAAGAGCGAGTTGACCAGAAGAGGTGTGGATGTCTAGAGTTCCTCCTTGGTTGATGAACTTGGGCTCTGGGGTTTCGTCACGCTCATAGACGATGTAATCGATGTTATTGATCTCGAGTAGCCGGGCGAGAGTCAGGCCGCTGGGGCCAGCTCCTATGATGGCGATGGATGGTTTGATGGTCATATTGGAAGGTTTTCAAAGGTATGCTTTTGTTTCACTGTGTTGTTCAGGATGAGAACATGACCTCTTGATGCGTTTTATATCAGAAAGTTGATGAACCGGTGGTGACAACGGACAACAATAACCCCTCTAAAGTCCGGTATTCCTCCGCTGACCGGCATCTACTATTAACTCATAAGCTGGTGTCTTCGAAAAGATGGAAGGCGGATGAATCCATTGAACTACATCGCGCATGTTGCTTAGATGTCCGAGCCTGACGCAGTTGATTGGCGGACTTCGGAGAGTAAGCACTTTGTTTTCTCCGATTCTGGCCAATGAGGTTGCGTTGCCTCGGACTTGATGACAGAGGGGAACTTCCTTAGTCTCATAGCGTCATTCTATTCTTTCTATTATTTATCACTATCAACCCTTTCGTAAACAAGATCCATCAGCCCTAATTGAAATGCCGTCACTCGGCAATGGCGGCTTGGCTCGTTATGCTGTAAGCATCATTCACCCTGTGCCAAAGCTGACACTAACCAAGCTTCAGTGCGACTACTGCAAGCAAAAGAAGTTTAGGTATATACTGAAACAAAGTGAGAACAAAATGAAGACTATTAACAGCTTTCTAGATGCTCTAAGGAACTTCCCAAATGCAGCGCGTGCAAGCCTTGGCCGGGGCCTTGTAACTATTCCCGAGATAAACCGGCTCCAAAGCCACAGTCCAACGAGCTGGTAGATCCATCATCTATTAGTTCAACAGGCCGATCAATTATAGATGGGATACATGAGCGATTACAGAAAGTTGAGGAAGCGGTGCAAGTTCTGACTGATACCGTAACTCAAGCTGTTGAAGCGATGAATCACGCTGCGTCAACGAACTGCCAACAGGCGTCAGAAAAAAGCCGTGAACCTCAGGGAGGAGGAGATCCACCTCCTAACCTGAGTGTTGGAGATGTCAATTCATTCTCTTTTCTGAAGGACACAGCTATCACAAACGCGACTATCGGATCATCACCTCTTCATCAGCATGCTGCAAAGGAGTTGCAGTATTTTTCAGATTCTTTGACAACAGCAGTAGCCAGCAAAGAGCATTCTGATACTGGTTTCTACGTACCATCCAGATCTGAGGGTTATCAGATGATAGGCCGTTAGTATTACTCTCGACAGAAGTTATGGACTTTAATTGACTGGCTGTAGGCTTCTTGGAAAATGCCTGTCTAGGCGACGCGTTCTTCATCACGCCTTCAGAAGATCTTCTCATACAAACCATATTCAGACCTGAGACTGTGTCAAGAAAGTCATGGGTTGTGTATGTCAATTACATGATCCTCACTATGCTGAAAAATAACGAAGATGCCAAAGGTCAAAGGTACCGGAACAATATGAAGTTGGCACTTAACGATAGCAGGATCTTTCTCGAACCTCACGAAGTCAATCTTCAAGCACTCATCATGCTAGCCATCCATGGTGAGGACTATGCTTCGCCGAATCTATCGTGGATGCTTGTCGGCCATGCATGTCGTCAAGCTGAAGCATTGGCTCTGCATACATCTTACAATTCAGACTTTGAAACTCGACAACGAAGACTTAGCCTGTTTTGGCTTCTCTTCGCGGTAGATAAGTCATGTGCTCTCGCATTTGGTCGCCCATGCTTCCTTTCATCAGCGATATATTCTTGCGTCCCGCTCCCAGACTTGGGATATCTGACAAAGTTTCAGCCTCAAAGCGACTCCCTTCATCCAGAAGGAAGCGCTGAAACGTCAAGGTTCGGAGCTCACATGTTTATCGCACGTATGGAGTTTGCAAAAATGATTGGCACCATCCTTGATTCACAGAAGCGAGAGCATGGAAAGGCGCTAAGAGACCAGCTCAGGGAATGGTATGCTCGAACGAATCAAGTAAAGCCAAATCCTGCATTATTGTAAGACATGAAAGGCTAAAGCGTTACAGATATTGAGGGATATTCTTGACAACGAGAGACCGTCGTCAAGTCCCAATCAGCTACATGAAATGACACTAGGTATCAGCACCGTCAAGTTTGACTACTTACATGCCTTCATGACTCTTCTCAAGTCTCATCCTCCATCCAAGACTGTGAGACTGGAGGCAGCCAGGGAGGCAGTCTCTCTTCTCCCTTCATTGGTGTCAAACTGGACTTCGGTATACAACAGCATGATATGGTGAATCGTGCCCCATCTTTTACGTACAGCTATCTAACATGCGTTAGGCACCTTCTATACTTTCCCTTCATACCGTACTTCATAATCTTTGAGCATCTGGCACAGGGCCACGCCATTTTGGGCACGGTCACGACCCGACAAGATCTTGAACTTCTTTCGGCAACAGCTTCCTACTACTCAAGTATGAGAGCTGAAATGCAGATGCTAGCTCCACTGTGCGCGCGTCTTGAGAACATCGCGACAGTATTCCTCCGCTTAGCCAAGCTGCACATAGACCGTCCGGATTCCCTATACTCAACTCATCCACTAGCTCCGGAGTCATTGCAGCCACTCTCAAGCCAAAGTCAGAAGACCAGTGTTTTAGTGAACAGCACGTCAATGGTCTACATGCAACAAATACAAACAGAGCTAGGTGACGAAATTGATATCGACTTGGAGCATTATCTTCAGTGGATATCACCAGAAATGATCCCTACTCAAGATTCACAGTCTACAGAGATCCCTGATGGAAATTTGGATGAAGGTCCTTTGGTTCTCGAGGGTGCAGAGTCGTTGCAGGCAGAATCCCGGGGTACCAAACGGCCATTTGATGTTATGTTCGACTGGTTTGCTTGGGATGTCTACTACGGAGAGCAGAACTTTGAGCTGACATGAAGTTCTGATGAAAATGTAGATTCTGAATGTTTATGCAGAACTAGATGCTGGGTTGTCCGTTTTGTTGTATGGATAGCTAGCCATCTCCAATACCTGTGGCCTGTCCGTCTTAATTTCTTTCCTAGGTCCAACTACGAAAGTCAGCAGATATCCATACTATCATGTGCAGTAAAACATACAGATATTCAAACAAATAAATTTGATCATTACTGGGAACCAGATAGCCACAGCAACGAGTTGCCCAAAACCCCATGTCGACGGACCCCCATCAGCCAAGTACATACCAAGCAGATCAATCATTTCGCGCAGTCCAATCAAGACCATAATAATGTTGAATATTTCAATAGTAGCCCAGAAGAACCCTAATGCCAGTTTTGCGGCCTTGGTCTCTGCGAATGAGAAGATCGTCTGAGACTCTCTGCCGATTTGCATATACTTGACCTTATCTCCTGCCATTCGAGTCTTGGCGAATTGCACAATCCAGTCGATAACCAGACATGATGCAATGATATGAACAATGAATTGGAAGCCTATAGTCAGGGCGAAGAACTCGTAGCTCTTCTTAACCTTGATGCTCTGGCAAAAGCTCATAGGACCGGGGTTGCCTCCACACGCTTCCACCGGGGAAACTTGCTTCAGGTGCTCTTCAAATGCAGCAGCGTTAAGGTCTTCGAACTCAGGCATGACAGTCATAACGATCCAAGACAGCACCACGAAGAAAAGAGTATAGAAACGGCGCTCTCCTGCTCGATGCATGACTAGCTGCGCCATAAGAACGGGATACATGCCGGCTGTGATTAAGCCCTGCATAATTCGACGATTGAACATCCATGAGAAGATCGTAAGCATATTTGCTAGTCCAGGTCTATTTCCGCCGTCGAATGTGATGATAGCTGTGATCGAGATGGTAGCAGCGAACAAGGCTTGCGACTCTTGGAAATCCAGCAGAGCTGAGGATGCAGCATTTGCGAAGCGTGTTTGAGACAGTGTTGTCTGCCATTTCTGACATGTTTCTTGCAGACAGCGCCTTGTTGAAGCCAACTAGCTATGCGGCCGAAGTTTCGGATCCAGGACGTTGTGAGTTTGAAGCAGAGGCCTAGGAAAAGGACAAGGGCGAGCTGGATGATATACGCCGTGACGATCTACAGAAGTCTTTTAGAGTGTCTTGGAACAGGTAGGAATGGGTGGCTTACACCTTGTCCAGCGATGTCCAAATCAATACCAGCACTTGCAGCCTGACAATACGGTTTTGCCATAGCCCTCCCAAACTCGGCGATGTTATCCGGCGACACAGGACCGCACTTGAACCCTTGAAGACTGCTCGTACAGCTGCCATACGTAGAGTCAGAGCAAGACGCCCAAGCACAGTCTCTGACTTTCCGAAAGACATTCAAGGAATTGAACTTCTCAACAGTCCCAAAATGAAATCTCTCATCCATCTTCCTCTCACTATCGCGGTCAATCGTATTGTTTCCCTGACCAACAAGTATACCTAACGTCGCGAGAGTCATGCAGTTCCACAGGTTTACTGGTGAACTGTACATGAGCGTTGCGTTCGAACATGCTGTAGTGCAGTTTGGTGAACTAGCATCGCCATTATTGCAGCCGATTGAAACAAGCCGCGCGCCGTCGGTTGGATTCTCAACAATTTCGTTGACGCAGAACAAGTGGGCGGTCTCCCAGGCTTGCCATTGCTCGTGTATTGAAAAGCCGTGGTAAGTTCTGTTGAAGTCATGCTCGTCTATGAGCTCAAATTTTCGTTCAACCATTTTGACAGAAGATGGAAAAGAGAGAGGATGAGAAGATTGAGGTACTCTCATTGAGGCTGGTGAACAGACCACTGAAGCCTACAGATTTGGCCCTATGAGATGCGTCAGCAGGCTTCCACAGTAAGCACAGCCATCTCTCCCAAATTTCTCATTTGATGAAACCCGATCGCCAAGTATTAAGGCCTGTTAGGCAGATAAATCATACGATAAGATTTGGGTGCTATTGTCGAGTCACTCAGGCACTAACTAGAACTGTTTCCGTTGAGGGGAAATATATCTGTCTAGGTAACCTCATATATCAGTGTTAGTAATTCGTTGAGAAAGTCAAGACAACTCATTCTCATAGAGGCCTATGCCAGAAACCAAGTGCAGTTCAAGTCTCTCCTCAACGGCTTTGCCGACAAGCTTGTTAATAGTAACCCGCTCGGCAGCTGCAGGATTTTGATGGCAACAATGTCTGTGTCAACGCTCTTAGAAGACATCTCTTGTTGATGCTTGGCTTCGAGAGTATGTTGACTGTCATTATGGGGGAAGACAATTATATAGTGATACCTCCAGTATAAATAATTCCACCTCTTCACCAATTAGATCCCGTGAGGGACTGATTTGATATCAAGGTTCTCTTCGGGCAGGTCAATGCTCTCTTGGCAGGCCCTACTGATATGTAATCTAGATTCTCCCCCCATAAAGGAAGTTGTTAGCAGGTGTCGCATCCTCAACATCAGTATGCATCTTGAAGATTGCTTGGTCTTCCAGAAGCTCACTAAGGCGAATCATCTCTTGACGGTTTACTTTTTATTGTTAAACTACTTGATCTGGTTATGCTTGGAATTACCGACGAATTCTTAAAGGTGGAATTTCATTCACTTTTAATACTGCGCCATGATCTTCATTGAGATGCCCGAAAAAACGTCTATTTGAAGCAATCGTACCAAGGAAGCTTCCCATCTATAGTACGGGCTCTGTCATAAAAAAACTTACTAGAGCTCAGTCCCCAGATCCCTTCTAGTCATAAGTATCACCGGATATGTAGGAAGTGGCTAGAAAGGATTCCTAAATATTTCTTTTGGTCAAGACCATAAACGCTGCGCCACAGAGCCGAGGGAAAACGAACATCCTTCTCGCTTCTGCTCTCGCTTATATCCCCTGCGATAAAGAGGGAGCCTGTGTTAGTCAGCGACACTTCAAAAGTGGCGGTAAGTCTACGCCCGAGCTTTAAACTAGCAAATTCCTTTCACTTACTTTCTACACCTAAGATCTCATAAGCTTTAGTCGACAAACCCTTTGCAATATGGCTGATGTGCTGTATGATGTATGTATATCCCATTTCTCTCACGTTCCAAAGCTAACTCAGCTTCCCTCCAGTACCGTTGGAAAGGTTTTATAGCACTTGTCTCCCTAGCAATTATTATTTACTAACCGATAATAGTAATTCTCCTAGGAGACTCAACAGTTGGAAAGTCCAATCTCGCTAGCCAATTCGCCCAAAGTGAATTTCAGCCGGACTCTAAACCAACAATTGGCGTAAAACCCGCCAACAAAATCGTCCAATGCAACTCCAAGACAATCAAACTCAATATCTGGGACACGGCTGGCCTAGAGAAGTACCGGGCCCCGGTACGATATTACGACGATGCGGTAGCTGTAATGTTGGTCTATGATATTACCAAACGCCAGAGTTTTGAGAATGCGGCACGATGGTTAGGCGAGGTTCGGAAGCACGGTGAGCCTGGGATTGTTATCATGCTTGTGGGGAATAAGACAGACTTGGAGGGTAGGAGATCTGTGACAACGGAGGAGGGGAAGAAGTTTGCGGGTAAGTTGATCTATCTTGGCTGATGTAGTCAAAAATACTGATGAGGCCTAGGTGACAATAAACTTCTGTTTATTGAAACATCCGCCCGCGATAACGGCCAAGTTGAACTTGCTTTTCAGACTATCCTAAACGGTACGACTGATTTCCTCCCAAGAGTCTCACGAAAATGGTAGCTGACGACATTATTTGGACTAGGCGTCTACAAACAGCATTGTCTGGACAAACAATAGTCTAGATTGAACACAATTGGTTTGATCTCGGCTTTCTCATCTTTCCGTATACTTTGGCATAACAATATCGCTCCGTACCAACGGACATGGCGAGGAGATTCGCAGTATGTAAATAACCGAATAGAGACTGTGATGTCCCAAATGACGTGAATTCAATATGCATACAATCTCAGTGCTTCATCCCTGAGTTGCGAGGTGACAGTGGATCCTTCCAAGGATCTACTTGCTTGTTACACAACGCGCTCTTACTCAGTCACAAACGAATCCTCACTCCATCCATAAGCCCGGTTCAACCGTCGCGCCAAAATCAGAATCAAATATCCCTCAATCTGCGACTGATGGGGTCTGTGAATGCTAACAGGCCTCTTGATATCCATATCCTCAGGGGGTCGAAACGTGTAGACAGATCCAAATCGTGGCAGCACCGAGAAATCTAACTCAGACATGGCCCCCTCGAAAGATGACCAGTTCACGGATCCTCGCGACTGGGTTTTGTCGAACAGAGTGGCAAAGACTTCAGCTGTTGATGAGCTGACCTTTAAGGGCTCAGCTGGCTTTACGGTTTCTTTGTGTTCGAGAGAGTCCGTGGTCGGGGTGATCGCGTAGACGGAGGAATGTTCTGGACGCGTCTTTTCCTTTTGTCTTCGAGTCTCAATTCGTCCCTTCACGTCCACGGGAGTAGTGTCGATGGGAACAAAATCCGCTTTGGTATCCTTGTTCGCCTTATCCTTGGCCTGTTGGTACCGTTCTTCGACATTTCGGAGCGCCTTCTCCAGTTCATCTTGGTATAGGAATCCCATCTTTGTTCCTGCCTTGTCGATGACGAACTGATCGAGCGCTTCCAGTGCTTTCGGGGACATGCCAGGTTCAAGGAGGTTGTCAATGGGTGCAGCATAGTCTCGTAGATCTACTTCCTTCCTGATCTTGTTAAGCTCGGCCTCAAGCTCTTGCAGCCCAGAAACGAGCAGGTTACCCTTCTTGCGCGAGGCAGAGGGAAGTGAATACACGGCAGAAAGATCTTGGACGAAGGCGACGATGGCAGCGACACCATGAAGAGTCCGTGACTCCCTCTCGCCAAGCTTCTCTCGCTCCAAAGGATGCGCCTTGTAGAGGTCACTCAGCTTTTGCATCCACTCAACAGCCCTCGTGACCGTAGTTTCCGGCTGATAGAGTCGCAGTAAGTAATGCAACTGAGGGTCGGAACGCGTGAGCTCCTCCGGCTTGCCCTTCATCGAGACTTTAGCATTCCCCGCGTTATCGTATACGTTGGAGAGTCTTTTGAACCACTTCGATCCGGTTCCAGTTGAGACTTGGCGCTTGAATAGTGCTTGCGTGCAGGCGTACTCGAAGTGGCACATATTAGAGAGCTCTTGGAGAATTGTTGATTTGTAAAGCTTATCGGTGGATGGCTTCTAGAGGAGGTCAAGAAGGCCAGTGATGGACTGCCAGGTAGCGATGCCTTGTACTGCATGATGGATTGTCTCAAAGACAGCGGGTCCGACGTATTTATCTGTATGAACTGGTAGCGACCGGCCCCTCTCGTCGGGCACAAGCTCGGGGCGGCTAAAGAATTGTACGTTGACACCAGCACAAAGGACGGTGGGCTCAGTTCGAAGAAGCGACAGGTATTCCTCAAGAGACGACTTTTGGTCGGAAGCAATCGCAACAAGCTCTTGGGGCGTGAGCTTGACAGTTGCCTGCTTGGCGACAGAATCGGAGAGAGGAGCGGTGGGCGGCTTGGAATTCTTCGCTAGCTGGCTCCGATCTCTGGTCTCAGAACCCTGGTCCAGAACATCCTCAATCATAATGTTAAGTATCTGCAGCAGATGGAGTTGTCGCTGAAGAATGAGCTCTCCCAAAGACTGAGGGATAATAAACCGTTGCTCCAAAGCAGACTCCATTCCTGATAACGCCTCTTTAACGTTCTGGCCTGCGGGGACGCGGAACGACCAACCATACTCCCTATCATCAAAGAATGTAAAACAGTTCTTGAAGTCATCAACATGGCGCAGGTTTCGTGTTCGCGCCATCTCATCAATGAGGTCGAGATCTCCAGCGGTTCCGTTGTAGCCACTGCGGTACTGCTCTGACAGAGATTTCGTGGCGCGGTGCTTGAGGATATCAAGAAACAAGTTCGAGTTGGGGTCTGTGATGTCTTTGAGATTCCACTCGGGTATAAACTTGCAGACGTTGCCTAGCGAGGCATCTCGGGAGTGTTTGAGGACTTGTCCTTCCATTGCCCCCGCCTTCATGCATTTCGCGCGCTGGGCTTTGTTGAACGACCGCCATGCTGCTTCGACTCTGGCACCGTAGGCCTTGTACTTGCGAACAAGATCTTCATGGAGTTCCTTGATGGCGGCCCCTGTGGAGTATTCTGTCATGGTGGGCAAGGAAGAGTTGACAAGTTGTGTTGCCTGGAGGAGAAAAACTTAATTGTTTACTCAGGTTTGATGCTGCAACTGAAATGGCGGGAAAACACGCGCGAAGGCTGTGGCTGGTGCGTCGTTGTGGCTGATGAATCATTCGTTTGACAGAGTAATCGCTAAACTGGATGAAAATATACGAAGAGAAAGGCAATAAACTTAGAGCAAGCATTTTCGTACCTGATTGCACTGTGTGTGGTACTGGTGATTCTGGCGCTAAGTTGACATGCACACCTTTCAGAGGGTAGTTCCTTGGAGCAAAGCTCTGGCTGACAGGGCTGTATTTCGCCGACATGTAGTTGATGGTCAACACGAAAAAGGCGAGTTTCCAGCTTCCTCGATGTAAGGTTCAACAAGTGGGGTTCCAGCCATGGATGGGTGCAATGTTGCATCATAGCCGCTTCCGGTGTCAAACTCTGTCAGACTTTTGATCGTGTTGGAGTCAGGCCTTGAGAAGGGTGCAAGACTGCCAGCAAGACCATATCGTTCCAGGCCACTTCGAACCCTCGCCAGCTTTGCCTCAAGATCTTCCATAGTGGATCTATAAATACAATCCCCGTCTAAAAAAGAGGGAGCAGGTGGGAAGAGGGATAATACCTTCTTCACAAAGCCAACGATAATGTTTAGTTCACAGACAGCGTAGAGTTCCGTTTGGAGAGGTCTATCGATTTCCAGTGGTAGCTCTTTGGAAGTATCGTAGAAAGTTCGAATGAACTCGTCACCCGTGAAAATATCAAACGCAGGGCTAAAGAAACAGAAGAGGTAGTCTGGTCGAAGGTCGTTAAGAACAAACTCGCCTACCTCCTTTTTTATACAGTCACGAGTATTATTCTCATCATCCTGCTTAGGGAGAACCCACTCAGATATAACACCAGTCGACATGTGCCGTTTAAGCTTTTCATGCGTCCGCTTGAACACGCAATTGCAGAGACAATAAAGCTCCTCAATAAGCCTATCTTGGTAATATCTGCCCATGGACGACCCTTCGAGAAGACCCAGGAGACGATTGATACATTTCCATATGGCGAGGCTATACTGCTTATCCAGAATAACCTCAAAGACCGCCATGGTCATGAAATGGCAAAGTTTGGAGACACCGTGCGGGGTTTGAAGCCTAGAATGACTGGCCAGATGATTTGTGACGGTTTCGCACAGGATATGTGGCTTCTCGCGAAGAGTGCATAGATACCAGCTGGGCCACTCCTCCTTATCCTGACCACTGGCAATGATGTCCTCAAGAGTGAGCTTGAAAGCTGCTTCTTGACTTTGTAAGTACTCTTCAAGTGTCGCATCAACCATGGGATTCAGAAATCCCAGGAGAACCGTCTGCCTTCGCAGTATAGCCTCGCCTATGTTCTACTGGACAAGAAACGTCGTCTCTATGTCGTTCTCTAAAATATGGCAGTCAATATTGGGCTCGATATAAATGGTTTTTCCACATGAATCCGGGGTGAACAGCAGGCAATGGTATCCAGATAATCTTTGCCGTTATCTTCATCGGGATCATAGACCGTATCGCAGTCTCCAGGTACGTCATTCCATTCGTAGCAATATTGATCGAACAGACTTTCTATTGATCGATTCTTGAGGAGTGTTCTTCGTAGTTGAGTTTGGGTTTCTCGTAGAGCTCTTGGGCTTTGTGGGAGAGGGGGTGGTACTCTACTGTGTCTGCTATGACTGCTACTTTTGAAGTGCAAATAGACAAGACGTTGTTCTTTACGGGTTGCCTTTTTTTAGCTATATTTTGAATTAACGATAGTGTTGAATGACGGGATCGGTGTTTGATGTCGTTATTTGACTTGCGATGGAGATGGAAGAAGGTCGATCGAAAGGGGATGAGAAAAGCTGTATCTTGTTTCCTATACTGGATTTTATATGGAGGAATTTGTATTTAGGAGCTCGCATATTTTGATAGAGTTCTCGCGTAAGATCGAGCCAAGCATATCATTGTGTAATGTGGGTTTGCGCGGAATAACCTTACTACATTTGGGCCAGTGACGTTAGGATCTGTTCCTGGATAAGCAAAGTATGTCTTCAAGCTTCAAGACGTCACACACACTGCCTGTTATGCTTCGCAACGTGTCAAGTTGGGTTCACGAACCTTTCAATATCCAAAGGAGAGATGTCGAGTCAACAAACGTACAAATCCTATAATTACTGATAACTGACACATAGTCCAACCATGCCTTCTCCTATAGATACTTGCGGGAGCCAAACCAGTAGACCAAGGGTGGTACGGCAATCTCAGTGATCGTAGCTCGTCGCACCCACGGAAACCCCCAGCCAAAGACGCCAGCTGAAATAGCTCTCCCAATACCGCCGAGTGCCAAACCAGCCAAGAGAATATTCAATGGCAACTGTCTTTCTTTTACATCGTAAGACGTCCAGCATAACGCAGCGCCGTAGCCAATGTATGTTCCACCAAGGAAGCGGAACTGTGAGTCCATGAGGGAGACAGTGGCGGAGGGGAGTTTTTCGCGTTCAGTTTGTGTGAGATATTCTTTTATCCCACGCACGACGTGTGATACGCCGAGATAGATGATCCAGGAGGAGAAGGCTTTCAGAATGAGGGGAGTGTATTCCATGGGTGCGGACTGGAACATTCTGCTGGGAACTTTGGTGGAGATTGGGGAGAATCTGGAAGTGCACTTGAATTGGTAGAGACGATACAGAAAGGCTCCAACGGACTACTTATAAGCCTATGATACAAGTTCCACTCTGGCCGAAACAGCGCGCGCTTAATCTTGAACAGTGAGATCTGGTATGCGTGTTGTTGTTCAAAACGGGACAACTATCTTGCCGTTGACCTATCAGCGCTGTTTGCAACGAGGAAAAGTCGCCGAGGTCAGGGGTAGGGCGGGATAATCCACTTGTCAGCGTTGCTGACAAAGATCTAAGCTTCCGGGGAATCAGAAGGGTCAATAAAAGAGTGCCATGAAGCTCGACAGTAGTCACAGATCGGTTTATAGCGGAGCTTTTGAAGATAGAATTGGTGGTAAATGTACTAGGCTTTTACGCGATGGCCATGCGATACGGATAGCCGCCCCAAGGCATGAAGCCACGGTGTAGCCGAATGGATTAAAACGCTAAGTCAATTGGATATACCCGGGAATATATTCTAGCAATTTTTCCTTTCTCACTCCTGTATCTTTCCGCATTTTTATGCTCTTGAAGCGTTGTGGATCACCTTCACCGTCTTGTACCCGCGCAGCCCAGTCCTCCTCAAGACCTCACAGCCCTGCTCTGCCGAAGAACTGCACGCACCTGTCAAATGCGTACCTCTCGTCCTCGCATAAAATGCAGACTCTGAGAGGTTCAATTATGAGGTCATCGTGACGAGAAATGGACCCTTGTAGAAAGGACCTCCTTCCTCGTCTATTTTATGGAGCTGTGACGATGCCCTTCAAGTTATGATATCATCTCAAGAATCAATCTTCTTCTTAAACCAAACCTCACAATTTCAAACTCCCATTCTCATCTCCATCAACAAACCCCGCAAACCAACAGCTCTCATCACAAACCGTCAAATCCATCCTCACAAGCCATCAGTCCTCACCAAACTCTCAAACCCCAACACAATCATCTCCAAAATGGCAGACCTTCCCACCAAAGACGATATCAAGTCCCAGGCCATCGACGGCCGCCCCATCACTCAAGCCGAAGCATCAGCCATCGCCTCCGAAGAATCAGGCCTCACCGGCAGCGGTCCCATCAAAGGCGGCGCAGCAGCCACCGCTCAGAGTCTACATGACAAACAGATGAACTTCCTCGAGAAGGCGGGTGAAGTCGTACGAAAGCCGCCTACCGAGGTGACCAAGGAGGATGCTGCTGAGGTGCAGCGCGCAGAGGTAAGATATCGTGATAATTTGGGTGGTGATGGTGAACTGACAGATGTAGGCTCGCGCCAAGGGCGGTCCTCCTGGAAAGGGATCAACTGCTGCTGATGTGCAGTCCGTGGCGGATACGAATACCCGAGCTTAGAACTAGGCTGTGCTCTTAGAGGAGGATACTAGGATGAAGGAACCATATAAGTGCTACAGAAAGACCTCGGAAAGAAGTTCGAATAGGAACTTGAGAACAAAGACATGATTAAGCATGGCGAGCCGCAAGGAGAGGTTTCAGCTGAAGGCAGCGCCGAAGTAAACTTATTCTAGTCAACAGTCAAGTCATCTTAGCTCAGAGCCACTTGGTTCGTTTTGCAAGCTTCAGTTCTTCAGTTACTCGCGATGGACCATGTCACAGAAATTAACATTCTTCTACCAATAATCAAATACCAATCATTCATCGTGCACAAACTATCATTCTACTTGAGATCCTTATCCGTGACCTCAGAAATATTCCAGTCAATCAAAGCATCACTACCCAACATTCCTTCGATAAGAGTTGTGCTCAAATCCCACAAGTTGGACGCCAACTCGGGGTTTGAAGCCTGACTCGTTTCCTTGCCCTCTTAATCAGGGTCATAGAAGTAGTACCCATTCAGATCCTCTTCTTCAATCTTGGGTGAAGTCAATGCCCATAGTGCACTGTAAGATCCCTGCTCGACATCTCTTCCGATGGCCACAGTGACTACAAATACGGCTTCAACAGCCAAGTCTCCAAATGGACCATCACTGACAATGGCGTTGACCGCTGCGTCGTGTTCGATCAGGAGCTTGGTATTGATAATTACGCTATTAAGTCCCTTAAGGTCAAGGAGATTAACAACCTGAACTGCGGCCGTGAGTTTCTTCCGTCTTTCCTTTGTGTTTTTTGAGTACTGACTCAGTTTGACAATAGTTTGGGTCTACAGTGACTATGGCTGCCATATGAATGCCCATAGAGTCGAGCCTGGCAAATGCACTGCCAATACTAGTAATAACTTCGGCTGGCGATCGTATGCTTTCTTCTGTCTTGATCATTAAGGATTTAAGGCTGATGGGTAATTTGAGTTTGTTGGCAAATGCAATGGATATTCTAGGTGTCATTCTTTTCTCTTTTTTTGTCTTTTGTCTTTTCCCTTTTCTATCCACTGTCCTTAGATCACAGTCTTATCAACCTTCTTTTATTAATGCACCTTGTGCAAAACTATCTATGTATCTATAATTCTTCACACGGCATCGGTATTTTACCACGGAGAGAGTGAATTACCGTACAAGCAGTCAAGTGGCTCCTGTGGTGGCGCAACAAAACCCATACTACATGCTCTCCTGTCGTAGTTCCCTCCCCCATATCACGATGGCCGATCCTGATCCAGTAGTCTTTACTCTGAATCTCGGGAACTTCCCGCCAGAATGTTTCTCCCATGCCGTGACGCGACTCAAAGACCTCTATCCCAGCATTCATTGCATGTTGCTTTCTGGGACCATAACAAGAAGATGGAAGGCCAATGACACCAACTTTGAGCCGATCGAATCTTTTCACCATATATTCCATTGACTTCATAACCACCTCTTCTACCTTGTTATATGCCTCGTCAGAGGAAATGGATTCTTTCTCGACTCGTATTTCGGGATCTGGGTACATATCCCCTTGCAGCGAGACGAATAGATGCTGTAACAATGGGAACGTCTCGGGAGTAGCCTGTATTAGACTCACGAAAGTATCATGGTCGGTCAAAACTGAATCATCATCCTCCTGCTCCCAGAAAGGGTGGACTTTCCAAGTCATCTCCAAGCTCCTAATCCATACCAAGTGATCTGGTACAAGGAGGCTCCTAATCCATACCAAGTAATCTGGTACAAGGAGCCTCGGCAGGTTCAATATGAGTTCGGGGTTCGACATGATGAATCTGGTAGTAGAAAATAAGACGCGCATACCCTTAGTGTACCTATCGGGCATGTCAGCTTGGAAATCCGCAGCATGCAATGGACTTACGCTTGTCGACAGGACAATAACCAACCCATCACACCAATACTAGCCATCGACTCGCTCTCGAATATGTCCTTCCACCATTCATAGCCGCGAGTCTTGCAAGTGTCTATACTATCAATCATATGCCTGGGTTATAGTTGAGGGTTTTCGAACACAGAACATTGGAGGGAACAAATTCCACTCCACCACTGCCATTGTTTAGGCTCCCGTTTGTTCACTCGTGAAAGGTTTCTCACCCAGCAATAACCACTATCCTGAGGGTCCGGGCAACTTCTAAATACCACTAGAAAGAAAAATAGCACTTTCATATACTACCAGCACTTTTTTATGATGACCGTAGTTAGACCTTGGCGTCGTGTGTGATGGCTGGGGTAATTCAAGGGCTCGTCATAGCGTAGTAGCAAGAGGCAATGGAGGAAATTGGTACGACAAGGTGGATAAGTAATTCGGCCCGAGTGCCCCGCGCCAAACCCAAGAGCTATTTCAGTCTCACAAGCAGTAATTTATAGAGATTGTGTCTGGTTTGACAGTAAAGCGGTCTGTGATTTCTCGGAATAGGATGGGAGTCTCTGGCTTTGTAAAGGCTGTCAGGCGATTCCTTTTTAAGGCAGGAAATCAGGCTTTGAGTTTCACAGCCTGCCCTGCTTGGTAAGACAGCCTTATGCAATGCACCAACCACAGATTTCAATGAGGGATTACCACCCAAAATGATCAGCCCCGCCACTTTTCTATTTCCTTTCAGCTGCATCATCATCAATCTTATTTATCGTCATATCTCTGAACCGACCGTCACGGGCTTCTTATCCTGCATCTACGAGAGAGGAGGTCTCTAAATCACACCTTTTACGATTCTAGCCCTGCAGACAAGTCAACGGGCTTGCATCTGCATCTATGCTTGTCGCTAATCCTTCCGGGCGCGACCGGTTCGCCCCGGATTTCGAGACGATTTACGAGTACTTCAAACACTCTCATAGTTCCCAAGACGGCGTCTCCCAGATGAAGAAGACGTGCAAACTGTCTACCAAAGATGCTTGTAGCACTTACATGATCGGAACAGCTCATGCAACTTTCACGGCGAACGG
The DNA here is from genome assembly GCF_020744475.1 of Fusarium redolens. NCBI lineage: Eukaryota > Fungi > Ascomycota > Sordariomycetes > Hypocreales > Nectriaceae > Fusarium > Fusarium redolens. The sequence continues at coordinate 5,904 of NW_025763690.1, read as the reverse complement.
TCACGCGTGCTGCGCACCAGAACCGCCAGCCACGGGCTCAAGCTTCGAAACGCTCTGTGTCCACGTCATTGCTCTCGATGTCCTCCTACAAACTGCGTACGCGTTATTGAACGATCAACGTGCGTATTCTTTTACGCCAGCTAGCTTTCCTTCTCAATTTCCTGTCTGGTTAGACGGGTACCTAAAGACGCATTATGTTCATGGCCTGAATTATCTCAATCTCAACAAAGTCAAGACTGTCGCTAGACAAGACCATACCAGCCCCTCGTACTTGACTAGTTCAAGTCAGTTGGGACACGCAAATGCGCAGGACAACCCTCCGCTCGGGATCCGAATTACGAATACCGAGCTGGCATGCAAGCTCCATGTTAGATCGGACACAGGTAATCCATGCGTAGTTCTGAATATGCTTGGCATCTCGCCATTACAAAAATTGTTGTTTCGTTACTGCAGAACTACCTTGATTCTGTCATGGAGGAAGAGGCACCAGACATATAGTCGATGGAATGAATGTCCTGAGGGCCTCTACTACTCCAACCATGGTTCGAACAACTTGAACAAAGATCGAAAGAGCAAAAATGGAGACAAATCTATCTCAAATGAAAGTCATGACTTCAAACGTGTGCCGTCGGCATGGAGTGAAGGGCTTATATCGAAGGAAAAGAACACCATCTGGAAACAACAAGGAAGTGAAGGGGTTCTTCATTTGGAAGACGAACAAGACTTGATCCAGGTTTTTAACTTGGATACAGCTGGGCTTCAAGAATATAAGACTTCCGGCTTAGTGAAGGATATCTGGATGGACAGAAATTACTCAATCCAGCTTGTAATGCTCAAAGAGTCTAATGGGGACGATGTCGACTTCATGTCGATCCAGCAGGCCAATGGCTCGGAAAGAAACGAGTCAGAACAGAAAGGAGACACCCACCAACAGCAAGGGCACTTGGATGGATATTCTGTGTCCCAGGGAAAGAGATCCATAAGCTCGACAGAATTTCAGGACAATGATGATGTGAACGATTCAGAGAGGGATGGTGGTGGGTCTAAGGCTCCCGGTAAGAAGCGCGTTAAATACAACGCGTCAATGAGGTTTGCTTGTCCGTTTTATAAGCACGATCCCGATAGATACAAGGCCGCAAGATCATGTTGTGGGCCGGGATGGGAAAGCGTTCACAGAGTCAAGTAATTAATCCCTCGATTGGCCAACCTCGGTTCCTCAAATACTAACCTACAACGCGTTCTAGGGAGCATATATTTAGAAGTCATAGCGCGCCAGACTTTGTATGTCAGCGATGCTTTGATGGTTTCAAGAGCCCTTCTTCACTCACTGCTCATCTTCGCGACGAAGTACCATGCAAAATTCGACAGAGACCAAAACTGGCCTCAGCTAGTCAAGAGGCACTGCGTCTTCTTAGATCAAGGTCAAAGAGGACGACAAAGTCTTTGACTGAGGAGGAAAAGTGGTGCAACATGTACAAGATCATTTTCCCCAATGACACACCAATTCCGAGTCCTTGTGAGTTGTATGCCAAATATCTCGTGGAATGAAGGCTAACTCTGGACTGTTATAGACTACGGTCATAGGGTGTCTGAAAGCACTGACCTTCTGGATAGAAATGCGATCACTACTTTTAAAATTGAGTTTCACGGACGGCTCCTGGAGGAGCTTTCATCATCAAAGCTTGTAGAGCTTTCATCACCGAATATGATAGAAAGAATGACTCGACTGGCTGTAGATGCTTTTATAAGTACCCTTTCAACAAGCGAACGGAGTGATAGATCACCAAACGATGCACGGCAAACAATAATTAACAATCTGAGTGATACCGATAGACATCAGTCAGAGGCCAAGTCGCTATGTTCGCCGGCAGAGAACGGACAAACGGCGCTTCCTGATGGTACGGCAAACTTAGGCAAGCGGCAGGATGCTGGAGCGGAAAACATATCTTCACCGACCGATTTGACGGCTTGCGGAACCTGGAGTCATAACAGAACAGAGAAAGTTGAGCAAGTCCAGCCCTCTGCACATACAGACTCATGGCAATCGAATTCCTCGGGGTACCCCTCATCTACACTTTTCGACTTTCGGGTTCCTGTATTGCCCAGGAACGACTGGACTGAGCCAAACAACCTTGAGCCTGGCGTTGTGTACTCCGCAGATTCGACGTATGGGTCTGTTCCATCAGAGTCTCTTGATAGACATAGTCTCGATTATCTCAAGGAATGGACAATGGAGGGGCCAATATCGTTCTTTCATAACTGAAGCCGGCAGTGATGGATTGACTTGGAATGCGTGGAACTATTGTTTAGATTATTCAGAAGCATGTGTGTTTGGTCTGAGAAATGTACTCAAGCAAACAGATGACGTCAGATATTGGCGTGATTGAGAGATGATTTGATATTCAGAGTGTTTGTGGAAAACTACGTAGGAAAATGTAACGCCGGGCTACAGCAGATAATGATGAATACAGTTTTGTTTTGTATAGGAAGCTTACACCGACAGCCTGTATAGTAACTGATTAAACTTCAATAAGCTATGGGCAAGAGACCAAAAATAATAGGATATTAGCAGATGCATTGCCGAGCAACGCAGCTTGCTATATAGTTGACAGTGATCTGAATTTGCGGTCTCAATACTTTTACAAAAATCCATTTTCCAAAAATAAAAGTAAGGCAGGGTATTTATATCCAAACGCTAAGTTATAGTTTTTAAAAAGATCTCTTCAATAGTTAAACAATTACTGTAAATACTATATAGTTAAGCGTTACTACTATAATGATAGGATATATTTAAAGATACTCTTAAGAGCTTTTACATATAGATACTTTAAAGATATCAGATAAAATAAGGGTTAAGAGTCTAAACCTCTCAGTATACAAATTTCAATCAAGTCTGCCATAGCACAGAAATGTTATAAAGACTATAAGATGACAGCTAATGTAATCAACGTGTTATCGGTAATGACAGGACGAGCCCTGTGGCTCGGGAACATATATGTGGCAAACTATTCTACACAGCTCACAGAATTATATTGCCACCCTGTTCCCTTCACACCCTAACCGTCGGCTTGGTAGCCGAAGTGGCCAGCCCATGCCTTCTCGAAGAAGTCGTGATGTTCCTGCCAAGCAGTCACCTTCTCATCACCCCCCACATATATACAGTCATTTGGTGGTGACGCAAGAGCCGCGTTCCCATCGCTTGCAGGTGTTGGAACCTGTAGTGGCTGCAGCGCCTCTTGATCATCTAGTGATCTGGAAGAGCTTGGCTCGCCGGGAACTCGGGACATTGCCTGGCTGTACGGCAGCGGGCCAGTTCTGCTGACGACGTCATGGAAGACTGGCAAGAGTCGAAGAAAATAGTCAACAGTCTCAGCTGCATCCTCTGCATTCAGGGTATTCTTGTTGGCGAAAGCAACTGCGAGATCATCTAGGAACTGCGCCGAGGGGCGCTGGGCGAGTGCGAGGAGCTGGGCGACGCTCGGGATGTATGGTGCCGGAGCATTAAGGATACCTGGATTGGCACGCTGGAACATCTTGGTGCAAACCTCGCCAATTGTCTCTCTTCTTCCCTTGCGAATGCTGAGGATGTCGTTGATCATCTTGCTCGAACGATGCAAGGGGTTTTGACATATTCCGAGGCATTTGCACTCATGCTTGTCCCTTAAATGCTTCCTATCGTACAGTTAGCTCTCGATGTGTTCTAAGAGACAGTCTCGCAATACCGAAAATGGTTCAAGCCCACCTCCCCGGTGCGACACGACTTAGGGCTGTCGGGGGAAATTGACTGGGGATGGGGAATGATACAGGCGAGGCGATTGAAGTCACTGGTTTCGGGATTTTCAGTCATTGCGGCAGGTTGGCGGGGTGGTTACGAGAAATTCAGTGTTCAATTGGGAATTTTATTGAGACTGTTCGTAGTGTAGAGAAATTGGCGTGCATTGGTAGAGGAAACAAGGCGAGCAGACAATGGCGCATGCTGTAAGCAACAGCAACAATGCCTTCTCCCTGAGCCTCCATATGCAAGCTGAACCAGTAGGAATCAGCAGGGTTGGTGTAGTGCATTGGGCTCGAACACGTTCGATGGCAGATCATCGTTTCGGACAATCGTTGGGGATACGTAAATAGTTCTCGCAGTCGTCATTTACTCGTTCCCAGCGGCCCTTGGTCCAATAGATAAACATTTCTACCCATCCATTGTTGGATTTCCTTGTCATGTATTCTCGGTCTGGGTTGAAAATGACGGTATCGTACCGCAAGGCCCCTCGTTGGGCGTTCTGACTACCCCTCACGGTCAGCGTGGTTCGCCATGGACGCCTGTCGGTCAGCCTATCATGTCCGGATTGCGGCTGAACAAAATGTCCAGATGGACATTTTTCGACTTCCCTGTCCAGATGGACAGTTTCGCTGGTTTCTGTCCATTTGGACATCGGAGGAGAGGAGGTATGGCAGCCCCGTGTGCTTTGTATCGTCAGCATGCTGCGATCGTTCTTAACTAGATCATCTTCTCGTGAAACCGGCAGAACCTGTCGAAACAGTCCATGAGAAGAATTCCGAGAAAGAGTATTCGAATAAAAGAGAAGCGATACATTGAAGTACCCACTCGCAATCGCGTACAAATTGCCTTTTGAAGAAGACACAACAAGACTTCGCTGCATTCACACGCAAGAACAAAGAGACGAGGTAAAACAAAGTAGGAGAGACAATGGCATTGTTTTCTTCCTTTTCCTATTGGTGGTGAGCAATGCGTTAACACCGAGGAACAATAGAAATGACGACCGGTACGCCGGAAGAGGTCGCCGACTTGACCATGCTGCAGCAATATCTGTTTCATGGCGGTCAATCCAGCGTCCAAGGCCGCTTGGCCTTGAACAAGAAAGCTCCGACGGTGAAAGAGAAGAGGAAAGAAATGGGCAAGCGCTTGAAGGCTCTGGCCCCAGATACAGTGGCCACTAAGCCAGAAATTGGAGAGGACAAGATGATGAAGGAGCTTGAAGATATGTAGCAGCGCGATGAGAGTGGCATCGGCATATTCATCGCATCATTGTCGAGATCCAAATGTGAAGACTAGTATATAGATTCGGTGGGGATCGTGGAAGGCATTCGGCGCTTAAAAAGGGCATTTCGTGGAATAGAGGAGTCAGAGCAAAAGAAGAGCAAAACAGAACGTCAATTGAAGCAGAATAAGCCAGGCGCTGGTTTATGTTTAAAGCAGATAACCATTTCTCCTCAAGCCCCCATATCCCACAAGACCACTGGCGAAAGCTAACCTCATCGCATTCGCGTTCATCGCATTTGCGTTCAAACGCAAATGCGTCGAGCCCTGTCAAGCTGCCAGCCCACTCTGGTCCCAGTGGATTTTGTTGAACCGGAGATATACCGAAATACCTAGAAGGTCACTAAGTGGCGCGCCTAGTTTTTGGCCCTGTGGTCGGTTTAATAATTAAGAGTCTCAGAGCTATACTTTTAAAAAGATAGCTATAATTATAAGAAATAAATTACTAATTAATAAAACAAACTATTATCTAAATAAATAACCCTTAATTAGGATATTATTAATTATAAATATAAAGACCTATTTTCTTAATAGACTTAATAATTAAAAGATTTTTAAGTAATTTTATATTATAAAGATATTTATTAATAAGATTTATAAGTTTAAAAAAATTATAAATCTAAGGTATTTTATAGATTAATAAGTTTAAAAGCTAAAAAGGCTTAAATTTAATAATTACTTTATAAAAAAAATAAGCTTTAATTATACTTTTTAAATATTACTTTTATAATAACTTAATTAAAATACTTAATAATTTTATATATTAAATTAATATTAAAAGATTATAAGGCCTATAAGGTATTAATTATAATTTATAAAAATAATTTTAATTAATATAATAAATAAATCCC